>NW_020837996.1:11433549-11811026 GCF_003676395.1 Aethalodelphis obliquidens
AAAAAAAAAAAAAAAAAAGAAAGAAATCAACTTAAACTTAGATCCCAAATATGAAAAAAAACTACAACTGCAAAACCATAAAGAAAAACTGAAATAATACAAACTGATTCTAATCTACTCATTGCCTTTATTCTCAATAAGATGTATTTTTACGTATCTTTTTATATCCAATAGCCTTTCTGAGATAACGGCCCAAAACAGAATATCTATCTTTTCCATCTAAAGATGGAAGGAAAGTCATAAACACCTTGAACAAAATGTGTTTCATATATTTCTAAGTTGGGGAAGGGCCACCAGTCTCATGTTTATTAATTTCACACCTGACAGCATTTTCTATCAAGGAAGGTCTATTATGTAGGAGTTTTACACAAACTTGTTTGTAATTTAGTTTTAAATTTCAGAACTGTTTCTCCAAGAAATTCAAGTCAAGAAATTTACATCAATTTCCAAGAAAAGGGTATCTGTATCAGTGCTGCCCATAAAAATATAATGCAAGCTATGTACATATTTTCAAATTTTCTAGTAGCCATATTTAAAAGGTAAAATATTTAATAATACATTTTACTTTAACCAAGATATCAAAAATATTATTTCAACATGTCATTAGTATAAAATTATTAACAAGATATTTTATATTTTTGGTACTAGGTCTTCAAAATTTGCTGTATATTTTACACTTACAGCACGTCTCAACTCAGATGCTAAATTTTCATTAGAAATAGCTATCTATATTTAGATTTCACAAAATATACAGATGAAAAGGTAGATTCACATACCCAAGTTATTCCAAAAACATTTAAGTTTTATAACAACAGAATCGAGTATCAGTTTTTAACTACCCATTAATTAAAATTAAATAATACTAAAAATTCAATTCTTCACTTTTAAGTGCTCAGTAGCCACACGTGGCTGATCACTTCCATATTGGACAACAGCTCTTTTTTTATAGAACTAGAGACTTAGGTAATCGCCAAATTAATGAACAAGAATAAGCTTAACTTATAGCTTTGATTTCCCAACTCTGAATCTTTTCACATTAAAATACCAAGTTGTGCAACTCCTTAAGGAAAAACAACTTGCTTTATGAACTAATGGAAACCGTAATAGTAGGCTATCGCACAAGCTATAACATGAAGTTATTAAGAATTTAATCTCCTACCACTCCTTGGCAGTTTCTGAGTACTAGACCTCTTTTAGGCATTAGAATGTTTTTTCTTTTTGTTTGCCAATATTTACTCTTCCGCCAAAACAAATAAACAAACAAAACCAGAACAACTCAAATTATGGTAACTAACAAATCAAAGCATTGCATAATTTTTAAAGGCTTACTAAGTATTATAAAATTTGCCCAGCTATAGAAATGACTGAGAAGTGGAGACCATTTTGTAACTTTGAACTAAGGGCACATTTAAACACAATATATTTAGTAATGACACAGGCAGGTATGTAAAGCTTGCTGGAGTTCCAATGATAATGTTTTACTAATTTACAGATTTACCAATAACCTTAATTTATACACTTAACCCATTCTAGTCAAATACAGTACCTTTCAGAAATATTTTCATATTACAGTTTATAAACCAGCTAGAATATAAGAGCTCCTTACCTTTAATCCCGAAGTCTTAACTTTTCTTGCTGAAGCAGGCAAGGTAGTATCTTTGTCAACATTAAGATTTTGTTGAGATTCTGCTATAAAACAAATTGTACAGATCATGGTTTGTGCTTACGTATTTGAACCACAGACAAAACACAATTCCCAAATTTCTTATAGCAATATAAAGTTATTCTTTTCTTGATTGTACATTTTCAAATAATTAGTTGCACAATATTTTTTACACATCTCTTTCCTAATTTTCCTAATATTCTTTCTAATATTCTCCAACAGAGAGTTAAAGTAACCGAAAAGGAAAACTACATATCTATGGCATCTTGCTTAATTTTCCTGGTTATACAACAGTGTAATGATGAAAGTGTTATTCTGAAGTTGACCCTTTTGTAAATCTATCAATTAAGAAAAATTAAATATAGGTGTAGCTTCACATTTTTAGAAATACTACAGCATCTTTAAATTTAAATACTGTTTTCTTAACTTCAAAATTTACAAGATCATATAATCATTATTTTATTTTGGGATCAATTACCTTTTTGTTCTTTAAACCTTTGTGACTTCCGAAAGGATACTGGTCCTTTTAATACTTCTGAAGTTTTAACATCATAAGCACCTGGAGATGGTGCACATCCTAGAGGAAACATAAAATATTAAAATCTCATCTAATGTGACTTATGATCTTAAGTTAAAAACATGTCTTACAAATATTATATGATATTTATATGTGGAATCTAAAAATTAATACAAATGAATCTATATGCAAAGCAGACACAGACTCACAGACATGGGAAACAAACTTATGGATACCAAAGGGGAGCAAGGGGGGAGGGACAAATTAAGTGTATGGGATTAACACATACAAACTACTACACATAAAACAGATAAGCAACAAGGATCTCCTGTGTAGCACAGGGAATTATATTCAATGTCTTATAATAACCTATAATAGAAAATAATCTGAAAAAAATATAATTGAATCACTTTGCTGTACACCTGAAACTAACACAATATTTTAAATCAATTATACTTCAGTTAAAAAAAAGTCATAGTAAAGTAATATAAATGTAAAAATACTATTAATAAATTGCTTCTTTTTCTAATTAAAAAAAATGATATAAATGAACTTATTTACAAAACAGAAACAGACTCACAGATTTCGAAAACAAAGTTATGGTTACCAAAAGGGAAATATGGGGAGGAGGGATAAATTAGGAGCTTGGGATTAACATATACACACATACATATCTATATAAAATAGATAACCAACAAGACCTACTGTATAGCACATGGAACTGTGCTCAATATTCTGTAATAACCTATATGGGAAAAGAATCTAAAAAAGAATGAATATATGTGTATGTATAACTGAATCACTATGCTGTACACCTGAAACTAACACAACACTGTAAATCAACTATACTCCAATAAAATTTTTTTTAAAAGTTTCCTTTATTTTCAAATGTAAAAATAGCACCCATTTGATATTAGGCTTCTCTGTGAAGAATAATAAATATCATTATCTTCCCAAATGACCTTTACTTCAATTGGGTCAAAGGAACACAGACAACCGAGCAAAACAACAGACAGTTTTGGGATGAAAATTGTGTCAGAACAAGCAATACAGCTTTGTTATTAAGGACTGAATATAAGAAATAAAATATTTGGAATCAACTCTACTCAGAGAGATTCACTGAGGAAACCATCAGCAGATTTTAGAAATGAAGCTACTAAAAATGTCTAGCCCTCAAGATTTAGCTTGGAATAAAAATTTAGTGACGATCTATCTCTGTCTAGTATCAATACACCAGAAAATTTATAAAGCCATGTTATGCAAAGTACAAACTACTATGCTAGACTATATTTCTATGTTTCAGCAATTTATACTGTATAACCTCATGTAACTGGAGTCCCAAATCGAAGGCATTTCAGAGGGCTTATGCAAAGCTGACTTGAGATCCGGCTCTTGCTTACTTTAGATCTCAGCCTGGAGGTCGCCTCTTCCAGTTTTCTCCAAATCCTCAAATCAAGCTAGAAACCTCCATTCCACAGCAGCCTACGCATATTGTTACTATCATAGAACTTCTTGCAGTTTTGTAATGGGTTATAATAATGTACTTATCCATCTCCCACCTTAGACAAAACTGCTTGAAGTTAGGGACAGTCTCAATCACGTCCCTTTCCTCAGTATTTAGCTCAGGGTTGAGTTTGGCAGTGTGGCAAAGAAAACAGAAAGTTACTTGGGATGTGGGATTGGGAATAGAGTTTTGTATAGTAATCAGCTAGATCGATGTTCAAATCCAGCTTTGCCTGCCAATCAATAGATAATACCATATGCCAGGTACTTTGCAGTCATAGGGAGAAGATGATAAATAAGAACATTATACTCTCTCCTTTTCCAGTCTAGCTTTAAGACCCCTGGAAAGTTATTTCTATTTGAGACTGATTCTTCATTCACAAAACAGTAGCTACCTTATACTTTGGTTGTTAGGATTTCTGGAGTAATACGAGAAATCACTACAGTCACACACACACACACACACACAGCATCAAATAGATGGTAACTTATTACTCTTGAAACTGTGAGCCTGAAATTTTGTGTAATTGGCAAAAGCAGTTTAATCTATTATAAAGCAAGCAAACAAACAAATCTCCTTAAAAGACACACTGCTGACAGAACTTAGAGTAGGTTCTTTGAATGTCTGGAAAATTATATGGTTCTTGAGTCTTCTAATTAAAAAATATGCTTGTGCTGATCCATTTGCCCCCTTGGCCTTCCTTTGTGAGCAGAGGTCTTTTCCATTTGCATTTTAGCTAATAGAAATTAAGGTGTAATGAGTGACTGTTAAAAGTGTACATTATAAAGGATAAATCATGAGCTTTGATATTAAGCTGTCACTTACAGGCTGCTCAGTACAGTTACAAAACCCCTTAGTGTCCTTAGCTGTAAAATGAGGACAATATCAGTACCTGCCTCACCTGGCTGTTGGCAAGAATAAACCAGATCTAGTAGGGAAGACCTTAGCATAGTCCCTGCATCCAGTTAGTAGCCACTAAATGATGAATGCCTTACCAACCACACGGAAGGCTTCATGGTTATTGTGCTTTTGCACCGCAGTGGTTAGGAGCACAGGATGAGTTCGTGGAGGCCTGGTTTGAAGCCCCAGTTCTGACAGTTTGGATTGTGTAACATTTAGCAAATAGTCTCCATCTCTTTATCAATAAAATAATGAACAATAGGGATTTGGGGGAATTAAAATAGAATAATCTATGTAAAGACTTAGTGTGGTGCCTGGGGTACTGTCAAAATTAGCTCCCATTACTTCATCTATAGTGTTTTCACTAAGTGCTACTGCCATAATTTTACACCCATAAACTGCCTTTACCAATCTTCCTTCTTTTACGCCTAAATGGGATATCCAAAAGAAATCCACAAGTTCAAACCAAAAGCAATAGTAAATAAATAAATATATATATATATATATATATATTTTTTTTAACAGTGAGGCCTTCGGACTTGACCAACAAATAGCTATCAATGCTTCCTAATTCCTATTCCCTTCCCTCTGCTTTAGTTTCTCCACAGCACTGTTTATTGGCTGCATTCTCCAATTGAATGTAAGCTTCATGGAGCAGGGATTTTGCTTCGCTCGCTGTTGTAACCTTATCATTCTGAATAGTGCTTGGCATGTAGTAAAACCTTAGCATGTGTTTCAGGAAAATGAATCAATTAAGTGAGCCCCATCCCAGCCCTAAAAATCGCCTTCTATTTGCCTCTGATGAAGGGAATCAAGAGGGGCAAGGGGCGTGAGAGCATCTTCTGTCCCCCAGATCCTTTCCCCGTACGCACCAGAAGGGTCATTGAATCGTTTCAGGGGCGCCTTAGAAAAGGACATGCTGACGACCCGCCGCACAAAACCGAAGGTTTCTAGGGTGCTCCTCGGCAACTTCCTGCGGCTTGTTAGGCCCTATTCGCTTCAAATTCAAATCTCCCCGCTTATTCCCCTCCCACCCAACTTTAACCAATCGGAAAGCCAAAGCCTTGGACACACCAATCCAGGACGGGAACATCCATAGAGCATGCGTACTCGGTTCTAGCAGCGTCCAATTAGGTGATCTGTTTAGGCTACCATCCAATAGGAGACTATTACTGTCTCCTCTCGCCCCGCGCCCTCCCCACGGGCCCAACCCCTGCTGGCGTTACTCAATTTTAACTAAGCACCAGCAGCATTTGCGCAAGCGCACTTCACATCAAAGAATTTTCAGTCGCTTTTGACGTCATGTTGGCGGCAGTGTAATGAATTCTGATTTTACTGGTTCCAGCTGTCTCCCGTCGTTCCTTGGAGGTAAACTTTTCCGGATTTCAGTTCGTTAAACCTGGGTTCTGCCAGCGTCCTAAATGGCCTCTGAAAGGGAAAAACGAACACGAGCGGAGACTTCAGGTTACATTCCTGCGCGTGTGCAGTGACCCGAGCGGAGAAGCCGGGGCGTGGCTCGAACGCGGATATTCCGTGCGTGCGCTCAGATCGCTCGGTGCCACCGCGGCCGAGAGGCGACTGGAGTATGTCAGCCCCGTTTGAGGAGCGCAGTGGGGTGGTTCCGTGCGCAACACCGTGGGGCCAGTGGTACCAGACCTTGGAGGAGGTGTTCATTGAAGTTCAGGTGCCGCCAGGCACTCGCGCCCAGGATATTCAGTGCGGCCTGCAGAGCCGGCATGTGGCGCTGGCCGTGGGGGGCCGCGAGATACTCAAGGTAGCGGCAGGTTGGGGCTTGTGCTCAGTTTCTTCCCGGCCCCCTCAAATCTCTGAGTGCTAGAGTTCATAGTTTCCTTGGAAAGACTGGTCTGCGGAGACCCCACCCTCAGGGCCAGTCCTGAGTTGAGGTGGGAATTTGAGTACGCCACTTTTCCGGGCTTTGTTTCTAAGCCAAATGAAGCTGTTTCTTTTGTTCCTCTGCGGGTCTTCAGCTGAGAACTGCTTAACTAGATCGTTGAAGGAACAAATACTTATGGTACCTATACTTTCCTCTAGGTACTGATCTCGGTGCTAGTAGGACAGCGGTGAACGAGCCAGGTAATGTTCCCGCACTCAAGAGAGGTTATGCTCTTGTAGGGAGTCATAATTAAACTAATAAATATTTAGGCAGTTATAGGAAAATAAAGATGAAAATAAAGGATAAAGATGTCAGGACGAGGATTCGAAGGTGATGTCAGGTGATTTATTTTCTCATCTGAAATTAGAAAAATTCTCATTTGTGGAGTGGTTAAGCAGTGTCAAGAGGTTGTGAAGAAAATAATATCCCTTTTATTCTCATCAGTACCCTTTGGATCTGGTACCGATTATTTCCTTGTTAAAATTTATAGTTAAATTCAGTTAAGTTGAAGTTAGATTTCTTTCTCAGGTTAGATGCCCAAGATATTTGATGGCAGTGTTGTGTAATGGTCAAGGGATACTACTTGGTAAGATGCCTGGCTTTGTCATTTTTCCAGTTGTGTAACCTTGGGCAAGAGATTATTCATTGTTTAAGCCTTCATCCACAAAGTGGAGTAATTATAGTACCTTTCTCAGGATTGTTTTCAGCATAGCATGGTGAGTGAAGAGCTTGGAGTAAGTAGTGACTGGTATGTAATAAGCTCACACTACGTGTTAGTTATTATTATTTTATAGGAAAGTGTTTTGAGTGCCTCAGAGAAAAGGAAGATTCATGTGAAAGACATTGATTTATGTCAGCTTGGATCTTGATGACCTTTCTGAATAATTGTGCAATTTTGTGGGGTTTACTGAACGGTGATTTAATATTACACTTCAAATTTACTTTAGTAAATTTAGTTAATTTGCAGTAGCTTAGGGAATTTAGCAATAACTCTTAACTCTAGGATTTTAGACAAGTAGGATTTTTTTCCACTGGTATTGACATGAAAAGAATGTGTTTTCTTTTTTTAATGTGACATTTTAATTTCATTTCCTACAACAAATCAAAATGGATTTTAGCAGATGCATTCTCTTTTAAACTTATATTTTGGTTAGTTCTTTCTTAAAACGAGTTTCTGAAAAGTCAGTGACAACTCATCTGACCTCAGATGTACAGTATGTGCTTTAAATTTTTTTTAATGCTACATTGCCCTACAAAGAGATTGAACCACTTTTATTTTTTTATTTATTTTATTTTTCTTAACATCTTTATTCCAGTATAATTGCTTTACAATGGTGTGTTAGTTTCTGCTTTATAACAAAGTGAATCAGCTACACATATACATATATCCCCATATCTCCTCCCTCTTGCGGCCCCGTCCCACCCTCCTTATCCCACCCCTCTAGGTGGTCACAAAGCACTGAGCTGATCTCCCTGTGCTATGCGGCTGCTTCCCACTAGCTATCTATTTTACATTTGGTAGTGTATATATGTCCATGCCACTCTCTCACTTCGTCCCAGCTTACCCTTCCCCCTCCCCGTGTCCTCAGGTCCATTCTCTACGTCTGTACCTTTATTCCTGTCCTGCCCCTAGGTTCCTCGGAACCTTTTTTTTTTTTTTTAAGATTCCATATATATGTGTTAGCATACGGTATTTGTTTTTCTTTTTCTGCCTTACTTCACTCTGTATGACAGACTCTAGGTCCGTCCACTTCACTACAAGTAACTCAATTTTGTTTCTTTTTATGGCTGAGTAATATTCCATTGTATATATGTGCCACATCTTCTTTATCCATTCGTCAATGGACACTTAGGTTGCTTCCATATCCTGGCTATTGTATATAGAGCTGCAGTGAACACTGTGGTACATGACTCTTTTTGAATTACAGTTTTCTCAGGGTATATGCCCAGTAGTGGGACTGCTGGGTTGTATGGTAGTTCTGTTTTTAGTTTTTTAAAAGTTTGTTTTAAAAGACATCATTTCTTCTTAATATCCACAGGAGAGCTCTTCTTGTAGTTTATTATAGTTGCTAAAGTTAAAGCATTTCACATATTAACTTCACATTTGGCCAATCAGTGATCAGTAGTATTTCTTCATCCTCTAAAAATTAAGGAGCCCTGATCTTTCTGTAGAGAGCCCTGTGTTCTTTGTCGTAGTATATATTCCGTAGCGTAAATTAGGTTCTTCACTCGCTAGGAGGGAACTTAGGGTTGAGCACCTATCAGTGTGTTGAAATGGTATAAAATTTGATCTCCCTACTCTAAACAATTTAAGTAATTATATGTGGATTAGATGGGAAGTAAGGTAAGTCTTAAATCATGAAAACTTTATGAAAATGAATGGAATTTCTTTATTTTTAGTACTCATATGTTTATTTTTCAGGGCAAACTCTTTGATTCTACAATAGCTGATGAGGGAACATGGACTCTGGGTAAGGGTAATCTATTATATTTCTTAGAATCTTTTTAAAAATTAATTTTGTCTTGGAAATTAGTATGTTTATCCCTGCTGTAGATTTGCAGCTTTGGAAGATATAGTAAAAGAAATGTATTGAAAACAATTGTATGTCAAGATTCCCTAATGATTTTTGAAAATACAAATTAATGATTAACTCTGATTTCTTTGTGATTTTTGTTTGTTTGTTTAGAGGATCGAAAAATGGTCCGTATTGTTCTTACAAAGACAAAGAGAGATGCGGCAAATTGTTGGACTTCTCTTCTAGAATCTGGATATGCAGCTGATCCTTGGGTGCAAGACCAAATGCAAAGAAAACTTACATTAGAGAGATTCCAGAAAGAAGTAAGTCAGATGAATGTATGAATATGTGTAGTTAAACATCTTAAACTCATAGAATAATTATTATTTGAAATTAAAACTCAAATGTGGTTTTAAAAAATTACTAAAATTCTTCAAAGAAATTTTTTAAGTTAAATGGTTAGAAAAATGACTGGCCTTTCTATATATGGATTTGCATGCCTCAACTAAGAAGTCCTCATGCCACAACTAAGAGCCTGCATGCTGCAACTAAACATGCCGCAACAAAGATGCCAGTGCTGCAACTAAGACCCAGTGCAGCCAAAAAACAAAAGTCTTCAGTCTCTTTCCCTACTAATACATACAGATAAAATTCATTACTTTTAACTGCTTTAGAGTGTTCCCTAGTTTGAGTGTATCGTTATTATTTAGCTGTTCCCTCTTTGATGAGATTTAGATTTCTCTGTTTGTGTCTATTTCAAACAGTTTGTACTTTCATCTCTGAAAATATTCAAATTTTCCTTTAAGATAGATATATGGGAGAATTATTACTGGATCAAACCACTGTTAAAGTTTTGATGGATAATTTCATCTATATGATAGTGTTTCCCAAACGTATGTCTCTGGCCTGGACTTTTCTCCTGAATGTTGGACTTGCATATCCAGCTGCCTATTTAACATCTTCACTTTTCTGTCTAATAGACATGTCAAACTCAACATGTCCAATGTGAACTCCCTAATATCCCTCCCGCATTTGTCCTACCTATGGCCTTCTCATCTCACGTGATGGAAACTGGTTCAGATCAAAAAAATCTGGGGAATCATCCTCCATTCCTCTCTCTCTCACACCCTCTCCAATTGTCAGGAAACCTTACTGGCATGGCCTTCTAGATATATTCAGGATTTGACCACCAAGTCTACTACCACTCTCACCTGGACCACCTCTAACGTCTTGCCTGACCTTTTAATTGTTCTCTTTACCTCTACCCTTGCCAAGCTACCGTCTTCTGAAAATAGCAGTTAGAGCAGTCCTTTTAAAATGCATGTCAGATTATATGACTTCTCAGAACTCTTTCACTCAAGTAGAAGACAAAGTCTTTTATAAGGCCCTAATTGGTCTGGTCCTCCATGGTGTCTCTGACTTCCTCTCCTACTACTGCCCCCCTCATTCATTCTGCTCTAGCCATACTGGCCTTTTTGCTGTTCATTAAACATGCCTGGCCTTTTGACTGCAATGGTCTTCTCCCAAAGCTTAGCTAATTTCTTTACTGTTTTCAAGTCATTTCTCAATGAAGCATACTTGATCATTCTATTTAAATACTCTAATCTCCTCATTTTCCTTACTTGCCCTACTTTTCTTCTTTCTTTTTTTATCCTATACTATAGCACTTACAAACTTTTAACACACTAGATCATGGGGTTGGCAGACTATGGTCACTGGTCAAATCCAGCCCACTGCCTGTTTTTGAAGCAAAGTTTTACTGGAACACAGCTATGCTTATTTGTTTGTGTATTGTCTTTCATATAGCCACAGCAGAATTAAGTAGTTATGACAGAGACTATATGACCTTCAAAGCCTAAAGTATCTACTACCTGGCTCTTTACAGAAAAGCTTGCTGACCCCTGCTCTAGGTAATTTAGGGTTTATTATTTGTCTCCTCCTGTTAGAATGTAATCTCCACCAGAACATGGATCTTTGTCTATTTTGTTCATTCTTAAATTCCATATGCCTCTCATGGTGTCTTCTGAACAGTAGGAAATCAATAGATGTTTGTTGAATAAATGAAATGCCTCTAAAAATACTGAAGGCTGAGGTAGTACTTACTCCATGAGATTGTCGTGAGGACTGAGTATTTTAAAATATATATAGCTCTTAGAACCCTGCCTGGCATGTAATAAGCTCTCAAAAAATGCTAGTTATTAGAAATCTGTTGATACACTGATGGTAAAGTATATGTTTGCCCATACACTTGTCAACATTGTAATATGCATATTGATCTTCTAAATATTTGTAAATATGAAAGTTGGGAAAGTACCTCATAGTTTTATGTTCCACTTTGGTGATTACAGTGAGGTTTGATATCTTTTCACATGTTTATTGTCCATTTAGATTTCCTTTTTTGTCAATTGCTGGTTTATATCTTTTTACCATTTTCCTTTTGGGTTACTTATATTTTTCCTTATAAGTTTTATAATTGTTTTTTCCATATTTTTCAGAATCCTGGTTTTGACTTCAGTGGAGCAGAAATCTCAGGAAACTACAGTAAAGGTGGACCAGATTTCTCAAATCTTGAGAAATAACTGCCATCTTCTTGCTGCATTTTGTGGATCCGAGCAGATTTGCCAGCTTAATAAAACGAACAGATGATGTGATGGAAGAAAAATGGGAATGTCTGCAGTTAACAAATTGCAAAATATATTTAAATATGGTTCTAAAAATTGCATTCAAATATGAGTTACATAGGAAACATCTTAAATACTGTAGGAACTATTCTGTTGATATACGGTAACTTTTTTTTTGGACTTGTTTTTGCTCAGCATGAAGTTTTATATGCTGCATTTTACTAATTTCATATTTAACCTGTATTTTTAATACAAAAATCTTTAGAGTATAGATCATGTGAAATGACAAGGTACCATCAGGGAAAATTAAGTTTTTCTTTCAATAAGTGTGATGCAGGAATAATGTTCAATAAACTTTTCTAAATAGGAATTGTGTACCCCTTTGTCTAAGTGTACCAGTTCATACAAGGAAAATGTATTACTGGAAAAAAATTTTCAGAAAGGAGAAAACAATCCACAGATATATTCTAAGTTAATTTTAAGAGTTACTGAAAATTTCTGAATTCCTTGAGAGATGCCTTTAAGTCAAGAAATTGAAAAATAGTTTAAAACCTATCAATAAGAATAGATTAGTGCAAAAGAGAATTGGTGAAGTGAATATGGTTATTGGGTGAATCCTTTGTTAGTGACAAATACAAATTATAGTCAATGGTTATAAGTCAGTGACATCATTTTGATCTCCAGTGATCCAGACATATAGGTAAGAATTGTCTTGAAGTTTTACTTCATCCTTTTTATGTCCTTTCTAATTTTAAATATTTTAAAGAGTCTTAAATGTATTGAAAAGTTACAAGTAAAGAACACAGAATTGTTTTCTCCCTGACTCTTCAGGTTTGTGTGTAAGTTGATAACTTGATTCCCCATCACCTCTGAGTACCTAAGTGTGTATTTCCTTCGAAGGACATGCTGCTACGTAGCTACAATACAATCATTAAAATCAGGGAAGTAGCATTGACACATTATGACCACCTAATCCTTGGACCTTCATTCCATTCAAGTTTACTTATTATCCCAGTAATGTTCTTTATAGCAAAAGGGTCCAGTCACAATCATGCCTTGCCTCTATTTTATTTTTTTTGCCGTGCCACATGGCTTGTGGGATCTTAGTTCCCTGATCAGGGATTGAACTTGGGCCGCCGTCAGTGAAAATGTGCTAGGTCCTAACCACTGGACTGCTAGGGAATTCCCCATGCCTTGCCTTTAATATCAGGGTCTTTAGTCTGCTTCAAACTGGAACAAGTCTTCATTTTAACCTTGACTTTTACAGCCTTGGCTCTTTTGAAGATTACAGGCTAGTTTTGTACACCTCTGTCATTGTGAATCTTGTTTGATATTTCTTCATGATTAGAATCAGGTTATGAATCTTTGACAGGACTGTTGCAGGAGTGTTGCTGTGTTCTTTTTGTATCCTAAGTTATTGGTTTCAATTTGTCCTTTTTCTGATAGTGTTTACTGTTGGCCTGCCATATGTGTGGGTTTCAAATTCTCAGATTCAACCAACCAAGGATAGAAAATAGTAAAAAAAAAAAAAAAAAAAGTCCAGAAACTTCCAAAAAGCGAAACTTGAATTTGCCTTGCAACAGGCAACTAGTTACATGGCACTTATGTTGTTTACAACTATTTACATAGTATTAGGTATTATAAGTAATCTAGAGATGATTTAAAGTATTGTGGGATGGATGTGGTAGGTTATATGCAAATACTATGTCATATTATTGAGCATCTGGATTTTGGTGTCCGAGGGGGATGCTGGAACAAATACCCTGTGGATACTGAGGGACAACTGTACTTAGATCACTGATTAAGTGGTGTCTGTCAGTCTTCTCCACTATAAAGCTATTCTTTTCATGTTTATGGTTAGGTATTTTGTGTGATGTAGTTTCAAAAGTACCACCTTGTTTCTCATCAAACTTTAAATTTATCTATATATACTCATGATTTCCACTTTATTCATTGGGTTAAAATCTATTATTCCCATTACTTTGATCCTCAAAATTTTTTCTGGATTCGGCCAGTGGAAGGTCATTGCAGGTGGCTTCTATGCCCTTTTGACATGTCCCCATGATTATTTAAGCAACTTCTTATTCTCTGGCATAAGATATACCAGACTTATTATTGCTTTCCCTACCCTAGCACAAGAATCAGCCATTTTTCCCAGGAGCCCTGGTTCTCTAGTGAAGAATGGTATTTAGAAGCCAGGTTCTATGTGTTAGTGAGTAGTTGCTGTTGGTGTGTGTCTATTATGCATACATTTACATCTAGATTTTTATATTTATGTATATATTGAAAACCATGAGTTCACACTTAAACTTTCATTTCTGATCCCATGGGGTTCATTTTTGCTCTCTCCCTTTGTACAGAACTCCTTTCAACAGTGAGATACCTGATCCCTATTATCCTTAATATAGTTGGTTCACTATTCTAGGTCATCTTCCCATGCGAATACCTTTCTCACTGCTCAGGCTCCAAAACCCTATGCCAAGCAGAGATAACCCGCCTCACCTACTTGGATCCTAATGCCCCACTCTGGGCCGCTGCAGCCCAACCACACCCTTCGGCAAGATACCTATGATGTTCATTTTACCCAATAACTTTAGGAGTGAGTTGTTGGGGAAGAGGCGTTTTTCCTTTAATTGGCTTATCTATGTGACATTAAAATTTTTTAATATTTTGAATAAACATACAGTAAAATCAACTTTGTTTGTAGTTCTGTGAATTTTAACTTATGTAAAGATATGTGTAAAACCTCCAAAATCAGGAAATTGACTGGTTCAGTCAGCCCAAAACTCCTTCATGCTTTCTCTTTATAGTTACACCCTACTCCTAGCCTCAAACCCTGGAGCCCACTGATTTAGTCTCTGCCTCAATATTTTTTTTTCAAGATCTTCATTTAAATAGAATCATATATAATCTTTTAAAAACACAGCTTTGAGATAATTCACATACCATACATTTTACTCATTTAAAGTGTATAATTCAGTGGTTTTTAGGATAGTCACATTAAGTTCAACCATCACCATCGTCAACTTTAATTTTCATCATCACCTCAGGAAAAAACCCCACCAAATCCATACTTTTTAACTATCACCCCACCCAACCACGCACAGACACCCAACCCCCTGAAGCAACCAATAATTTACGTTCCATCACGTAGATTTCTCTGTTCTGGATATTTCATGTACCTGGAATCATAGTGTGGTCTTTTGTTTCTGGTTTCTTTGACTTAGCATAATGTTTTAGAAGTTCATCCACGTTCTAGTATGTGTCAGTGCTTCATTCTTTTTGGCTGGCTAAATAATGCTCCATTTATGACTACCACATATTTATCCATTTGCCAGTTGATGGACACCTGGGAAGTTTCCACCTTTTGGCTACTGTGAATAATTCTGCTATAAACATTCAAGTACAAATTTTTGTGTGCATCTGTATTTTAATTTCTTACCTAAGAGTGGAATTTCAAGTTTTATGGAAACTAATTATTTGAGGAACTGCTAGATTGTTTTGCAAAGTGGCTACACCATTTTACATTCCCATCAGCAGTATATGAGAGTTCCAGTTTCTCCACATCTTTGCTAACATGTGTTATGTGACTTTTGGATCCTAGCTATCCTGGTGAATAAGGAATTGTATCACATTGTGGTTTTGATTTACATTTCTCTGATTGCTAATTATGTTGAGCATCTTTTCTTGTACTTATTGACCATTTGTGTATCTTCCTTGGAGAAATGTCTATTCAGATCCTTTGCCCATTTTTTAATGGGTTATCTGCCTTTTTATTATTGAGACGTGAGAGTTCTTTATATATTCTGCACAAAAGTCCTTTATCAGATATGTGATTTGCATATATTTTCTCCTTTTATATATGTTTTTTCACTTTCTTGATGGTGACTTTTGAAGCATGAATGTTAATTTTGATGAAGTTTAATTCATCATACTTTTGGTGTCACGTCTAAGAATTTTGTAATCCCAGGTTATGAGGAATTTTTTCCAATGTTTTCTTCTAAAGTTTTATCATTTTATCTTTTACATTTAGATCTGTGACCTATTTTATTTTTTGTAAGAGCTGTGAAATATAGGTTGTTTATTTTTTTGCATATGGATGTCTAGTTTCAAAATCATTTGTTGGAAAGGGTATTCATTCTCCATTAAATTATTTTTGCACTTTTCTCAAAAATCAATTGCTATTTATATGGGTCTGTTTTTGGTCTCAGTATTCTGTTCCATTGATCTGTGTGTCTTTCCCTTCACCAATACCACACTGCCTTGACAATTGTAGCTTTAAAGCAAGTCTTAAAATTGGGTAGCGTGATACCTTCAACTTATTTCTTCAGAATTGTTTTGACTGTGTTTTCTTTGCCTTTCTGTGTAAAGTTTAGAATCAGCTAGTCTGTATAACAAAAAGTCCTGTTGGAGTTTCCACTGGAATAGCATGTCTTCTGATCCATGAACATGGGGCATCTTCATTTAGCACCTCTTTGATATAGATCATCAGCATTTATGGTTTTCAGCTTATAGAACCTGTACATCTGTTGTTAGATTTATTCCTAAGTGTTCATTTTCTGGAGCTGTTGTAAATGATTTTTTATTTGGTGTTGGTACTTTTCAGTCCTTCTATGTCCTTGCTGATTTTCTAGTAGTTCTATACATTACTGAGTGGAGTGTTTAAGTCTCCAACTGTAATTGAAGGTTTGTTCATTTCTCCTTTCACTGCTGTTTTTACTTCTTGTATTTTTAAGCTCTGATGTTAGGTGCATACATATTTAAGCTTGTCATGTCTTGGTGAATTGATTCTTTTATCATTTTTTAATATCCCTCTTTATTCCTGGTAATTTTGATACAATTTCACGAGTCCATTTAATCTATATTGGGAAGTAATGTGCAGAGAGGTTAAGAGCATAGCCTCCGAGTCAGAATTGCCTGGATTTGAATCACACATCCAAGTACAGGTGTATGACCTTGGGCTCATCACTTACCTGTTCCTTGGTTCTGGTTCATTTGTAAATTGGGATAATCTCATTCAATTTATAGGATTAAGGATTACATGAGATGATTCATCTGAAACATCTGACTATAGTACCTGACAGTAAAAACTATCATTGTTAACCACAAATGTTAGATCAGAAATGTCTAGTTTTTAGAAAGTATGTCACATAATTAGAAATACATAGAAGGTTCAGGTCCCTTTTTAAAAACAGCACTTCTGAAAAGAGGGATTATTAAATATATCTAACCTGAGTCAAATACCAAAGGAACCTTTTTTTTTTTTGTGGTGCACAGGCTCTGGACGCGCAGGCTCAGTGGCCATGGCTTACAGGCCTAGCCGCTCTGCGGCATGTGGGATCTTCCCGGACTGGGGCACGAACCCGTGTCCCCTGCATTGGCAGGCGGACTCTCAACCACTGCGCCACCGGGGAAGCCCAGGAACCTTCTTTTATAAAAGTTTTTCTTTCACCAGTAATTCCATATACTGTCTACTTTGTATCTTGTTAGTTTAAACATGAACAGTTCAAAGTCATCTATTGTTTCAGTTCCAATAATAATAATTAACAAGTGATCTTAGCAGATTAACTACGACCTGCTGGAATACTGTTTAATTAGATAATAGGGTTGCACAGAACTTCAGGTGGGCTGAATCTGAGGGTGAATTTGTATTATGGATAGCCATAGTAGTGATGAATCTAAATAATAAAAGCGACCAATAGTGTATAAACACTTACTTTTTAATGCATATTAAGCATATTTAATTGTCATCATCTTGTGTCTATCTTTAAAAAACCATTAGAAAGGAAAGTGTCAATTAGGTAATAGCCATACTCTTATACGAAATTTTGTTTCTCCTACCATGCATTTACTTTAGTGCTAAATTTAAATATAGTGAGTGAAGACAGCTTTTTATTGTGGTTCTATTATCACAGTGCCAAAATAGTTAATTAAATTAGAAGAGAAACAAATAGAAAACCACCCAGCAAAGGAATGCATTTCAGTAACTTTATTGAAAGGTATATCCCTTAGTACCAAAACATAATGGTAGTTGGTTAGGTTACCTCTGCCAACTCAAAATTAACACTGATGTATTCAAAATATTGAAATTTATCAGTCTTTTGGGAAAACTGGAAAGTTATCCATAAAACATGGTTTACAAAAGTATAAGATACACTGTGGTTCTTTGGTTTATTTTCCAATGCATATCTCCCCATAACATGATGTCAAACTTGGGTATAGCCATCCTGGATGGATTCAGGCTACACATTACATTAACTGACACTTTAACACAGTAGATCTCCTTAGGTTCACTGAAATCCTGAACACTACCTCAGCAACCTTATAATTATGAAGATGCCTACTTACCTTTCTTAATACTTTCCTTTGGCACAGTAGGGGCAATTAATGAAAGTATATTCTCTCCCTTTTAAGCAAAACTCTAAATTAGAAGCAATGGCAGTTTCATAAAAACAGTGCTTAGTAAAAACTTCTGGAGTGTTAAATCAAAGTTTTCAGAGTGAGGTTAATTTGAGTTACTACTACAGTAAAAACTAATTTTCTTGATGGGACTAGACTGAGGCAGTAAATTTTGTATAAAACTTTTTAAATCATGGATATGAACATCACCTGTTTTCTAGAAAAATATTAAAGATAACTTAATATGCTGAAATTAATAGGTCTGTAGTTTTGCTTTATATAAAATGCCCTCAAATTTAAATGTGACTCCCATGTAGCAATAAAGTCCACATCTCTGGATTACATATTACTTGCATTATGGGTGCCAAGAAACCATTTTCACTGCCTAGAATACTGACCCTTATTATGCCTTAAAAGTGCATTTGTGAAGTGGTGGTTTTGATGTAAACCTCATATTTAAATTTAAAGTTTAAATTTAAATTAAGTAGGTTACCGTTTTTAACACCACTTAAATACAATATATTGACCCAATACAGAAAGTTGGATCAGTGTTAGAAATGAAGATTCACAGTTTACCTTCCCAGGCTTGTCATTAGCATTTCACATTTATGCTGTTAGCTTTGATTTGTATGCTTCACAGGTGAATTCAAATGTGAGTAATTCCACTATAGGGTAATGTTAATTAGGCAGTTTTCCCAAATCTGAGAACACCAATGTTAATCTACTTGTGATATTTTGAGGCTTCACAGCTTAAATCCGTTATAACATTATGGAATCCACAGCTCAGGATTGTGGAGAAAGGCTTCAGAAGAGTTATTTGTTGGCTGTAAGAATCCTAATAAACAAAAAAATCAAGTTATCAGAAGTCTGCCAATCCTAATAAACAAAAAAATCAAGTTATCAGAAATCTACCACAAATATTACTACCTGTGAAAATATCTAAGACTAACAATCACGTCTTATGTAGATGTGTTCTATGTTAATATTTAGTTTTGAGTAGGAAGAAAGAAATCACCAACATGAATTAAACTTAGATGGCAAGAATGTATATCATATATTTGTGAGGAGGCTTACATTTTTTATGCATGTAAGTACTTTCCAGTGTTCAACTACTATAGCAATGATACACATACAGTTGAGATGTATAATGATACACTATACAGTTGAGACATCCTGGCAGTTTCTAGACACTCAATGTAGAGACCACCTGCCGCAACTTACTTTTTAAGTACAATACCCAAGTTCATACTGATTTTGCTAATAAGCTAACAGTCTCAAATTAGTTCAATGTATGGTTCAAACTTTTGGTCCTGCTCCCTCACTCAGGCTCGTGTAACTTTAAATGAGCCAAAGCCTAAGTCTACATACAGCAAAATGATGTGAAATTGAAAAAAGAAAATACTGTTTTAGTGCTACTTTTAAAGTCCAGGTTATTAACGATGCTGCTTTTTAAGCTGAAAATTTAATGAAATGGCTAACATGTATATGAAAGGTTAAGAGAATTCCTTACTCTTAGGGTGTTGTACCTTGAATGTAGTAAATGTCCTCAAATACAAGCTGACTAGATCAGAGAAGTCATTTTCCCCTCTGCTAGTCCAACTCCATTTTTTTTAAAATAATGCAGATTTAAATTCTTGAATTGCAGAAGAAAATTATAGCATTAGAAAAGTCTCTCTACATGGAGAAAAACTATGAACCAAATTTACCAATTAAGGGACCATTTCAGGAATTGTTGGGAGGTGGGTTATTCTGTAGTAACTATGCTTCAGTTGCCGTGCAGTACGCCCAGAAACAATCCATTTCAACTTCTGAACATTTGGTTTGGAACACTTGTTTGATGAATATTCAGTTAAACACTTGGATACGAGCTCTTGCCAGAAAGTCAAATCTCTGCCATTGATCTGTGAATAAATTAAAAAAATATATTCTTTAAAATAAAAGTCCTACAGTATTTAATTATAGTAATAATTGCAATCTTATTAACATGTGTGTTTCCTCGTCAAAAAAATTTGAGGATAAGCTACTTAAGTGTCAGATAAACACAGGACATCTCATTTTACTTTAGGAACAAGTGGTTTAGTTGCTTTTACAGCTGTCAACAGGATTTAGGCTATGACCTTGACATACCTTGGAATGTTTCTGAAGACATTCTACTCCTTCTGTTAACTCTACACACCTCTGTGCCTGGATCTCCAAGGCAATGATAGACAATGCCAACACAGATGGCTAAAAGAGATAAATTTTAAAGTAAATGTTGAATATAAAAGTAGGTATATAAATAGGTTTAATCTTTATAAAATATTTACCTTTGCTTTAGAAAATATGATCCTGCAGTAGCATGCCTTAAGTTGAGCTTCTAGTCTTTCAAAATTAAGGCTATTCCTCCTTTAAAAAGAAAATGAAATTAATTTTATATAGATAATTTTACATCAAGTCAAAAGAAATTTTTAGAAAAATAAGTCAATTTTAAAGTGAACTTTATGTACACTTATCATAGAAAGTGAATTATTCGAAGAATTTCCCTTCCTTCAGAAACATTAACTTCTTAAGGATACCATATATGAATTTTAACTGATTTGGGCCAAAAAAAAAGTATCATGCTACAACTCCCAAGGTTTCTTTTCATTTTAATAAATCTATTTTTGAATCTGAAGTTCCTTTTTCCATACATCTGTGTTAGATGCTTACCTACTAGGTTCTATAACTTAACTTGTCTATAAATGGAAAACGTAATTTTAAAAAAAGTTGAAATGTCCATCTTTAGAATTCACAGACTTCAAGAAGCTACTTTTGACTAAAAGTCTTCTCACTTCTGCTGGAGGGTGAAGTGAAACTCAAGGAGCTTAGCTGTCACTTTACTTATTTTGACTGGAATTCTCCCAGGATATTGATTTTATTTAACATCCGGACAACATCATTCTGATTTCCAAATCTGCTTTGTTAAAAACAAACATCACATACCTTTCATATGGCAAGTTCTCTTGAAGGAGTGCATAATAGAGTTGTAGAAACTGAAAGGCAGTAGTAGCTTTGACTTTCCAACACACCTTCTCCAACACAATCTTTTCCATTCTCATCAAGTCTGAAACTGTGAACCTATACTGGCTTATTCGGATCAAGTCAGTTGCCAATGGGACATTCCTTTCCTCTTCTATTGATTTTACAGCCAAATAGAAGCAGCTCAGTCCAACACACCCAAGGTGCTTGGGTTGTACCTAAAAAGACAGTAAGTCCATGTCTTTACCTTATTTCAGTTAAAAAAACATAAAGGATAATCTAGAACTCAACCTATCACTTCGAAAATGTATCTTTGAGGTATATTTCTCAGCTGTGAAGGACTTAACAAGATCCACTGATACCTCAACTGTAGCCTCTTAACCATATGTACCCACTTGGAACCAATTTTTGAGCAAACAGACTAAGTTTCAGTGTAATGTGTGGCTTCAGCACATAACAATTCGTACTTCTTTTGGTTTGTTTAAATCAGTGCAGAACGATAAGCAATAAGCTACTAGGTCAAAGGCTTATATGAGGACTGAAATACCTTACAGCTTATGCACAAAATTTCTTTCCAGAATGTTGTGTTTTTCCAGGCTGTTTTCTTTGTAGTAACACATGTAAAATGTTTTTAAATACTACAGCACATACTGTTTACTCTGCCTGTAAAGCTCTATTCACTACCAGTATTTTAAATTTATTCATCATTTTCTGAATGTCTACAAAATTTGTCACAGTCAAAATTCTGTCCACTTTAAGTTCCGCTTAACGGAAACTTTATGAAGCCTTTACCAGTATTTGTGCTCTCCTCTTCTTAGAACCCCTTCAGCAATACATTTATGCCTCTTTTGAGGTATAATGTAATTATTTTTCTTATTATTCCTTGTACTATATAATAGTTATCAATGCAAACATTATTGCCACTAAGATTATAATACACTTAAGGGATAGATGTATTTCATCTATGTAACATTTATAGTCAAAGGTAGTGCCTGCACATGGTGTCTAAAGAGTTGTTTAATTAGGCTATTGAAAAAGTTTCTTGAACCATTCAATACACATTGAGTTCCTCCCATATATGATGCATTCTGTTAGGTACTGAGGACTAAAAGATGAGCTGCATTTTAACTGCCACGTTATTTCATTATCTACCGATGACCACTGGCACACAGAGAAGTCAGATGTATTTGTAACAATTAAGCTCTGAAAGTTACACAGATGTCCTGCTTATCCAATACAGGGAAATAACTATATATAAATGCTCCTTCAGAAGATACTCTCTATTATATGCAAACTTAGGCTGGAAATGACAAGCATAAGCATGACTTGGGTAAATTTAAGGCTAAAACAATTAGAACTTTATTCTATATGAATAGAGATCAAGAAATATACTCTATGACCAGACGGTTGACAGCATCAACAAAAAGGGAAAAAAAAAAAGAAATATAGTCTAATTCTTAACCCCCAATCTAGCATTCGGCCTCTAACACATTTCTTAAAATTTAGAAACAACAGTAAATAAATGAAAACACCCAACCTATCAAAAAAGACTTTTAAAAACAACAGCCAACTCTCCTACTGGGAGACTCTGCAATTAATTATTTGATATTAGACTACTTTTCAATGTCAGAAAGTAAGTTGAATAAATGATGCATCACTCTTAATTAAAAGGAAGGATTTCATCAGTGCTGTAGTACACAGAATTACCATAATGTTTTGGCTACTTGCTGAAAACAAAAAAAGTTATGAATACCAGCCCAAAGCTAGCAATACCACCTCCAAAACACATTGAACAAAACCACGAAATACTCAGGGTAATGTAGCTTTAGACGTACCTTCATTTTAGACAGGAATCTGTCCAGTAAATTCACAGCTAGAGAAAATGTCTCCGTGTCAAAGCCAAAGAACTGAGTTAGACTAAGGAGATCTTTTACTTCAAAGTCCCTCAGTCTTGCAGTCATTCTAAGGCCATTATCGTGTGCAGATTCAATTAGTCTCAAGCCGCAGACCTTTGGCTGACATCTCAACTCCTGTTCCAACAGGGCATTCAGCTGGTGTAGCAGTTTCTGAGAGTCAGTTGTTGTCAGTACCTCTATCATCTATATATAGAACAAAGCCCAGAAAGGAGTGAAAGAACAGCCCCTCCTGCCTTGTGTTGTGCCAGGTGCATTATAACACAAGTCTCCCCTCTCTCAATGCTATTAGTGAATCTAAGTCACTGCAAAATGCCATCTGTAATTCTCCACCTCCCCAACCAGTTGGTCACATCCTAAATTGTGAGTTCCTAGAGGGCAGTAGCCATGGCTTTTTAAAGAAAAAAAATGCAAATCTTCATGCCCAAACTTTGAAATTAGATGGTAGCATGTATTCTGCCATTTATTAACAATGTGAACTCTTCAAGTTAGTAAATTTTTCTTAGTCCTCAATTCCTAGTCCGTAAAGTGGGTATAAGGTTATTACCTATTTCACAGACACTTGTGAGGAATGAATGAGATCATCTAGGTACACAGGTACTTAGCACATACAGTAGGTGCCTAATAAACACTGGGCAATATTAATGAGCTTACTTCTAGTCTGTAAAACGAGGCATATCTGCCTCTTTGAATGGCTGTGAAGATTAACCAAGATGATTCAACTAAAGAGTTTAGCATAGTGCTTGGCACTCACTGCTCAGTAACTGTTAACTTTTATTGATGTTAGGAAAGGAAGCTTAAAGGCAGTTATGGGTGCACGCAGTGGGGGCGGAAGGCTAATCCAGCCTGCAAGAGGAATCTGGGAGTTTCATTAATTTAAGACAATACTGAACATCTACTGTGTGCCTGCTGCGGGCACGGGCTAAGCCCTGGACACACGGACGGTCCCTCCTCGCAACAATCGAAAGACAGGGAGGCAGAAAGAATCCTTAGGGTTGCGCGACGGAAAGGGTGGGCAGATGGAGAACCGCAAACTTCAAGGGTCCAACTCTTTGGCCCCTGGGCTGGGATCGGGCCCATAAGACACTAAGACATCTCAGGAGGTCGCATCTGGCCCCGCCCCTCCATGCTCGTACTAGCCTGAACTTGTTGCTCGGGGAGAGTTAACCGAGGAAAAGGGCTCGAGACCTACCCCTCACCCCGCGCCCCCCAACCTTGTTCCCTACCCGCACTCCGAGGTCAACCCCGAAATCCGAGCTCACCTTGATCGCGATTGCAGCTCCTCAGCGGTAACCACCCTCCCCGGGCCTGCTCTCACCTCACCCCAAGATATTAGAACCGAGAGGCCTATGAGGCGAGTGGGCTCGCGGGCAAGACGGGAGAGGCCCGGGGAGGGGGAGCCGTCTTGGGTGGAGGTCTCTACAGCGCCGCCGAGACGACACTGCCCTCCTTGGGGTCTGCTCGGAGCCGAAGGGGCCGCGCCTGGCCTCCTGAGTAATATATTGGAGGGCGGGGTTTTCTCGCTGCGGTGGGAGGGGCACATGGGAGGCATTTTCGCCGCTGATTGGTGTAAGTCTTATGATAGATGGCTCCTGCTGTCCAAAGAGGGCTGGTCCGTAGAGGGAAGAAGTCCGGCCAATCAGCACACGCTTTTCACTATCCCGGAGTCAAATTCTCCGCCCCTTGAGACCACGCCCCCTACCTCTAACTGTCTCTCATTGGAGGATTTCCCCGAGTGTCTTCAATGAAGAGGAGGGGGAGCTGAACGCTGCGCGCACCAACCCAGGCCCGGTAAGGCCTCTGCTGGCGGGCGGATTGGCCAGAATATCGTTCCAGAATGTACTGGGAGTTTTCGTTCCGTTCGGTTTAGTAGAGTGCTTTTGCTCTCTCTAAAAATACAGTGTCTGATTCCACAAAAAAAAAAAAAAAGGCCTGGTTTTTCACTGCAGTTGGAGAGGTGGTGGATATTCTATGGTGTGGTTTATTAAATCTCCAGAAGTTTCTCCGTGTGAGCTTTGGAAATCACTTGTTCCTTGCCTTGTTTTGCTTTTTTGTATAATTTATCAAAGGGTGGAGTTGGGCTACGTACATTCTTGGTCTCCTACCAATTTCCTGAATTTGATTTTTGAACAAATTAGAAAAGTTGGTAGTTCTTCATCGGCTTAAAATGAAAGGTACAGTGTGGTTGACTCAAGAGGAATAAGTAGACAAAAATAATTGTAGTGCTTATGAATCTGAGTTCACAGATCCGTGTGTGAAGCAATATTAGTCTTTTTACTTGCTGTCCATGAACTTAATCTCTGATTGTGAGCCTTTGCCTGGTAAGTGGAAAAATAGTTAGCTTGAAGCCTTCCTGGACTCACTCCTTCCCTCTTTCTTTCCCTATTGTCACAAATGGGAAGGGTCTACATTAAAAGGGCCTGAGGATTGGTGAACAAGGAATTGGTTATCAGTTCTGGTGGACTGTACTTTGATGTCTCTGTTCTCATGGTCTCTTCCTGGTTAGTGGCTACCTGGGCTTTGAAAAAATTAAAATCTGAAAGATTTGCTGGCATGTTTGCTGTTTGCCCTGCCGGGTGCTTCCCTGAGGCAATGACACAGAACCAAGACCTGAAATGGGAGCAGAGTTGTGGAAAGAAAGGGGAAGGGAAAACCTGAGAGAAAAAGTTAATGCCCTAAAATATTACCTTAGCCACATCACTAGGTCAGTTTGTCAAACCTCTGTGTTTCAAATGGGGAAGAGGCCTTGGTCATCCTTGAAAAAGAACTCACGTAATGAATATAAATGGGCAATTAAAAATATTTAAAAAGTTCTTTTTACAATAATGTGTGAGTTTACAAATGTAAATGTTTCTCCTTTAGTAACAAAGGAACAAAATTAGTAACAAAATTAGGAATATAGGTATGTACACATGCACTCTTTCACTACTTGTTGAACACGTAATATGTGTCAGTGGAGGACAGAATATACTGGTTCCTGTCCTTGTGGATTGTGTAGTTTTGTGGGCAATATAAACTGATTTATTTTCAAGTCACAGTCTACTAACTAGGTACATGACTTTTAGCAAGTTTTTAATCGCATTGAGTTTCCATTTTCTTTTATTAAAAAATAGGAAGTAAAAATACCTTATTCACAGGGTTATTGAGAGGATTAAATAATGCAAAGTACCTAAAGAGGTAGGCATTGTGCCCAGAGCACAGTAAGTACTTGATAAATGGTAACCTTTATTATTAAATTACTAACATTTCTTTTGAAATGTCTTGCTTAACATACATTTAATTCTGTTTTATCTATTGTCAGAGTTAGTCTTCTAGAATGGGAGTGTTGGAGTTGTTTACTTAACACTAATGAAAGTATCTAAATTGTGTGTATTAATTTCTTTTTTTAAAAAGATTTATTTATTTATTTATTTTTGACTGCGTTGGGTCTTAGTTGCGGCATGTGGGATCTGCGCTGGGGCATGCAGGATTTTTCGTTGCGGTGCATGGGCTCTTCGTTGTGGCGCCCGGGCTTCTCTCTAGTTGTGGTGTGTGGGCTTTCTCTAGTTGAGGCGTGCGAGCTCAGTAGTTGTGGCACACAGGCTTAGTTGCCCCATGGCATGTGGGATCTTAGTTCCCTGACGAGGGATCGAACCCACGTCACCTGCATTGTAAGGTGGATTCTTTACCACTGGACCACCAGGGAAGTCCCATGTGTATTAATTTCTATGCCTTTTTTATACTTAAAATTTTCACATGCAGCTTTAGGTAATATATCATTGTTTATGTAATAAAAATGTTTTCTCTTACGTTAGGATCTTATTACTTTTTATTAAAATCTGAAATTACCTGCATGAAAAAAATTGTTTCTATAGCACTGAAGAAACATTGATTCAATACAAATCAGATCAAATGGACATTTTTTACCTTTTCTCCTTCCCCTCACCTCCACTGTCAATTTTATTGCATAATATTAGAATACAGACTATCATTTAAATAATTTTAAAGTCCTAATTAGCAAAATGTGCAAATGTAAGACTCAATTATGTACTGTTGTAAAAGAAAAAAAATGAGCCTTTTGTTAATTGTGATTTATTTTTAAAGACTTACAGATTTAGTAATGAGTCTATCAGGAATCTTTCAAAGGACTGACTTCCAGGGTATTTTCTAGGCTCAGTGATATATTCAGCTGCCATCTTCACACCTTCTTCTTAATCAGCAGTTAAGTGCAGCAAGTACTGAAGCTCAGAATAATGGCCTCAAGGCTGGGCAAGAATCCAAGGCAGGAGGATTTAATCATATTCTCTACACTGCAGATTATAGAAGTGCCTTGAGCAGCAAAAATTGTAACAAGCAGGTATAACAGTGGTGGCTTGTCAAATGCTGCCCTGACCAGGGAAATTCCTCGTTGGTTCTGTTTCCATCCTAGAGACTGGAGGAGTCTTTGCACCTCACCCTCTGTTGAGGCTCCCTGACAAATGTCCAGAACTTTTGAATGTGGGCTTGTCCAACTGTGATGAGGGCTGAAAAAGTGAGGATCCAAAGATCTCAGCTCAGTCTCTTCCGCTCTACTTCCTGATCCTTCCTGGAGCTAATTATGGCCCCCTCCACCTCTCCAACTATTCTCTAGTGCATCTGCTCTGTCTTAGAAGAGAACTTGCTTGGCTGTGGCTTTTTGGAGTCTTCATTAGCCCCTGGGATAGCAGAGAAATTGTGTGTAGTTTGGGTGGTGATGGGGAGGCAGGGAAAAGGATACATAAGAAAACAGATTAGTAATGTCAGGTATATCTTGCCTTTCAGAGATTCTAGCTATCTCTGATAAAGTAACCCTTTCCAATTAATTGAGATGTTACTATATTCAGTGGAAAAATAAACTTTGTCAAGTAACCACTGCTATGCAAAGGCACTGGGAGACATTAGACACAGATCTCCCCACTTGCTAGCATTTAGTCTAATGGCCATAGGCTCTGTTGAGTACAGGGCCCAAAGCCAAGATCAGCCAATAACGATAAGAGTTTGCATTTGTTATGTATTTCCCAAGTGCCAGACTGTGTGCTGAACTTAAACACACATGATCTTATTTAGTCCTCTAACAACTCTGATATTATTATTATGTTCAGAAATGAGGAATATCTCGTATATCTCCTGTTTAGCAGCTACTTTTTACTGTTTACTAAATATTCTTAACACATAGCTTGAATTTGGATTTTACAGCGTTTAAAGACAAGTTTTTATTTTGGAACCTTTTAAACTCATTACCCAACTTCAGTAATCATCAACATTTTGCCCATGTTGCCTATTTACTTTCTGTTTGTCTCATCATTCAACAAATATTTATTGAGAACTTTCTAGGTGCCAAACCATTGTGTTTTGTAGTCCCAGATTGAAAATGTTACAATTTTGGGCCATAGGGTGTGTTGGCTATTGTGTTTTGTGAAGATAGGGGTTGGTAGGATCAGCTGGGTCATTCTCCAGGTGCATCTCTTTCTAGTCTGAAGCCCACACTGAAGGTGTCTCTGGGGTCTGCTGCTTTGGTAGGAGAAGGAGGAATGGGGAGGGATAATAGTTCCCTTCCTTATTTAGGTCTCTGCCTGTACTGCTAATCTTCCTCACAAAAGTGCATGCAGACACACCCAGACACACACACATACCCCTTTACAAAAGATTTTGACAGAGTTGAATTTTGGGAAATGAAGTACTTTCTAATCTAGCTTTTTTGTCCCTTAGGGATCTCATAGGTCTGAACTTTTGTTCTCTAGGTCAGCCTTCCTTGCCTGAGGTCACCACTTTCCTCATTTCTTTAGCCTTTTAACTCTTTAACTCGTGATCTGAGTTTTGATGCAGCCAAGTGAAGAGGTTGGTGCAAAGGGCATTCCAGACAAAAGCAACAGTATGTGCAAAGGCATGGAGGAAAGAGAGACTACGTTGATTTCTGTAAATGAAATATAGATGACTCTGGCTAAAGCATGGAGGGTGTTGGAGGTGGGGGAGTCTAGCAGTGAGGTGGGGAAAGAAGCAGTTGCTTATCCTGAAGGACCAGGTATACCATATATACCATTATTGGAATTTTGGACTTTATAGGCTTTGGGGAACCAACCATGGAATTTAAAGGGACTGTCACAACTGGATTTGTGATTTAGAATGACCATTTGGCATCTGTGTGAAGAGAGGAAAGAGGGGGCCAAGAGTGGAGTCGGAAGAGCAGTTTAAGAGGCCACTGCCTTCACCTAGGAAAACATGAGAAGATTGAACTGAGGAAGTGAGAGTGGGAATGGGAAGGAGATGGATTCAAGGGACCTTAGGAGGTTGAGCTGATGGATTGTGGTGATTGATTAGATTTGATTGGTTAGGTGATCAGGATGAAGGCAGAGTCAAGAATACTGTTCAAATTTCTGGTTCAGGCAAAAAGTTGAATGAAGAGTCTATTTATGTGCTAAGTTCAGGGAATACAGGAAAAAGACCAGGTTTGTAGGGGAAGACGTTGACCTAGAGATGCCTGAGGGAACTCCAGGTGGAGATGTCCAAAGGTATCCAGAGAAACGTTTGGTGCTACTGATAACTTTGGGACTCATCAGAATATGGGAGGTGATTGAGTCATGGAAGGAGATCAGTCAGGGACAGTTGAAGGTGGTAAGAGAAGCCTGAGGAGAGAGTCTAGGGAACAGGAGTCTCTGAAGGGATCTAGAAGGAGAAGGCATGTTACTGGAGTTAAGAGAAAGTGTTTCAAGGAGAGAGTGAGCACCAGTGTCTGATGCTGCAAAGAGGATGAAATGAAGTATGAACAACAGAGAAAGAAAATGAAATCAATGAATGTGTGACCCACTCTTGCAAGGGGCTGGACTGTGAGGGATAGAGACCCTGGACAGAGAGTGGAATGGTGTTGAGAGAGATATTTTGCTTTTCAGAGATGAGCTAGACTTGTGCATGTTTAAGTAATGACCAGAAAGAGCCAGCAGAGAAAAAGAAGGATCTGACTGCTAGAACAATCTAAGTTCTCAGATGACACTAGTCAATTTGCATTCCGTCAGCTGTATTGTTATAGAAGCTTCTATATAGTCAAATACTCACAGACTACAATGGAAGGGAACAACACAAAGGGGCAGAAATTATGTGTGTTTAGCAAGCCTAAAATTCTCTAAATAGATGTTAAGAAATATCACTACATGCTTTATAAATGTTTGTTTTCTATTGCTATTTTATATTCAGCATTTCCAGTTTCAGATTATCCAAAGCACTGCTCTTGATTTAAACTATTCTGGCTTGCCAGGTTTAGGAGCTTTATATCAGTGTTGAAGTAAGAGTAATAAATAAAAACATGCATTTTATGTAACCATATGTAGTTAAAATATGATAGAACAAGGCATCCATCCAAGCCTTAAATATCTAGCTTTTGTTGAAAGTCAGCCATACATAGATTGAGCTCAAATAGAATAAAAACTTTAGGCACATTATGGAGGTTTCTATTTTTAATGGAAATATACATATATTTACATCATACAACCATAAATGTGTGTGAGCATGGAAATATGTGGATGTGATAAGTAATACTGCCAAATAGCATTGATATAGATTTTTCTATAACACATTTCCTGTCAGTCCTGGCCTGTGGAAGAATTTTTAATAACTAAAAGCAGTGGTTTGGTTGAGACATGAAGGGACAGACTACAGTCTGGGTCTCATTTTCCCCAGTTACTATCTCCCACTCTCAATATTTTCATATTTTAATTGGGAAAATAATAACAGTACTACATCAGAGGTTTAATTAATTGAACTAATACTCAGAAGTAGCATATGTAAGGACTTATTAAATGTTAGATATTATTATCTGCAGAAATAAGTAAACTTCTGTGAGATAAATAAATTGCAACCCAGGATACTGCTGACGTCAATTACTAAGTATATTTAAATGAAGCAATGTTATCAAGGTCTTTGCTCTTTTTTACTTACAATAATAAATTAGTCTTCCAGTTGTTTTCACTTTAAAGTGGGAATTCATCTCCTACTATGCCAGATACAAGACCTCATAAACTGGGAGAGTTGCTAGAACAAATCAACTAACAAACATAAACCAATGTTTTAGGTTTTTCCTTAGTCTTTCTTCTGTGAAGCATTTTCCTTAAGCGGACTCTCCTTTACGTATGAAAGTGTATGATGATTCCCATCAAGATAAAAATCTTCTATTTTTAGTAAACTTCATAGTTTACCAAGGATTTTCACATATATTTTCTCAAACTCCCTAAAGTCCTTGCCAGATTTTCAGGGCATAGATTGTGTGTTAGTTTGCTAGGGCTGCCATCACAAAATACCACAGACTGGCTGCCTTAAACAACAGAAATTTGTTTTCTCACAGTCTGGAGTCTGAAGTCCAAGGTCGATGAGACGGTAGGTTAGGGTTCTCCTAAGACCTTGCCTTGGCTTGCATGGGGCCACCTCCTCGCTGTGTCCTCACGTGGACTTTTCTGTGTATCTGCATCTTCCTGGTGTCTCTTCCTCTTCTTATAAGGACAATAGTCGTATCGGCTTAGGGACCTACCTTTGTGGCTTCATTTAACTTTAATTATCCCTTTACAGGCCCTATTTCCAAATATAGTCAGATATGAATTTGGGGGGACACAATTCAGTCCATAACAGATGGTGATCCATATTTTCTTGGGGAGAACAGAAAGGCCAGAGAGGTTAAATGATTTTATTCAGGGTCACTTGGCAGGACTTTTCATCCTCCTATTTTTCCCCATTGAACATCCCACATTCCCTTCTGGAATTACTTCTCCAGAAATGCTTTTTTTTTTTTTTTTTTGCAGTACGCGGGCCTCCCACTGTTGTGGCCTCTCCCGTTGCGGAGCACAGACTCCGGACGCGCAGGCTCAGCGGCCATGGCTCACGGGCCCAGCCGCTCCGCGGCATGTGGGATCTTCCCGGACCGGGGCATGAACCCGTGTCCCCTGCATCGGCAGGCGGACTCTCAACCACTGCGCCATCAGGGAAGCCCCAGAAATGCTTTTTTTTGGTGGCATGTGTTTATGAAAATGATTTTAAGTTCATGGACTAAAGAATGCTATTTTATCCTGAATTTCACAATTTCATTGCTTCATTGTACTTTCCTCTATTCAACTAAACTCTGTCTTAGACTTCACTATTGTTAATTTTTAGATGGTTATTTCACAATAACTTTTGGACTATCTTGAGAAATTAAGGGCAAGCTTATTCAAATACTCCCTAACGCACAAACCCCTTAACAATAATAAGAACCTGAAAAAGGAAAGAGCCTATTATGAAATTGCTTGTGAGGAATGTGATGTTAAGAACCTCTCTTGGGCTGTGAATTAATTATTATTGTGGTTCCAAGTTTTCATTTTTTTAAAACAGGGGAATGAATAGGGACATCTTGTCAGTACCGATACAAATGAAATGTCCTCTGTGGAACACAGAGTCTCAGTTCTTCTGGCCTCTCCCACCCACAGTCCATCATCCCACAAGGCTCAAAAAATTTGTATAATGTTGAGTAACAGAATTTGGTAATATTTGAGGACTCAAAACATCTTTCTAATCAGACATTTTATTACACTTACACATTTACTCTTGATTCATTATATATTGAAAAAAAAAGATGTTTCATACAGACTTATCTCTGATTCATTGTACATTTCAAGCAAAAGGTGTTTTCATAGCCAGTATGACTATAATCCCCTTTCTTCCAAGGAGAGGTCATCATACCAATACTCTACAGAAAGACATCCACACAAAAGGCACACCTGCTACCCTTTTCCTACCTCTAATTTGAGATCATTACTAAAAGGAATTTAATGAATCTATGGACGTAAGTGTTTGTTTTTGAATATATAATTCCTTCTCACATGTATGTGCCTTCCATAAGTGACCATATATATCATTTCTTCTCTCAAAGTGATTTTTAAAACTTTTTGAATATTTTTATCAAGATTTTAATTCACATACATTTCACCCAAAGTGTACAATTCAATGGATTTTATTATATTCATAGAGTTGTGCAACCATCACCACAATCTATGTTTAGAACATTTCACCCCCAAAGAAACACCATATTCATTAGCAGTCAATTCTTCATTCTCTTCTCTCAATTCCCCAGCTCTAGGCCATCAATAATTTACATTCTGTCTCTATATATTTGCCTATTCTGGACATTTCATATAAATGGAATCTTAGGATATGTGGTCCTTTGCAATTGGCTTCTTTCACTTAGCATAATGTTTTCTAGGTTCTTCCATGTTGTGGCATGTATCAGCATTTCATTCCTTTTAAATAATATTCCATTGTATGAATATACCAAATTTTGTATATCTTTTATACAGTTTATGGGCATTTGGATTTGTCTTAGTCAGCTCAGGCTGCTATAACAAAATACCATTGACTGGATGGCTTAAACAACAGATATTTATTTCTCATAGTTCTGGAGACTGAGAAATCCGAGATTAAGGTGCTGGCAGACTTGGTTCCTGGTGTGCATATAGCTACCTTCTGGCTGTATCCTCAATGGTGGGGTGGCAGGGGAAGTAGAGAGAGAACTCTCTAATCCCATTAAGTGGGCCCCACTCTCATGGCATCATGCAAACCTGATTACCTCCCAGAGACTCCCACCTCCAAATCCCATCACATTGAGCGTTAGGGCTTCAGCATATGAATTTTAAGGGGACACATGACAGGGTTGTTTCTATTTTTGGCAATTATGAATAATGCTGCATTCATGCACATGGACATATACTTTTTGTATGTTTTTGTATGGACATATACTTTCATTTCTGTTGGGTATTTACCTAGCAGTGGAATTGATGGTCATATGGTAGCTCTATATTTAACATTCTGAGTAACTGCCAAACTATTTTCTAAAGTAGCCGCACCACTGTACATTCCCACCAGCAATAGGTAAGGGTTCCAATTTCTCCACATCCTTGTCAACACTTGTTATTATCTGTTGTTTTGATGATTGCCATCCTAGTAAGTATTTCATAGTTTTGATTTGCTTTTACCTATTAACTAACGATGTTGCACATCTTTTCATTTGCTTATTGGTCATTTTAATATCTTATTTGGAAAAATGTTCAAAGCCTTTGCCCAATTTTTTTTATTGTGGTAGTATATACATAAGATAAAATTTACATTTTAACAATTTTTAAGTGTACAGTTCAGTGGCGTTAAGTACATTTACATTGTTGTGCAACCATCACCACCATCCAGCTCCAGAACTTTTTCATCTTCCCAAACTGAAACCCTGTACCCAGCAATAACTCCCCGTACCCTCTTCCCCAGCTCCTGGCAACCGCCATACTACTTTTTGGCTATGAATTCGACTATTCTAAGTGTTTCATGTAAATGGAACCATACAGTATTTGTCTTTTTGTGACTGGCTTCTTTCGCTTAGCATAATGTCCTCAAGGATCATTCATGTTGTAGCATGTGTCAGAATTTCTTTCCTTTATAAGAGTAAGTAGTAGTCCTTTGTATGTATATACCATATTTCTTTATCCATTTATATGTCAGTAGATATTTGGGTTGTTTCCATCTTTTGGCTTTTGTGAATAGTGCTGCTATGAACGTTGGTATATAAATATTTCTTTGAGACTCTGCTTTCAAGTCTTTTTGTTTATATTGAAGTGAGACTGTTGGTAATTCAACTTTTATTTTTCTTTCTTTTTTTTTTTTTTTGCGGTACGCAGGCCTCTCACTGTTGTGGCCTCTCCCATTGCGGAGCACAGGCTTCGGATGTGCAGGCTCAGCAGCCATGGCTCAGGGTCCCAGCCGCTCCGCGGCATGTGGGATCCTCCCGGACCAGGGCACGAACCCGTGTCTCCTGCATTGGCAGGCGGACTCTCAACCACTGTGCCACCAGGGAAGCCCTCGGCTTTTAATTTTTTGAAGAATTGCCATACTATTTTGTATAATGGTTGCACTATTTTACGTTCTTACCAATAGCACACAATAGTTCTAATTTCTCCACATACTTGCCAATACTTGCTATTTTCTTTTTGTCTTTTTTTTTTATAAGAGCCATTCTTAATGGGTAAGAAGTGGTATTTCTGTGGTCTTGACTTGCATTTCCCTAATGATTAGTGACATTAAGCATCTTTTCATGTTCTTTTTATTCTTTTTTTAATTCAACTGTTGTTTATTAGGTGTCTTCCAAGACCTAGGTCTGGGCATACAGAAACAAAGTACATCCATAATCCTGGACCTCAAGAAGCTCTTCTTAGTAGAGTATAATCTAGTACTTAAGACCTCTTTGGATTTAGGATAGCTCTAGCTGTGTGACCTTGGGAACATTATTAACTTGTCTGAGAATCCATTCCATCTTCTGTGTAAAAGCAATAACACCCATTTCACAGGGATGTTGTGCCTTTTCATGTTGTTATTGACTATTTATATATCTTCTTTGGAGAAATGTCCAGTCCTTTGTCCATCTTTTAATCAGGTTTTTTTTGTTGTCGTTGAGTTGTGGGTGTTTTTTATATATTATGGATATTAACCCCTTATCATATATATGATTTGCAAATATTTTCTCCCTTTCTGTGGGTTGCCTTTTCACTCTGATGGTAGTGAGCTTTGATGTACAATAGTTTCTCATGTTGATGCAGTCCAATTTTTTATTTTGTTGCCCACGCTTTTGGTTTCATATCCAAGAAATTATTGCTAAATATAATGTCATGAAACTTTCCCCTTGTATTTTCTTCTAAGAGTTTTATAATTTTAGCCTACTCGACATAAGCAGAAAAAAAATCTTGCCTGATGCAGTATCTCTCTTCTTCCTTTTTCTCTTCATGTTGTAATCCCGCATGGTTTTTATAAATTTATTTATTTATTTATTCATGGCTGCGTTGGGTCCTCACTGCTGCGCATGGGCTCTCTCCAGCTGTGGCAAGCGGGAGCCACTCTTCCCTGTGGTGTGCGGGCCCCTCACTGCAGTGGCCTCTCTTGCTGCGGAGCACAGGCTCTAGGCGTGTGGGCTTCAGTAGTTGTGGCACGTGGGCTTAGAAGTTGTGGCTCGCGGGCTATAGAGCGCAGGCTCAGTAGTTGTGGCTCACAGGCCCAGTTATTCCACAGCATGTGGGATCCTCCCAGAGCAGGGATAGAACCCATGTCCCCTGCATTGGCAGGTGGACTCCCAACCACCGTACCACCAGGGAAGTCCCCCTCACGGTTTTTATATCTACTACAAAATGGCTAGCTACTCTGAAAAGTTAACCTGTACCAATATTAATGTGTTACTCCTATTGGTTATCTATGGGTACATAAAAACCTCTCCAAGCTAAGTGATGTAAAATAATGATGTCATTTACTTACTAACAAATCTACACTCAGCCAGTGTTGGCTAGAGTGGGTTGGAGTCTGGTGGCTGGAATTCTCTGAAGGGTCACTTACTCACTCAGACGTGTGTCCTTAATGCTCTCTGAGACTTCAGCTTTGGCTGTGGTCAGAATGCTTACATGTGACCTTTTCATGTGGCCGCTGGGCTTCCTCACAGCATGGAGACAGGGTTCCAAGGGTGATCACTTAGAGACAGAGACAGAGACAGAGAGAGTTAAGAGCAGGCAGAAGCCATATTGTCTTGTCTGAGCTAGTTTTAGAAGTCGTGCTTCTTTCCTTCTGCTCTTCTATATTGGTCAGGTAGCCTAGCCCAATTCAAGGACAGGGAAAATAGGTTCCACTTCTTGATGGAGAGCTGCCAGGTTCTGGAAGAGGATGTAAAACTGGAAATATGGCTGTGGCTATTTTGAAAAATATAATCTCTGCACCTCTCAGTGGTAATACACAAATTTTAAAAAGGCAAGGTCAAAAAAAGTGGGAATTTCAGGCAATAAAGCACACCTCTGGCAGAGATATTTAGGCAGCTCTTTCAATAACATTAGGTAGGCAATCACATATTCTTCAGTTCTGAAAGGGAACCATGAACTTTTCTAAGGCTTAAATGAGCCAAGCTTTCCATGGAAAGTCTTGCAAAGTAGAATTTATTTTTGCAAACTCACTAATCTCAGGATTTGAAGGGAATGTTCTAATAAGTTTTTTTTATCATTCTACTTAAACTTGTACAGAAATATATTGCCATCCGAAATGGTCAGGGTGTTATCAGTGTGGGTTCTTTTATAAAACTCCGAAACCACCTAATTATAAAATTAGTAAAGTTTAGACAGTATGAAAGATGAATGTTGAACAAAGTAATATATCAAGGAAGGTCAAAAAAAGACATTGGATTTGAAGGCCATTTAGAATTCTATGGAGAAAGAGTCACTGTGTTGCTAGAATATGGTCAGTGCCTTTATTCATGCTGATTTTGAACTTAAAGTCTAAGTGATTTACATTTGTGTAACCAGGTCTGATTATTTCCATGGTCAGTATGTGCCTGTTGAGAAAGTTACTCATGACTGGGGTGGGGGAGAACTACTCCAAATTTTATTGTTTGTCACTTTGCTAAACAGTTCTACAGATAGATATAATTGATATTTTTATGCAAACTTCAGTCTACTTACTGGTACCAAATTTTGACACTCACAGGAATTAAGCATTAAGTGAATATTGAATTGCTACAGTTAGTATTATTCTGATTTGAGAAGAAAGACACCGTTGCTTCATTCTCTTGGTCACATGCTGTTACTGGTGGTGTTGTCCCTCCCTATTTACTCCCTTGAATTGTGGGTTAAAAGTTAAGGAAACCCAAATGCTATCAGTTAACCAGAATATTTGAGTAACTCTCCTTTATCATTCCCTGGACAACAGAGCCTTTGTTTCATATGTAAGTTCAAGATTATTGTGGTAGGTACAGGGAGTTCTTGTTAAACAAGTGCTTATGAAAGTTACCCCACAGTTGCAGTAGTGGATTATAATATGAACATACTCACTAATGAACTAAACACTTATGAAATTAGTCTCATCTCAAAGATTCTTTCACTCATTAGCACTTGTGTCTAGCCCACCCATCAGGTCAACATCTTTGTCAAGCAGAATATATAATGTAAATAGGACACAAATGGATTACAAAATGAAATTGCAAACCTTGTAAAAAGGATGATGACAGGATAGATGATTCAGAAGGGAATGATTTGAATATCAAAGGATAAGGAGAGGCCCTTGGGAAAACTGATGAAGCTCTGGAACATTTTACAAAAAATCTGAAAATTGAATATGAAAGTCTGACTTATTACTCTCAGAAAACTTTATCAAAAGAATCATGCCAAAAATAAAACAAAGTCTACCCTTAATACAGTTTTTGTTTGTTGTGTTAGAAGTTAATTGTAATTATAAAATAATTTTTAAATGTGTGATAAAATTATTTCATAATCTTTGGTTTCTCTTCTCATTATGAATATCCTTATAAAAATTTTCTCATTATTTGCTATGAAATGATATTCTCTTTTTAAGTCGATGTAATTTTCTTGTTATTATTTATCCTCGGATAATGAGGACATCCTAAATCAATACTCTTCCTCTTGGTAGTTTCCTAAAAACCTGGATATTAATACATTAATTCTCCCTACAAGACTAGCACCCCACAGACACCTCCTAATCCCAAACACTGGGTTGACATCCCCCTCTTAAAATATTTGAGGATTACAGCAATTGCTGGAATATTAGAGTTTGACATGACATAACATGCACTGCATCTAACAGTGCAGCCCTCTGCCTCTAGCTGAAGAAACTGAACTCTTTCCCTTGTTTCCCTATAACTACTCCAGTCATTTGTCTTCAGCATTTGGCAATTATCACTTATGTCTTCTTAGCACTAATAGTAACAGCTATTTTCGTATCTATCGATGTGACTCAAATCCCTGCCCCACTTCTTCCCATCCCTCACTTCTGTTTATTAGAGATAAAAGCCCTTAACATTTTAATTACTTTTTCTTGCATTTACAACCACGCTTTTAAAATGGAGGGCAGAGGTTCTCATCTGGGCGTGATTTTGCCCTCTAGGGGATATTTGCCTACATCTGGAGATGTTTGTGATTGTTACCACTGCGGAAGATCTATGCCTTTTACTGGCTAGAGTCCAGGGGTGCTGCTAAAACATCCTATAAAGTACAGGACAGATCCCACAACAAAGAATTATAGGGTCCAAAATGTCAATTCTGTCTAGATGATTGGGTATAATGACCTCTGCTATATTAGTGATAAGACAACTGGGAGATATATTCACAAAATTATTTCAAAAATTATTGTCTATAGAGCTTCTTGGGGAGCATTCATTTTCTCCACCAAGGGATCCTCTAATAGTTTGTCTGCAGAATTAAAAGAAAATAGGTTCAGCTGACAGTGTTTGGGGAGTGAGGTAGGGAAGTCCACTTGTTTTCAGCAAGGTGCCCCACCCCCTCTCCTCAGTGCCTCGTGTTCCAGAGCCCAAGATCTCTCTGCCTCAGTGTCTTTAGAGAATGAGCCCAGCAGTGTCCATGGTGGTCTGGGAGAAGCAATTACCTGGCTGTGACGTGGGGATGGGGAACTGGGTGGTTTACTGCTCCTTTTACAGAGTTTCAAATGATCACCAGTATTTCACTCTGTCTTCTGAGATACCTGGAGCCTTTAATTCCTGTGGTGCTTCTCTCTCTCCCCTCCCCTCCACTTTCCCTTCTCTTTCTTTTTTTGACTGAGTAGGTTTTTTTTTTTTGGCGGCAGGAACGGTGGGAGGGGGAAGCTCTTTCCTGCAGTCCTGGTTTATGCTTTCTCAGCTCTGGTAAATCAGTTACCGTTGTGCTAATTACTTCTCATCTTTCAAAAACATGTTAACTTCTTCACTGTCTCCACTCCCATTCTCTTTGTATTTTGGAATTACACTGTTTTCATTTCTTTTACTGTTTTTTCAGTGGGTGTCAGAAAGGAGTGGCAGTTAACACATGTATCCACACTGTCACTTTAAACGAAGTCCAAAATGCTGTCAGTCCTTTTGCATGTCTCTGAAGTATCATAATAAAAAACCGACATGAAAGAATGAAGTGATTTTCACTCTAGAGATTCATCGTCTGGTTTTCTGGCATGGGGTGTGTGATGGCCAAACAAAGGCAAATAACCAGAGAGCACACACATCAGACCTGAGACTGCAGTATCCACTGGAGAAAATTCACAGAGACAGAAGTAGCAGGCAGGTGGGTACTTTTGCCCATTCCTTCTAGGGCAGCACAGAGATCCAGCAAAGGCAGACATCAGATTGCATGAGAGGGATTTTAGCTGCATGATTAAGGAAGCACTTGCCCCACTTCCAGAGGGTAAGAGGCCAGGATACAGCAGCAGTATGACGTGATGGAACCTTGGCTGCAGCCCTAGCCCCCATCTAGAGAGTGGCAAAACCTCAGAAGGAACTGCCCTTGGTGGGCCCAGGAAGCTGAATTCTGGGGCTACTGGCTAAGGGAAGTCCCTTGTGCTCTATCGACATGGTGGCAGTGGAACCGCCCACTTCAAGGGGTCCTGCAAAATCAGACATGAGGTTAATGGCAGGAATCACAGTGGACCGAAGAGTAGATGAATTTTGTTGATTTCTTAAGTACAATACTTGTAAGCTCCCCAGATTTCCATGTAACTCTAGAGAAGGAAATAATGATGGAATTGGGTTAAAGAAAAATAAATGTGAGATTTCTTACACACTCGAGTTGGTGAATTAGGTGTCACATATACTATATATGTTTGAAATATTGTCCCACTGACTCACTATGGCCTGACATAAATTAATATGAAACTAGGATGTTTTCAAAGGCTTGTTGGGGGCCTAAAACAGAGTTGATCTTTTTTTACTGAAAAGACTATGGAGACTATTTATTGCTATGACAGTTTCAGTATGTTGGCCCCTAGACGTTCCGAACTTCAGGGGGACATTATAGTGATGAGGAAGTAGAAATGAAAGAAATTTAAACGGCACAATTGGAAGAGGAGTAAGAGCAAGATGAATCTAGATGATACAGACCAGTATGGGGCAACCACATGCTCTCGCCCTGTATTGGACCAGCCACCAGGCTATTGTCAAAAAAAACAAACTCAGGGGGGCTTCCCTGGTGGCGCAGTGGTTGAGAGTCTGCCTGCCAATGCAGGGGACATGGGTTTGTGCCCCGGTCCGGGAAGATCCCACATGCCACGGAGCGGCTGGGCCCGTGAGCCATGGCTGCTGAGCCTGCGCGTCCGGAGCCTGTGCTCCGCAACGGGAGAGGCCACAGCAGTGAGAGGCCCACGTACCACAACAAACAAACAAACAAAACCAAACTCAGAGTACTGGATAAAACAAAGCAGGAAGATGAATTTATTGTAAGAGTTTCAACCTGAAGCTGGGAAACTCAAGGCTTACGTGAGCAATGAGTTCTGAGTTGCTCACAGACTAAGGGATTTTTTATGGGGTAAATGTGGCACTAGTTATTTGGCTTTTCCAGCTGACTGGTTGCCTAGTGGCCTTCTTCCTTTTTTGGATCAGGGTAGCTGGGTCACGGGAACGAGGAAGTCCAGAAATACTGTGAGCAGACTTGACATTTGGGGATTAGGTGGCGTCCTCTGCTGATCTCTGAGAAGAGTTGTAAGTTTCCGTTGGGTGAGGTTGTTTTTTTTCCCTTTCTGTGCCTGCATTGACTGTCTCCATTTTGTCCCTGACATAAGTGACTCCATTTTAGTTTGGTTCTACATTATAATTTTAGAAACTGGCCCAGAGAGGACCCACTTCTCTTGCCTCTGAGGTCTTGTGCTGAACAAATGCTTCTGTGTTCTGCTGGCTGGTCTCACAGATGAAGGAGGATCAGGGGTGTCTGAATACCACACAGCTTGGTCTGGGAAATGGATCAAATCCAGCCTGGTAAGCTCTGGGACCTTGGGTGTAGTGTGAGTGGAATTTCTGAGGGTAGGATGATGTGGGTGTTTGGCCTGGAGGCTAAGAACATCGTCAAAGTAAAATTAACCTCGGCTGAGGCAAATCATGCATTTCAAAGTAAGTAGACTGAAGACGTCTTCTGTGGCTGAAAAATATAGTTGTCTATCTTGTTTTCATTTGAAATAGCTTATTTTGCACAGTTACCTGTGAAGAGATGGTATGAGCAAACAACATTTCACAGTTAACTGGTTTACAGGATCCATCAAAGGAGAGAGTATCTTACTAACAGCTGAACATGTTCAAAAGCCTAGAATTCAACTGTATAGATACCACAGTACATGCTAGTTATGAAGTGACTGTGATGTCAGGTAAAAAGAAAAAAAGTTCCTTCAATGAATAGGAAATAATAAAGAATTTTATTAATGCAAATTGCATTTGCTTTATAAATATGTATATATGTGTGTGTATGTATGTATATGTGCATGTATACACACACACACACACACACACACACACACACACATATATATATATATATATCTTTTTTTTTCCTGCACTGTGGCATGTGGGATCTTAGTTCCCTGACCAGGGATCAGACCTGTGCCCCCTGCATTGGAAGCATGGAGTCTTAACCATTGGACCGCCAGGGAAGTCACTGTATATATGTATTTTTATAAGTGTAAAATTTACAACAGGCAACCTGTGTGGAGTTTGAGAAGGGCAGTGACATGTGGGGGAGTGGGTGTGGTCGTTCTCACATGTCCTCTCTCTTGTACTTTGAAGCTGGTCCCAGAACAATGGCTCAGGGGGCCTCAGTGCCAGGCACTGAGGGGTAAACATGATCTTTCTGGGACTCACTGGCTTCATTTCCAGTGATGCTGCAGAGTGCAGGCTTGGTTTTGTTGAAGTAATTAAATGAGAAGGCCATTAGACTGGGGTGACTTTAATGCCTTGGCAGCTTAAGGAAGCAAAGCAAACCAAACCCTAAGTCAAAGTCAATGCACTTGAATCCAAGAAGTTGGAACTTATGAGCAACCAATCACAAACAGCAACTAGGCTTTCCCAAATAAGGCAGTCACTTCAGTTACAGCCAAGGTAATGATTTCCTTGTTTTGCTTCTATGGCGTCTCTGTAAAAACCTCTCCCCCTGCTCCTGTCAGGTGCTCCTAACAGTTTCTGGTTTGGTGCTGCCTGATTTGAATGGACGTGTGCTCAAGTAAATTCTTGAAAAAAAAAAAAAAAAATTAACGTGCCTCAGTTTACCTTTTAACGGTTTGCTTTTACTGCAACATGGTGGTAAAGAGCATTGGAGGTGGGGCAGGGGACAGAGGGAGAGCTGGTCTCTGAGTCTGTTTTGGTCTGAGGCTTAGGAAAAGGAAAGCTTCCATATGGTACAAATTGATTATTAGATTTCTGTCTGGAGATTGGGTCCAAGGCTCTGGCTGGTACTAAAGTGTTCCTTTCCTTTTCTATATCTGGGTAAGAGCAAGGATAATAGCTAAGATAATTCCCTTATTTCTGAGTTTGATGGCCATAACAATATCCAGATATCTCTCAGTACGACTCCAGTTTCTAACACAGCATGAGGTTCTCAGCCCCTCTCAACCTGGCGGCCGTCTACCTTTCGAATTGACTTATTTCGCTCGGTGTTCCCTCATTAGATCTCTTCCTGTCCTTGGAACACATGATACTCTCATGAGCTTATACGTTGTTCCTTTCTTTCCTTTGTTCTGTTTTCTTTATCTAACAGCTTACTTTTTTTTTTTTTTGCAGTATGCGGGCCTCTCACTGCTGTGGCCTCTCCCGTTGCGGAGCACAGGCTCCGGACGCGCAGGCTCAGCGGCCATGGCTCACAGGCCCAGCCGCTCCGCGGCATGTGGGATCTTCCCGGACCGGGGCACGAATCTGTGTCCCCTGCATCGGCAGGCGGACTCTCAACCTGTGCGCCACCAGGGAACCCTAACGGCTTACTTTTTTTTTTTTTTTCCCTAACGGCTTACTTTTAACGCATCCTTCAAGGCTGTATTGGTTTCCTAAGGCTGCCATAACAAATCACAAACTTGGTGGCTTAAAACAACAGAAATTTTTTCTTTCACAGTTCTGGAGGCCAGAAGTCCAAAATCAAGGTGTTGGCAGGATTGGTTCCTTCTGGAGGCTCTGAGGGGGATTCAGTTCCATACCTCCCTCCCAGCTCTGGGGGTGGCTGGCAATCTTTGGCCTTCCTGGCCTTATCACTCCGGTCTCCGCCTCCATCTTCACATGGGCTTCTCCTTATTTTTCCTCTTCTCAAATCTCCCTTTTCTCTCTTTTATATGGACACCAGTCATTGAATCTAAATCCAGGAAGATTGCAAGATCTGTAACTTAATTACATCTGCAAAGACCCTTTTTCCAAATTCTATCACAGTCACAGACACTGGGGACTAGGACTTGGGCATATCTTTGGGGACTATTGTTGAACTCATTACAGCAGCCTAACTCACTTTTCTCACTCAAGTCTTTCCTAATCAGTCCACACTGTTTCCCCCTGCTCTGTGATTCTGTGGCACTATTCTAATTGTGTGCCTGTTTCACGTGGGAGATTAGGAGCTACTTAGACTTGGCGTTCCTAGCACAGTGCCTGACATATTGTAAGACCTCAGTGTGCTTGTTGAACTTAAAGCATTGCTCATGTCACTTTGTTATTCTAAGGCGGACTTAAAAGCAATTATGTTATTCAGACCAGAGCAGCTCACAAACCATTGTGAAATCAGTGAGCTCCTACCAAGGCCCGATACCTTCTCTGAACTAGAAAACATTTTACTCACCTGTTTTTTAAAAAAAATTATTTATTTAATTTATTTTTGGCTGCGTTGGGTCTTCATTGCTGCACGCAGGATTTTCTCTGGTTGTGGAGAGCAGGGGCTACTCTTCGTTGTGGTGCGTAGGCTTATTGCGGTGGCTTCTCTTGTTGCAGAGCGTGGGCTCTAGTCACATGGGCTTCAGTTTAGTTGCTCCGTGGCATGTGGGATCTTCCCGGACCAGGGCTCGAACCTGTGTCCCCTGCATTGGCAGGCGGATTCTTAACCACTGCACCACCAGGGAAGCCCTGCTCACCTGTTTTATGTCTTAGATATGGAGCCAAGTGGAGAGGGCAACTGTTCATGTGATGCTTACTCATGTGATACTTATTCATTCAACAAACACTGAATAGCTGTTCTTAGCCAGGCCCTACCCTCGGCATTTGAGATACAGTGTACATATAATGAAGCAGTTGGTACCCAGACTGGGACTGGAACATGTGGACACTCAACTTGTATTATGGTAATGGCTTGAGTGCTGAATGAAGTGCCGGATGCTGTGAAGTTCCTAACATGAGCCCAGAACCTACATGGGTGGGCAGGGAAATTATTTGGGAAGAAGCGACCTGAATTCTGAGACCTGAGGAACACCGAGGAGTTATGATGGCGAAGGCGTAGGGCTGGAGCGTTCTGGGAGAGGCATGTGACAATGGTGGCAATGAGAGGGAAGGTGTAGCATGCTTGAGAAATGGCTGAGAATGGCCAGGCAGTGGTTCTTAAACTTCGGCTGCATCAAAATCACCTGGAAGCTTGTTAAGCACAGGTAGCTGGGCCTTACTCCCAAGAGTTTCTAATTCAGTAGGTCTGGGAAGGCTGGAAAATTTACATTTCTAACAAGCTCCCAGGTAATGCTGCTGCTGCTGGTCTGGGGACCATACTTTGAGAACCATTGGGCTAGAAAGAGCACGATGAGTGAGGTGCAGAATTGGCTAGAAGTGGGCTGGACATGAAGCAGGGGCTAGATTATAAAGGGTCTTAAAAGATGTTTGAATTGGGTCCTAAGGTCCATTGGAAGCTTTTGATGGGGCTTGATGGTGACATACTTTTGACTGCTTCAATCTATGTACGGAGAATCTGTTGGAGATGGACAAAACTAGAGGCTGTTGTAGGAATGGAGGAGAGAGGTGGTGGTCACCTCAAGTACAGAGATGGCAGCAGGGATGGAGAGGAGGGATGGATTTCAGAAATAAAGGAGATAGCACAGGAACAGTCTGCAGAGGTGTTCCTTTAAAAATTCTCTCCCTCATCAGCTGTATCCTGTTATGAAATTCTGTCGTGGAAATTGGAGACCAGGGTGTGGTCCCCGGACCAGCAACATCACAACATCTGGGAAATCGTTAGAAACGCATGTTTCCAGAAAGTGTAGGGGCCAATATTCTGTGATTTATAGAGCCCTCAGGGTGATTCTGATGTACACCAAGGTGTGAGAGACACTGCCTAAGCAATTGTGTCCTTAACTGAACAGAATAAGATGAAACGCAAAATAAAACAAAATCCAAACTAAATCAGAACTAAAATGCAAATCTCCCATGGAGTGACCCTGCATTAGGAATTTTAAAAAAATAAAATAGCACTGTAAATGAGTCAGATTCTTTCCAGTGTGGTAGGTGGCTGACAGCAGGTTTTGACGGGCTGGATAGGGATAAGACTAGCAAGACCTTGGCCGGAAGGTGGGGCACCAAGTTGGAGAGAACTCAAAGAAGGGGTTTGTGTCAGTAGCTTTGTTGCTATGCTTAAGGAAGTTGGCACTTTACTGCCAATCAAGTCTTGTGGCGAGGGAGTGTTTTTAAAAACAGGGGTACCTTTTGGAAGGATTCATAACTCTGGTTCTGAAATACAAAGAGTTTGGCTTTCATTCATTCAACCACGAGATGGCAGCCTCGTGTCACTTTTCGAATAGTCAGCAAAGTCTACATTTAGGAGGAAAAGACTCCAGCTTAGGAGTTTGGAAAGGATGCCAGCTCATTCATCTGTATCCTGCGCGTGGTTTTGACATTCTGTTTTTTTGGACTTCCTCCATTAATTATGACACTCAAAGTTTTTGTTCACTGAGAGGCAGAGAGCCAAAGCTTTAATTAAACCCTTGGGGGCGCTGCCTCAATAACTACCATGCGCCAGGCACTTTATATGAATTGTTTCATTTAATTCTCATAACATCCCCATGAAATAAATATTATTACCTCTCATTTTACATTGGAGAAGACTAAGGGTCGAGAGGTTTAGTGATGAGCCCAAGACAAAGCAGCCAAAATGTAGAACTGAGTTTGGAACCCAGGTTAGCTTAATTTACCAGTAAAACACCCTTGCTTAATTCTTGAGAAAATGTTGATTGCAGTTAGATTTTTTGAAAATCTCAGTAAATTACAGCTAGATTCAACCCCAAGTTTTATAAGATGGGACTCATGCACAAGGCTTTAAATTAACTGTTCCCCATACTCCAGCATCAGAAGATTCATTGGTTTTATTTGTAGGGATGGCATTTAGCCTTTTCTAGATTTATTATAGAAAAGAAATCGGTTTAATCAGGATTTAGATATAAAAAAATCTCCTATTCCAACTGGACGTTAGAACTCTAACTCTTTTGCTTCAAAGCTTATAGAAATATAGGCATGATTTTCTTATGACGTATCAGTTTCTACTTTGTACTATAAAGTGGTACACAGATAAAATCATCTATTTCCCTGTGAGTTCAGGAAGATAGGAGCCATGCCTGAGCCATTTCTTCATATTCTTGCCTTATATTGCCTTTATTGAGTTTGTGTATAGTCAGAATGTGTGTAATCAGGGCAGAAACAAAATAAATGCAAAATAATCCATATGAAGAAAATATCAAATATTTATATAAAGATAGGACCAGTATCAGTGCCATGCTGATCCATCTCGGAGCCTGAGGCAAAAGGTTCCAAAAGGTTTTTCGATGCCCCCTTAAATTTTGCACTCAAATGGGTGTCTCACTTGCCTTTCCCTAGTCCCAGCCCTGGAAATACTCCTAAGTGATTATTCAGATGGATTTCCTCAACATTTATCCAATAAAAATTTATTGAGTGACTACTACATGCCAATCACTGTGCTCAGTGTTTTTTTTTTTTGCGGTACACAGGCCTCTCACTGTTGTGGCCTCTGCCGTTGCGGAGCACAGGCTCCGGATGCGCAGGCTCAGCGGCCATGGCTCACAGGCCCAGCTGCTCCGCGGCATGTGGGATCTTCCTGGACCGGGGCACGAACCTGTGTCCCCTGCATCGGCAGGCGGACTCTCAACCACTGCACCACCAGGAAAGCCCTGTGCTCAGTTTTTTTAAACAAAATGATGAGTAAAGATGGACCTAATTTTTCTCTCATGGAGCTTTATTTTTCCTATGTAAAGTTGGAAAGCACTCTTATGCAGTAAATGACTATTACTTACTCACTTCTTTGTTATAAATAGGAAAAACAGGTGGCAAACTGAGCCATGTAATGGCACTTTAATGGAGCCCTGTTTCACTGATTAATTTTATAGCTTCTAACTACAGTTTGCAGATTGAGACCAGAAAATATTCTGAAAGAAGTTTAACCTGTTGAAATAAACCATTGTCCTTAACTCCTCTTCTTTCATTAGTTTTCTGACCAGGAAGATTGGCATACTGTCATAATCGGGGACACCATACGTTGTTTTCCAGTGTCATAGTGATTATGAGTGTGGGTTTGGGATGGTCAGATTGAGTCTGTGAGTTATTAAGAACAACTGGTATTATAATGCTGGGGTTTGCATCCTGCCTCTACCACTTTGTAGTTGGGTAACTTTGGAGAATTTAACATCTCTTTGCTGCTGTTGCCTCATTGATTAAAGGAAGGTGATGAGTAAATAAGCTAATCTATGTAAGGTGCTTAGAACAATTCTTGGTACATTGTAAATACCGTATATGTATATTCCTACTAATTATAGTAGCAGTAGTTCTGTCACTGTGATCCTATGTAAATTACGTGCTTATCTAACCTTCAGTTACCTAACCGGCATATGGAAAAAATAATAGTACTTTTATCATGAGGCTCCTGTGATGACCAAGCAAGAGAATAAATGGAAATCACTTAGCTTGGCATCTAAATGCTCAAAAAAGGTATCTCTTTTATGTTTGTCTTCTCAACTAAAGATCCTTTAAAATCCAGTAGGAACTATAGATTATTCATCTTGTATACTTGGTGTTATTCAGAGTGTCTGGGACACAACAGATACCCAATAAATCTTTGATGAGAGCATTTAGAAATGACTAAATATTGGAATCATAAAGCTCTTATGTTCTGAGGTGTGTATGTAGTTGTGAAGTAAATAAAGGTCATTTTGGGTGTGTGTGTGTATGAGAGAGAGAGAGAGAGTGAGAGAGAGAGATTATACCTATCTAGGAAAGTACTAGGGTCTGAATGTTTGTGTCTCCCCCAAATTTACATGTTGAAATATAATGACATTAGGATGTGGGGTGTTTGGGGTTAGGTCATGGTGGTTCTGCTCTTATGAATGAAATTAATGCCCCTATAAAAGTGGCTCCAGAGAGCTAGCTTGCCCCTTCCGCCATGTGAGGACACAAGGAGAAGATGTCAGTTTGTCATCTGGAAGAGGGCCCTCACCAGAACCCAGCAATCCTGGTGCCCTCATCTGGGGCTTTCAGCCTCCAGGACTGTGAGAAATACATTTATGTTTTTGATAAGGCACCAGTCTGTTGGATTTGTTATAGCAGCCCGAATGGACTATTGACAGAGTATAAATGAGGAGCTGCATTGAATTCCAGTGAACTTTTTACGTGCATCCTTTGCTAGTGTTTAATAAGGACCACAAAAGAAGTCTTCAAGAAGATAATGCAGGGCTTCCCCGGTGGCGCAGTGGTTGAGAGTCCGCCTGCCGATGCAGGGGACACGGGTTCGTGCCCCGATCCGGGAAGATCTCACATGCTGCGGAGCGGCTGGGCCCGTGAGCCATGGCCGCTGACCCTGTGCGTCCGGAGCCTGTGCTCCGCAACGGGAGAGGCCCGCGTACTGCAAAAAAAAAAAAAAAAAAAAGAAGACAATGCAGATTTTTGCGTGGAAAAAAAGGATATTCCCAGTTCTATGCCTATCAGTTTCCCTGAGAAATCACCCAAGTCAAGTGGAGTTATTCAAGTAGATATCAGAGTAGATTAGTTTGTTGGAAAAATTTAGAGCTGAGAAACACAGAATAGTGGTGATATTTTTTTTCCTTTTCTTCTTGATCCTCTCCTCCTTGATCATGTTCTCAGTTTAGCTCACCCTTTTATTCTCTTTTTAAAGCTTTTTCAAAAGTTAGAGAAAAAACACCAAGTCAATCAATATTTACTTTGAAGATTAAAAGCTGTAGCTGTTTTAGAGTACATCTGTGAAGCTGGTGCCATTGTTATGAGGCTGTCTGGACTCCCACCTCATGTCCAGAAAGGTTTCATCTGCATTCAGTAAGAATTAAATCATATTGAACAATTGACAGTAAGAAATAATCAGTTTAGTTCTTGGGAGTTCAGGCTGTAGTGTTTTTATCATCATAATGTCAGGATGGTTGGTCTAGTTAAAAAAAAATCCATTATCTTCTAGAATTTTGCCTGTGCCTGTTAAATAGTTGAATTAAACTATCCACTTAAGAAAAGAACTAGCCAAGAAGGTAAGAGTGTGAGCTCTTGGGTCAGACTGCTTGGCTTTGAATCCCGATTATACTGTTTGTCAACTATGGAACTTTTGTAGTTTTCTTGAACTTTTCGAGTGTCTGTTCCCTCATCTCTAGAATGGAGAGAATAATATCTGTCTCATAGTTGCTGTAGAAATTAAATGAAGTAATGTATGTAAAGTGCTCAGCACAGTGTTGGCTATGACAAGTGCTCCATAAATATTAATTATCACCATTGTTATTCAGCTGATTGAGCATCCGATGGCTGCAGCCACTGGTGAAGTCACTTCCGAAAGGGGGAAAGTCAGAGCATACATATTTTTCAAGGTTGCTATTTTGCAAACTTTAATATTAATGCACTCAATTCAAGGGATCAGCTTCAGAAAAATTGGATAGCTGGAGAGGAAAATTACCTAATCACCAATGTGATTTAAAAAGGTTGTTTCAAATTACACTGAACTGTTAGGGAATGAGAATATGGATCATGCCCTGTGTTATTTCATGTTCTCAACTGCACCCCACAGACACTTTCTCAGAAAATATCGGGATTAGAAGCTCTTTCATTGTGTATATAAGAGAATGTATAGTGTATAAACTATTTCTTTGTTTTTTTGTTTTTTTTTAAATTTTTTGGCCATGCCCCATGGCTTGAGGGATCTTAGTTCCCCAACCAGGGATTGAACCTGTGCCCCCTGCAATAGAAGTGTGGAATCCTAACCACTGGACCACCAGGGAATTCTCTTTGAAACTGGTTATAATACTTGCAAAAATTCCTAGGGTACCAGAAATTTCCAAATAGTTGGACATAAAAGAAACACAAATTTAGGGTAAAATATTTTAATGTAGTCTCTTCCACCACCAAATGAAAAATAACTAGAGGTATTTCTGGCTACTCTATATAATATAAACTCACACGAGTAAAAATATTATTAGCAACTATTATTTGGTAGGTTCTGTATTTAGGTTTGTCCAAAACATCTCATTTGCATTGTCTTTCTCTGAAGGGGGTCAAGAACTTATTCATTTTTCCGCCCCGTAGATCAAATGTTATTTATTTATTTTATTTTTGTGCACAATTTCAGGTTAATCCACCAGTGATTTTACTCTAGAGGTATGATTATCTATTGAAAGTTGATCAGTTCTAAATCTGAATTTTGCATGGATGAGGCATAGGTAGGGCTAATTTATCCCCTAAGATATTAGGGCCTGTGGGCTTCTAAAGGGCTGTGTTTGAGACCTGAAAAAAAAAAAATTCTTTGAATTGGCTCAGAAATGCCATAAAAAGTTAAAAAGTCATAATGTAATAAATGTTAAATCAGATGTTCACAAAATATAATATATTGTCAATTTTAATAATCTTAAATAAATGTCATAAAAATTCATTCAATTTGAAAACTTTTAAAAAATTAATTTGCTCACCTGGTAGGAATTCCTAAGTATGTGTGATGATTGCTGATAAAAATTAAATGTGTTATCCAGAGCCAAATGATTTAACAAGCAAAATTTGTAAAATGTCTAAGAATGTTTATATAGCAAAAATTACTTTAATGAGGCATTTGTAGTTATATTCTCATAGAATTCATTAACATGATGTGAGGGAGAAGTCTGGAAGTGTGAGAGTGAAACGGCCTTGTGATTGTCTCAAAATATTCTGGGCAGGCTTTTAGTTTTAGCTTGCTGTCTCTTTCTACATGACCAATATGGTCGTGGTTAAGCACTCTTACAGGATTGAGGACTAAAAGCTAAGACAGCAAGCTCCATTTGTGCCTGTCCCATCATTAAGTCAACAGAAAATAAGCAAGGTAATTGCTTTTCAGTCAATATTGTCAGCTGGGTACTGTACTGCTGTAATGGCCTGTCAGCTCTGATTCACTTACATAGAAAGATTAAGAGGGGGAAAATGCCCTTTTAATCATCCTGCTGGGAATCGACCTGCTCTTTCTTTGTAACCAAACAAGAAAAAACTGAGGTGTGAGTGCTGATCTCTTGAACAGCAGGCAGGACTTAATTTTCAAAAGAAACACGAAACTCCCCAATGCAATTGCTAATCTTGATTTTAGGGGCCTCGCCTGGGATCAAGATGAAGTCTTGGGTTGGGGAGTGAAGCCTTCAGAACTCACCACACGTGCTCTTGCACCCTGGAATGAATTTAATTAATTGATTAATGTTTTAAATAATAAAGAAAGAAAACCAAGCGCACCAAGCCCACATTTTCTATCTCTAACAAAAGACAAGTAGGAACAGGTTCATGTATTCCTAACACTGGATCAGAAATTCACTCTGGGTTCCTGCTTTGCATTCTTATGCTCACTTTTCCAGTGATTATTTGCTGAGCCTTTTCTATTGGCTAGGCACAATGCTAGGCCCTAGGCATATAGCAAAGAACAAGTCAGATAAGCAATGTGTTCCCATTTGGCTTATGTGAAACACACCATCAGGTCATTCTGTTAATGGTGGACACAATTAAAGAAGCTCCCAGGAGTGTAAGATAGTAAGTCACTGGAATTTACAAAGGGTGGTCTGGGGTGTCTTCTGGGAAGAAGGGGCATGTAAGCCAAGAACTGAAGGATGAGAATGAGCCAGCTAATTGAAGAGATGGGGAAGCGCGTCACAGGGAGAGGAACAGCAGGTGCGAAGGTTTAGTGGTGGAAAGTGCATCTCTGTCCTTCACGAATGGCGTGGTAAGGAAGGAGCCAGCGAAAAGTAGGGGAGCCCCCCTCCCAGTTAGATAATTCTTTATGATTTATTTAACAAATACTGATTAGGAGGCATTTTACTAAGTACTTTTAGGGACATGGTCCTTGCCCTCAAGGAATTTATATAGAAAATGTTATTATTTCCCTGGTAGAGATTCATTCTCTAAGTCAATGAATAAATAAATATACTATAGCTTTGTGTATGCTGGTAATATATATCTCAAATTTAGCTTATGCTAAACAAACAAGCCAGCTGACAGGCAGAAAAAATGGTCTGTAGGGTCAGATTTTTAAAGATGTAGACTTGAGCCGCTCCAAGAAGCTGAGCAGTTAAGACATACTATTATTTTGATCTCATGGCTTTAAAATCTCAGACTTCCTCTGCTGCGTGACCTCCAATGGGGACTCTAACTTTCTGGGCTTCACACACAACATCTGAAAAATGGAGGTTTTGGGTGGAATCTAGCTGTTGGTTCAAGCTGATTCTGGAAATGAATGATGTGACCATGTAACTGTTGCCAAATAATTGCAGAAAGGAAGTACACGTATCCCAAGTGTGCTCTTTCTTCCTGCTGGCATTTTCTTGGAGGAAGTAGGAGGACTAGAAGAGACATAACAACAAATACTATTTGGTAATCTACTACTTTATCCACCTACCATGGTAAGCCCCTTTATTCAGTGTATCTCTTTTAAATCTAAAAAGTACAGATGAGGGCTTCCCTGGTGGCGCGGTGGTTGGGAGTCTATCTGCCGATGCGGGGGGCACGGGTTCGTGCCCCAGTCCGGGAGGATCCCACATGCTGCGGGGCGGCTGGGCCCGTGGGCCATGGCCGCTGAGCCTGCGCATCCGGAGCCTGTGCTCCGCAACGGGAGAGGCCGCAGCGGTGAGAGGCCCGCGTACCACCAAAAAAAAAAAAAAAAAAAAAAAAAAAGTACAGATGAGGAAACAAGTTTAGAGAACCCAAGGTCATATATCTAGAAAATGGTGGAGCCAGATTTGGAATTCTTATTTGTGCTCTTTCCACTGTATCTAAAGAAAGCCCAATTGTAGGCAAATGGGTAGATGACGAGGGACAGCTTTTCTGGTATCATCTTTTAGGAAGAACTTCCTAAATGAGATGCTTGCTGTAGCCTGGAATGGTTGCTAAAGGGAGCTGTTAGGCTTTTAAAAACAGAATAGCTATTTAGCTAGAAGAGAAATCAGGCAAAGCAAGACAGTAACATTTATTGTGAGTGTATACTTTGTACTAGACTCGATACTATATGCTTTCAATACATCTCATTTAAGTCTTCCAAGAAACCTTTAGCAGGAAATGTGATCACCCCACTGTAGATGAGGGTATCAGTCCTGACCAAGAAAGTAAGGCCAAGAGATTAGGGAACTTTCCCTTGGACAGATAGCTGGTGAGCAGCAGCTATGACGTTCAAACTCCTATTTCTTTGAACATCAAACCTGGGCTATTTCCACTAAGAGAAGCCAAGTTTTAGACAGGAATATAGATGATTTCTAGACGTTTTTCTAGTTCCTAGTATTGTTTTTTTTTTACCCTTTGGCCATCCTCATCTTATTTCATTTTTTTACTTCTGCATCTATATCTTTCGTGTACACAAAACATCGCTGATGTCTATTTGCCTTCCTTTACTTTCAGCTCAGCTCATTTTAATATATCTTTTTTTCCCCTTTGCTGTCTATGACCAAAGGCTGATTGATGAAAAGTTAACAGTTCTCTAGTTAGCATATTAAATAGACTTTTATCTCTCCTGCTGATGTTGAGGCAACTAATTAACAGTCCCGTTTAGGAGCAAGGAAAGTTGACCTCAGATGGAACAACAGAGCCTTTCAAAGAGAAAAAGGAAAAAGTGGGGTCTCCGAGCTCCCTCAGCTCCAAGCCAATCTGATATAATTGCCTGAGAACAAGGACTCAAGTACTTGGAGTCTTCATAGATAGAGAGCGACAGAAATAATGATTACAGCAAATCAGGACTCATGAATATGCAGCTTATTTCTGCTTAGAGACACTTGAGTTATCGAAATTAAAAATACAAAATTATGGATTGCAAAGAAAGCAGCGGTTTTTTTTTTTTTTTAATTTTAACAATTGGAAAATATCACTGGAAATGAAGTCTTCCTGCCAACATGAAGCACATAATAATCATGCCAGGGAAATAATGCTTTTCTAAATGCTTGTTTAAAATAGATTTCTCCCCCCCACAAAAAAACTGTGTTTAAAGATAGACTATGGAAGCTTTAACTCATGTGATTTTTCTTTCTGTGGATTTCAGTTTCAAGGTTATTCATTTTGGAACAGAGTCTAATACCATCTCATTCATGAGATGTTCTCTATAGTTAGTATCTACCCTCAAAAGCCCTGAAATAAGGCAACTTGGTTCTGGTGCCTTTTTCTTTCAGAAGTCCCTTCCTTTTTTTCAGCATTCCTCTAGGCTTGACATTTTAGACCCTACCCCATGCTTTAGACCTTTCTTCTATTTCCTGCTAGTTCATCAAAGTGACTCATTCTGTGCTCTCTTTATTCAGGATTTTTTGAGGCAATATGGTTAACAAATGTAAGTGAATGTGCTAATGTTTTATAATTTGTAATGTTACTATCATCATTTAAAAATTTTCTTACTATTTATTTTTTTAATTAAGAATGATTTTCTTTTAATTAATTTATTTTTTTGTCTGCACTGCGTGGCTTGTGGGATCTTAGTTCCCTGACCAGGGATCGAACCCATGCCCATGGCAATGAAAGCGTGGGGGTCTTAACCAACGGGCTGCTGGGAAATTCCACTATTATCTTTTTATGAGTTAAATTTGCAATCCAATTTTTAAATGGGCTTGCAACACCAGGTTGCTACCATGTGGTTAAAATTGCCTTGATCACATGGCTTGTACTACTAGATGCAAGAATATGTAACTAAAATAGTTCTTTTAAAATGACTCTGTGTGTGTGTGTGTGTGTGTGTGTGTGTGTGTGTGTGTGTGTGTATTTGAAGAAATAAGTAAACCAAAGCACAGGATTTAGTGATACACAGGACAGTTGGCAAACATATAGCAGGCATTTTTCCATTTCTCTCTTAGTGACTATGGCAGATATTGCTAATTGCTGAGTCATCCTTTCAACTAAATTAGGATAAGACTTCAGAATCCTTCTTAACACAGTACCTGAAATGGGCTCTATCTATTAATAGGAAGTGGCATTTGGGATAAAATCACATATCTTTCTTGATACAGAGGAAGTTAAAAATAACAACAGCAAACCAAGGCTTTGAATCATCAGGCTGGTGAGCTGGTGCTGGGATGTAGGAATGAGACAGAGATGATTTTTGGTTATAGGGGTGAAGTCCAGGTAGAGGTTGGAGTGTGGTATTAATAGGGCAATTTAAGTGAAGCAAGTTTCAAAACCAAAAGGCAGTGTGAAAGGTCAAGTTATAAGGGGGTGGGGCATGCAGAGAGGCAACAACCAAGAATAAAGTGAAAGGAGTGTCATCTTGGGGGATTGGGCAGGTTTGGGAGGGTAAAAGGGGCAGAAATGGTAGAGATTTCTTGAGGCTTTGCAGTTTTACTTCTGCTCAAAGCATCTGAACCTCAAAGCCTTTTCCAAATGCACACCATCTGCCTACATAAAACAACTTGGCATTTGCCATTTTGAATGTATAGGTTGGCACACCTACCATGCTCTTTGCATTCCTAAGTGGGCTTCTGATATTGAGTAAATAGCCACGTTTTCTAACTAGAAGACAACGGAGGCAAGAACAGGACAACATGCTTCTCCTAGAATCCTTGTTTCTTGAACAGTGCAGTTAACCCTAACCCCATTTTACTTTCTGTGCTTTTCAGCTGAGGTTAAAATGACAAGTCCCAGACTTTCCAGGCTACTTTAGGACCAGTTAATAACTACCTTCACTGCATCCTGCTTTCTCGCTACCTATTGGAGAAACAATTGAATTTCATGCTCAGATTGACCAATGAATAGGATGCTAAGGGCCATATAGTTCTGCCAAAACTGTACACAGGCCTATAAAAGAAACTTGTTGGAGTCATGGGATCAGGGGTATCAAATTTATAGTCTCTTCAGTAAAGTTCTGATTCATTTTCTTGGCTGGGTGTGAGGCTAATGCTTCTGAAATGGAAAAGTTGAGAAGCCTAGATATCTTCCCAGGCAGTTCTGGGTCTTGACCTTCACCTGACACATAGACACAGATGGTTGGGATTGCTAGTTTTGCATTTTCAATATTATCTTCATCCCTCCCTCCAGCCCCTCTCCCACCACTTGCACAGGAAGGAACATAAACCCACATGGAACTGAAAGGGAGAGCTAGATTAGACACTGAAACTAGGACTGAATTGCTTAGCAGGTTAGAAAGGGAAAGCTCTGCCTTTTAATGGTGTCTTTTAATGGGCCAATGAATAGAGACTGATTAAGGTGTTAAGTCTTTTTGGTCAAGGTTAATCTAAACTCCTTTACCTGAAATCAGGTTTACTACATAATGACCAACCAAAGTTGAGGGCTGAGACCGTTATCTGGATTATTTAGTCCGTAGGAAGAAACCTAATTTTGCTTCAATTAATCTGATTTTACTGAATAAAACAGTAGAAATTTGGCCTGGGTTATGAAGGTAGTTTGGTCTGAGGAGAATAGACTAAACCCTTTCTTCATTAGAGTGAATGCAAAAATGAAAGTTTAAAGTTCTCAGAGGTAATGTATTCCTTCTTTCATTTCCACCCTTGTGATGATGTTTCTTGCTTTATGGATCGGTTGCCCAAAATGTTGGTTTGTTTTTTTCCATAAGGTGGCTCCAGTAGTGAGCACTTAGTTGCCTTTAACTTCATTCGAAACAATTTTGTTAGATTGTATTGTGAGAGCTGTCATATCAGCGTGCATTAAAAAAAAAACATCAAAATTGGTGAATTTTTGTGTAGCCATTTTAATATTGAAGATGGAAGAAAAAAAGCAACATTTTCTGCATATTGTGCTTTATTATTTCAAGAAAGTAAGAAACGCAACTGAAACACAAAAAAAGATTTGTGCAGTGTATGAAGAAGGTACTGTGACTAATCGAATGTGTCAAAAGTCATTTGTGAAATTTCATGCTGGAGACTGCTCAGTGGTCGGGTAGACTAGTTGAAGTCGATAGCGATCAAATTGAGACATTCGTTGAGAACAGTCAATGTTATACCATGTGGGAGGTAGCCGACAAACTCAAAGTATCCAAATCAAGAGTTGAAAATCATTTGCACCAGTTTGGTTATGTTAATTGCTTTGATGTTTGGGTTCCACATAAGTGAAAAAACCTTCTTGACTGTATTTCCACATGCAATTCTCTACTTAACCATAATGAAAACATTCCGTTTTTATTTATTTCTTTTTTAAAAAATGTTTATTTATTTGGTTGCACCTGGTCTTAGTTGTGGCAGGTGGGCTCCTTAGTTGCAGCTCCATGTCTCCTTAGTTGCAGCTCGCTGGCTCCTTAGTTTCGGCTCTCAGGCTCTGTATTGCAGCACATTGGTTCCTTGGTTGTGGCATTAGAACTCTTAGTTGTGGCATGCATGTGGGATCTAGTTCCCCGACCAGGGATTGAACCTGGGCCCCCTGCATTGGGAGCGTGGAGTCTTATCCACTGCACCATGAGGGAAGTCCCCAAAACGTTCCGTTTTTAAAACAAATTGTGAGGGGTGATGAAAAATGGATACTGTACAATAATGCGGAATGGAAGAGATCGTGGGGCAAGCAAAATGAACCACCACCAACCACATCAAAGGCCTGTCTTCATCCAAAGAAGGTGATGGTGTGTATATGGTGGGATTGGAAGGGAGCACTATTATGAGGTCCTTCTGGAAAAACAAACAATTAATTCCAACAAGTACTGCTCCCAGTTAGACCAACGGAAAGCAGCACTCGATGAAAAGCATCTGGAATTAGTCAACAGATAATGCATAATCTTCCATCAGGATAACTCAAGACCGCATGTTTCTTTGATGACCAGGCAAAAACTGTTACAGCTTGACTGGGGAGTTCTGATTCATCTGCTGTATTCACCAGACATTGCACCTTCAGATTTCCATTTATTTAGGTCCTTACAAAATTCTCTTAATGGAAAAAAAATTCAATTCTCTGGAAGACTGTAAAAGGCACCTGGAACAGTTCTTTGCTCAGAAAGATAAAAAGTTTTGGCAAGATGGAATTATGAAGTTGCCTGAGAAATGGCAGAAGGTAGTGGAACAAAACGGTGAATACGCTGTTCAATAAAGTTCTTGGTCAAAATGAAAAATGTGTCTTTTATTTTTACTTAAAAACCGGAGGAACTTTTTGGCCAACCCAATATTAGTTTCCTACAGCTGCTGTAACAAAGTACCCCAAACTGTGGCTTCAGCAATAGAAATGTATTGTCTCACAGATCTCACAGCAAGGTTGTTTGCTTCTGCAGCTGTGAAGGAGAATCTGTTCCATGCGTCTTCCCGTGTCTGGTAGTTTTCTGGCAATCTTTGATGTTCCTTGGCTTGTAGAAGCATCACCATGCTTGCTGCCTTTATCCTCACATAGCATTTTCCCTGTGAGTGTTTGTCTTCAAATTTCCCGTTTTTATAAAAATACCAGTCATATGCTAATTACCTCATTTTAAATTGATTATCTCTGTAAAGACCCTGTCTCTGAATACGGTCACATTCTGAAGTATGGGGTGGGTTATGACTTCAACATATGAATTTTTGGAGGACACAATTAAACCCAAAATACTCTAATATATTGTGTGGATCCCTTATATACACACTGAATATATAATTATAAAACCATAATTATATAATCAACATGCCATTGCCTTCATTAAGCGAGTCTAGTTGGATAAGCTTTTCAAATATATATATTTCCTCTTCCTAACTTGAAATGAGAGTGTCAGAATTTATCAGTATCTGCTCAGCATTGTGTTGGAGCTGTGTAGTAATCCTTTTTGCTATTTGGGAAATAGAACTGGATGGACAGCTGGCTTCAGAGTTTGCATGAAGAGTACATAATCCTACTTATGTAACCCATCATGTTTGCAAAATCTGCACTGCAGTTTTTGAGAGGGAATGAGATGTTTGGAAATAAAATCTGCTGTGCAGGAGTGTAAAATTTATCCACTCCTCACATTATTTTTATTGTCTATATTCTTATTTTGCATTCTCAAGAGGTATGTATCCCTGCTTGTGTGTTTCTTTCCTGCACATCTTAGGAATTCAGAAAAGGTGAATTATGTTTCTAGGTCTATTCATTGACTTCTTTGTGATGTGCAAGTTGTTTAATTCCTCAAGGAATTAATTATAATTTCTTAAGTCTAGAGTCAATCAGATTAGACTGAGGTGGGATGAGGAAAGAGTGAATTAGGAATGAAGAGTTATGCTGCCCTTAAAAGTATGAGGGTTCGTTGTTTAAATTGTAATTCTGCAAACAAAGTCGGTCCTTACATCCATGTACTAGCCATATATATATATATATATATATATATATATATATATATATTTTTTTTTTTTTTTTTTTGATCAGCCCAGCAACACTTCTACCATGCTTCTTCTGATTTATGGCACTATTACCCCTTCTTCTGTAGGAACTTTTGTCACTGGCCAGTCATATTACCCTATCAACTGGTGACAATGATTGGACAATGATTGGACAAAGACATGTGAACAAGTCAGCCAATCAGAGACCTTCCCTGTGATTTTAAGTACTAAGGCAAGGTTGGGAAAAAAAGTTTTCATTTTTTGTGAGCTTACCAAGCTGGGATGACTTAGTCTTATCTGAAGTCATAGCCTGCTCAACATCTTATGACCAAAGCCTCCATATGATAGAAAAGAATTAGACAACACATAGACACACAGAGAGAAAGAGAGAATGACATTATCATTTGAATTCTTAGAGAAGGTCAGTTTCATGTGTGAACTTTTAAGGTTCTTGAGTCGATAAAGTTGTCCCGTTGCTTAAGTTGGTTTCAATTGGCATTCTGTCAGTTGCAACAGAAATAGTCTTTTTCTAAGACAGTCCATAAAAAGAAAAAGCAATAAAACTTGTGTTAAAAGTTCAGGTCTCGGGGCTTCCCTGGTGGCGCAGTGGTTAAGAATCCGCCTGCCAATGCAGGGGACATGGGTTCGAACCCTGCTCTGGGAAGATCCCACATACCACGGAGCAACTAAGCCTGTGCACCACAACTACTGAGCCTGCGCTCTAGAGCCCACGAGCCACAACTACTGAGCTTGCATGCCACAACTACTGAAGCCCACGCACCACAACTACTGAAGCCTGCACACCTAGAGCCTGTGCTCTGCAACAAGAGAAGCCACCGTAATGAGAAGCCCGCGTACCACAACGAAGAGTAGCCCGCACTCGCCGCAACTAGAGAAAGCCTGTGCAGCAATGAAGACCCAACACAGCCAAAAATAAACAAAATAAACAAATTACAAAAAAATTCAGGTCTTGGGCTTCCCTGGTGGTGCAGTGGTTGAGAGTCCGCCTGCCGATGCAGGGGACGTGGGTTCGTGCCCCGGTCCGGGAAGATCCCACGTGCTGCGGAGCGGCTGGGCCCGTGAGCCATGGCCGCTGAGCCTGCGCGTCCTGTGCTCTGCAATGGGAGAGGCCACAACAGTGAGAGGCCCATGTAACGCAATTCAGGTCTCTCTTTTCAGTGCTAAAGAAAACTTTCTGCAGGTAGCAGTATTTGAAAGGTTTTAGGAATAATATGTTTTTCATAATCTTACTTTTTAGAATTGAAGCTAATATTTTTAATGGAGTTACTCTTCCATTATCACTGGGGATTTTACTTCTCACTTCATGTTTGCATTTCCCATAATTTGAGGGGACCTTAAAACTAGTATCTAGGGCCCTCAAGGCCCTCTGAAAGAGAGGAAGGTCTTTAAGCTTATGCTATACACTATATGAAATGCTTCTTGTTTTCTACTTATCCTTTAAGACCCGCTGAAATGCTACCTTCCTGGTGAACTCTTCTCCAGTTTGCTTGCTTAGAAGTGGATCTTACCTGTGTCCCATATCACCCTATGTCTTAACGACACCAATCCCATCCTGCCTTCTCTTATGGATTCCAGTGCTGTGTAATGAATCATCCCAAATTAATGGCTCTTTTATCATAACTCATCATTTTCTTGGTCAAGGATTTGAATAGGACTTAGCTGGGGGATTGTTCTCCATCTGTTGTTGACTAAGGTCAACTTGATAGTATTTAGCTGGTCTGGTCTAGAAGATCCAAGACAGCTTCACTCACCAGTTTGGCACCTTGGAGGGGTTGCCACTGCTGTTGTCTCCTCTATGTCCTTTCAGGTCCTGTTTTCCTTTTTCTTTTGGGTTCATGCTTGAAAAAAATCCCTTGCCTCTTATTTGAGAAGGGTTGCTGGAGGGAGGATGTGTTCAGTCTAGCATTTTTACCTGGAAGTCCCCAAAACCTAGTTTACAAAGTACTTTCACATTCAGTTTCTATTTTGTCTTTACAAGGGCCTTATGGTTCTTATTCCTCTATCTTTCAAGATAGGAAAACTAAAATGGACAAGGTTGAGTGTTTTGGTATTCAGGAATAGAAATGCATTGAAGCCAGTGAAGGTAAATATCACTTTTCCATTTCCTTTAAATATCCTATCAGCCCCCAGGCTTACACTTGTGTTTGAAGGTTGCTCTAGGTACACCATTTGGATTCTCCTGATTTCTGGAACCCAGGTGTTTATTAGGGTTCCCAGATAAAATACAAGATGCCCGGTTAAATTTGAATTTCAGCTATACAACAAATACTTTTTGAGTAAAGTTATTTCAAATATCTCATGGAATACTCATACTAAAAAATTTCATTATTTATCTGATATTCCAATTTAAATAGGGATCCAGCATTTTAATTTGCTAAATCTGACAACCCTAGTTTACTTAGGCCAACATAGGGTCTATTCTTATGAGGACTGGTTGGATTTTGAAAGAAAAATTAAGAAAACATCCTTGGTGCTTGGCTGCCAACTGTTTGTAAACCTGGAATCATTCTTTAGCAAAATCTTAAAGAAAGGGAAATGTCTGGTTTTTTTTTAAAATTTTTACCTTATCTTTCTCCCTCATCACATGTCAGGTGGCTTGAGTAATCTTTAAGCTATTTTGCAGCAACATTGTCCTTGCCATACATCATAATAAAAATAATAACTGTCATTGATTGGGCTGTATGCCAGGCATATTGCTGAATACTTTAGGTGTGTTATTTAATTCTCACACTAATAGTAGGTGATATGATATCTGCTTTTACAGGTGAGGAGAGGGCTGAGGCTCATAAAGCTTACCTGACTTGTCTAAGATTAGTTCATAAGTGAGAGAGGAGGCAGTGGCCCAGCTTTTTCCCAAGAGCAGTTTTGTTGAAAAAGAAGGAAGGAAAGTCTGTGAAATTAGTCCTTTGCATCTTACTGTGAATGTGCTGGGAAGTGTTCTTTTCCCAGGGACTTTGGAGTTTTGTTTTGGCCGTGAAAAGAATCCAGGTCTCTGAGTTCCTTATCTCTTGTCTTCATGGCACTGTAGCAATTCTCCTTCCCTCCTAGTTGCTCATCTTTGCAGGCTGTTGGGCAAATTCGAATTCCAAAATAGAAGAGAGCCTGCAAACCCCGAAGACATTGACTTATACTTCATTCTTCCACAAAACGATGCTGGGTGGTTCTATTCTGCTGGACTAAGCCTGGGAGACTCATCACGTTCATTGTTCAAGGCAATTGATTAACCCTTGAGAAAGCAGGCCAGTAACTGAAGTTTGTTTAAACAGCGACTCAGCCGTAGTCCAGAATTAGGTAATAGGTCTTTATTACCTTTACTTTCTTTCCTAGAAAAAGAGTTGACTAAGTTCTAATAGTGGAGTGATTGTAACATTTGGAGGTCTTTATAAAAACTTCAGATGTTGTCACTAAATATTTTTCAGGATCCTCAGTATGACATCCTTCTCATTTCAGTTCTTCCTTATTAAAAGAAAAAGGTGCAGTTTTTATTTTTCTTGACTCGGTCACCAAGATCCTTCTCTTGAGTTGTGTGTGTGCGTGTGTGTGTGTGTGTGTATGTGTGTGTGTTTCTGTGTTTCTTCCCTCAAAAGACACTAATAGGCCTGTGTGATAATATTTTGCTAGTCACATCTCTTTCCCCAAATCTTAACAGACATTTATTCTGCAATTTGAGATTGTAATTGAAAACAGGGGAATAGAAGAGGCCAGGGAATCTTTAAACAAAGGGACATTAAACTACATCCCAACTAGTTTAATTTCCCATTAAACTACATGGGAAAATTGGGCCTCTTCATAATAGGCATACTATGTCTTTGTGTTGAATAACCACAGCTAATCTGAATACAACTCTGCCTTGGGAGACGTACCGCAAAAAAGGCTAAGGATAGCTCAGGCTCTGGCACTGGTCAGCTGTGTGATTTTGAGCAATTCGTGTAACATCACTGCATTTCAGTTTTCTCATTTCCAAAGGTAATGTTCAGTGTTCCTCAAGCTTCGTTACCTGTATATCCTTCTTCATGGTTTCTTTTTTTTAATTGTTGTTGATGCCTCCTCACATCTATACTCTTATTGAGCTAACATTAAAATAAGGCTCTTTTTTTTTCCCTTTTAACTGAGGTAAATATTGTAGATGAGGAATGAAAGGCAGGTGTGAAAGATAGAGACAATGGCCAGGAGAGAATAAGCTACAGCCTAGAAAGGCCAGGGCAGAGGGAAGTGGGTTGGAGGCTGGAAAGATTTTGCCAGAACAGGTGAGGGCAGACAGAGCTGGGCTTCCTGGAAGTTTTTAGGAAAAGAAGTTTGGGCCCAGTGATGGAGAGAGTAGGAAGATCTAAGACTAAAGAGGGTTCTAAATGAAAAGGTTGCCAGTAGGGGCTTAGGAAAGCGGACTCTTGGGGCTGCAGAGCTGTCTGCTCCACGTTGAAGCACACTGGGCTTCCTCCCTCAGCCTCTTTCCCCAACCCCACCCTGCTGGAACCTCAGGCCACCACCCTATGCTTCCTTCAGGCTCACTGGTGTCTAACCTGTCCCCTACGGCCCTGCCTTAGGGAAGGCAGAGCTGAGGGAAAGTGAAGCGTGGGAGTTGGGACCCTGGAGGGAAGGTTGGAGGGGGATTCAGAGATGGGGGCAGAAGGATGGATGAGGTTAGGAGGGGCCAGAGAAGCTGGAGGTTTTAGAATAGGGAAACAGGAGGGGATGAATAACAGCCATATCAGACTGAGCAGGTTGTGTCTTGAGATACTGTGCTGCATAGTATCTGGTGAGTTATGTGTAAGCTACCTGAAATAATAATTGTTGCATACAATTGCATCTACCTCAGTATGTTGCATGGTGTGGTATGTGTAGAGGTAGTAAAAACATACCTAAAATAACATCCCTAACCATTTGGGAAATATCCAGGTTGATGCGATTATATTGAACAATTGTCTTGTACTAATGTCCTACCTATGCTACCTCATTTAATCTTACGATACCTACTGTGAGGACGGGTATATTAGTCTATATATTTTATAGATGAAGAAACTGAGGCTCAGAGACATTCAAGGACACGTAACTGGATTGGAAGCCAGTTTTTTGGAGTAAGTCTGGGCTTCAAGGGATGCTTCCAGCTCTACTGTTCTATTCCACCTCTCCCTGCCCCCCACTGTTGCCAGTTTCTGAAAGGGAAAAGATTCTTAATGAGAAAGGGCAACTTGTGGGCTCCATGTTCCATGCCACTTATTTTATAAACTCTACAATCAAAAGTCTGCAAATCAAATGACTTACCTATCTTTGTTTTTGGCAGTTTTCTTCATCATAATTATTTCAAATAACCTGATTCTCTTTTCATCATGGTTTTACATTCAAGCGATAAGAGAGCTAATTGGAAGAATTAAAGAATGACTGAAATAGAACTTGACCTTGACCTTGGTGGTGGAAGGTGCTCAAACTTTGGAGTTAGAAGGCATGGATTTCAGTTTTGGTGCTACCACTTGCGGTGGCCATGGTTAAGCTATTTAAATTCTCCAAGTCTCAGTTTCATCCAATTTATAATAATAATATGGATAATAATACCACTTCATACAGTTGTTGAAAAGGGAAGGAAAAGATAAGATGTCTGTGACAGCATTTTGTTAAGCACAAGGCACTTATGGATAGAAAACATTATATTGTGTTGGACATTGATGTAACGATTAGGTCTTTCTCCAAGAGCAAAAGAGAATTTTGGTATTCATTATATTTGCTTGGTTAATGCCTACTATCACACTGCTGGTTTGAATTACAAATCTAGTTTTCTATTTCTCCCTAACAAATGAATGCAAAGATTGCCAAATATTTACTCACTTTGCACTGTGTGGATATATTAGGGGAACCACTGACGGAAACCACCCACCCTAGCCAGGCCCGATAGTAACCACTTGCATAGTTATCTTACAACAGGAGGTCCTGGTAAGGAATGCAGAACTAACAAGCTACCACAAACTGCAATAATTTAGGAAAGGTCAAAAGGATGGAGGAGATGCCAGTCCATATGTCCTGCCAACCTCCCAGAATCCTTCTTGCTGGAATCCATCTTGGCTGAGCGATGTGTGCGCCACCAGGAAGGACCCTGAGTCAGAGTGATTGGCCAGAGACAAGCTGGAAACTAACCCCATCACCATAAAACCTGAGACTGCAAGCCACTTGCTAGAGCAGTTCTCCTGGGCCCTGCTGCTCTTCTCCCAGGTGTCCCCTCCCAGTAAAGTCTCTTGCTTTGTCAGCACGTATGTCTCTTCGGACAATTCGTTTCCAAGTGTTAGGAGCCCACTCTCGGGCCCTGGAAGGGGGTCCTCCTTTCCTGCAACAGATATAGCCCAAGTAAGAGAGTTTAATATAAAAAAAGCTTTCACAGGCACTACTTGATCATTAAGAAATTTTGGAATCGGAGTCTTCTAATATCCCACCAATATTCACCTGAATCTGCTGCTACAGAAACTGCCAATTAATTAGCAAATATTTATTGAGACTTTACTCTTGGTAGAGGATTTTTGTGAAATTGAGCATGCAGTTGCCAGAGGCAACTGTACACAACCATGCAGTACAGCCAAGGGGCATCATTCATATGGACTGGGATGCCATGGTACTGCTCGAAGGTATGCAGTGCGGAGGCTGAAATATATATTTTCTGGATTAGCAATGAAAGTACAAAATAATTTCAAATGATGCCCCACAGGGCTTTTGCAAATAGTGATAATTTGTACTTGGAAGTTTATTTCAAGGGAAATTCAAACATTTCAACCCAGAATTATCTGGTAGCCTACTATGAATTCATGAAAGAATTCAAAGGCAATACTTTGTTTCAAATTCATCAGACCTCTCCTTTCCTGAAGCAATAGAGAAATTTACCCTGAAAGGGCTTAGAAGAATGAAACAGGCTAAGGTGATTGTATAAACTCTCTCAAAATTCTAAATCTAACTAAGAGTGTGATTACTTTCTTCCTAAGGCAGGGCAAGAAGTCAAAGGTATTTCTAAAATCTTCAAAACTGAAGCATTAAATTCTGATTTCTTCCAAGTCTGACATCTTTTAACAGTAAAATTATTGACAGGTTGGTTCTTTATTTGCAATTAAGAAAACAAGTACTCATATTGAGTAATAAACAATTTTATTTTTTAAGTTAAGTAGCCATCACTCAAATATTTCAGGTTTAAACCTAATTAGTTAATTATACCTACCATGTTCCGATATAAATATTGAATTATTTTACTGATTGTAAGTTATGTTTTCTCTCTTGTTGAAAAGCTGTAACTTGGAGTTTTAAAGTCAACTTAAGAGGGACAATATTGAATATGAAAAATCTCTCTTCTCTGCCTTATAAAAATAGTTTAAGAATCAAATTATGCAGTGGCAACTTAGCAATTGAATTAAGTTAAAATTATCAAAAGAAAGGTATGGAAACATTACTCTTAATGAGTGATCTGTTTGATCCTGAACTGGAAATGTTCCTAGGAAGTAAGAGTATAGAATGGAGTTTTGTAGAAAGTAATGGACTGAGAATGAAAAAAAAAAAAAGAATCAAAAACAAAAAAACAAACCTCACACTGGATGATCCTGCTGGCCTCATTTCACTTCTGTGTCTCTGGAAGGTGTGGGTGTAATGGCTGGTTCAGTTGGTAATATTTGATCCACAAGGTCATCTACGAGTCATCAGTACAAACCGTTTGAAGAGTATGAGACCTCCAAATGTTTCTTTTATTCTATGCAGAATCAGATTACTATTTTGAAGAATCTTTGCTATGTGATGGGGCAACCAGTCCATTCATTGTAGTAAATTAAGCTCTTGTCTGGTGATTTGAGCCATGTAGACAATCATGATCGGATTATTATTAGCAGGTAAGAATTTCTAGGAGTTATGGGTTCACTCTTACTGGAAAAGTACAAATTAAAGCAGTTTCCTCATAAGATATTGTTCATAGAATTGGTTGCCTTTGGACATTTCTGACCTTGTATAATCACTGTGGTCGAATATTAAATACAGTCATTACAGGTAATGAAGCTGTTTTAAAAATTACTTTAAAAACTGAATACTTATACAATCAAATGATTATTATTACATTAAAGGCCGTTCCCTTATCCAATTATCCTATTAGAGAGTGAAACAGCTCTAGAATAGTGCTGGAAAAGACCTTGGTGATCAAGTCATTCTTAGTTGACTGATAAGGAAAGCAAGCTATGTGGAGGCTAAGTTGCTCAAGTTCACCCAGAATGATAATTAAAACCCAGTTATCCTCTTATGAAATTGCCTTCAGAAACACACAAGAAAACCACTCATTGTGGTAGAGACAAACATAGTTTTCAACCAAAATGGAATAATACATTTGAATCAACACCTCACTCATGAGACTTGCTTCCAAATTATTTGAGGCTTAAATTATTTTTATTATGGAAAATTTCAAACATATACAGAAGTACAGAGAAAAATATAATGAACCCTAGTGTACCTATTATTCAGTTTCCATATTATAAAACATTTTGTTAGTCTTATATTATTATTTTTTTTAGATTTATTTTGTTTATTTTTTATTTTTGCCTGCGTTGGGTCTTCGTTGCTGCGTGTGGGCTTTCTCTAGTTGCTGCAAGTGGGGGCTGCTCTTCGTTGCAGTGCACAGGCTTCTCATTGCGGTGGCTACTCTTGTTGTGGAGCACGGGCTCTGGGCACACGGGCTCCAGTAGTTGTGGCACGTGGGCTCAGTGGTTGTGGCTCGTGGGCTCTAGAGTGCAGGCTCAGTAGTTGTGGTGCATGGGCTTAGTTGCTCTACAGCATGTGGGATCTTCCCGGACCAGGGCTCAAACCTGTGTCCCCTGCACTGGCAGGTGGATTCTTGACCACTGCACCACCAGGGAAGCCCAGTCTTATATTATTTCCCATCCCTACTACTACTACTACTATTGCTACTACTACTACTACTGGTGATGGTGATAGTGTTTTTGCTGGTATATTTCAGCCTTTAAAGAAAATCCCAACTATCCTGTCATCTAACTAGAGTTACTAGTTTATTATGCACATTATACACATATGTCTGACATATAAGGGCATTTTTTTTTAAAACACAAATCAATGCCATACCTAACAAAATTAACAATTTCTTAACATTATCTAATACCCAGTCCAAGTTTCCTTGATTATTTCAAAAGTGGTTTTTAGAGTTAGTTTATTCGAATCAGGGTCCAAACAAAGTGTGCACATCACATTTGGTTTTTATATTTTTAACTCTTTTAATTTATAATGGTCTCTCCTTTTCTTGTTAAAAAATGCTACTGTTTATTGAGTAAACCAAGTTAATTATCCTGAAGAATGTGCTGGATTCTGAATGTGGCTGATTGGTTTCTTCTGGTGTTTAACTTTTTTGCTAGCCTCCTTATTTTATTTTATTTTTTTTGCGGTAGGCGGGCCTCTCACTGTTGTAGCCTCTCCCGTTGCGGAGCACAGGCTCCGGATGCGCAGGCTCAGCGGCCATGGCTCACGGGCCCAGCCGCTCTGCGGCACGCGGGATCCTCCCGGACTGGGGAACGAACCCGCGCTTCCCGCATCGGCAGGCAGACCCCCAACCACTGCGCCACCAGGGAAGCCCTCTTTTTTTGGATTTTTTTTTTTTTTTTTTTTTTTTTTTTCGGTACGCGGGCCTCTCACTGCTGTGGCCTCTCCCGTTGCGGAGCACAGGCTCCAGACGCACAGGCCCAGCGGCCATGGCTCACGGGCCCAGCCGCTCTGCGGCATGTGGGATCCTCCCAGACCGGGGCACGAACCCGTGTCCCCTGCATCGGCAGGCGGACTCTCAACCACTGCGCCACCAGGGAAGCCCGCCCTCTTTTTTTTTTTGAAGCAAGTGCTTTGTACTTTTTGTTGCATCACATGAGGAGGCATAACTTTGGATGTTCCATTTTCAGATGGTGTCAGCCTGATTTCTTCCTTATAAAGTTCCTTATCAAATTTCACCTAGTGGTCTTAGCACCTATGATGATTATTGCCCTGATCCATTATTTTATTAGAGGTTGCAGAATGTTGACTTTCTAATTTTACTATACTTGCTGCACTTATTGGCTAGAAATGTTCTGTAAAAGACTTTCCTCAGCAACTATTGGCTTTGCTGAAATATAGCTCATACAGGAAAGCTGGCCTAAGTACTCAATTTATTCCCTTTATTTGTCAGTTTTTAAAGTAATGGGTTGGTGATATAGCCAATTCCTGTTATGAAAATGAGGTTTATTTTCCAGTATGTTTTTTTCAAATATTTGCTCTATTTTAATCAGATACTATTATTATTCCTTTTTGATACTCAAATTGTCCCATCTTAGGCTACTAGGAGTCTATTCAAGATTGGCTCTTGAGTCAGGTTGGCCTTTTGATATCTTGTTCTCTGGCACAACATAAACAATACTTTAAGAAAGAGACAACATTTGTGCCACAGACATTTAAAGGAATATATTAGTTCTGAGGATTATAAAGGAGGTTAATTGTTTTTGAGTTGACAGTGATGTTGGAATAAGTATTCAAAGTAATTCATCTGAAGGGGACAATAGTCATATGAATTTTTTTGGTGATATTTATTCTTAAAAACCCAACCACTTCACATCGTTTTACAGGCATACCTTAAAGTGTGATCTTCATTTTAAACCAAGTGACATGGAAGTTCAGAATATTATGTCACATGTTGTTCATTAACTATCTTTTTCAAGGGCTGAGGATCCAGGGATGGAAAATAATGCAGGAGAGGCGTACTGACTCAAAAAGTTGGGTTTATCATTTAGGTTCCAAAAAAACCCCCGTTTGGTTTCTGTAAAGGGGAGTGGAGCACACGGACGAAGAGATCAGGTGTTGGGTTCAGAGGGATGTGTATTGTGACTCCTCCAGATTCTGACTCTGACGCCTGTCAAAGTCACCTAACCTCTGCAAGATTTTTTTCTTCATATGTGAAACAGGGTAATAACACTGATTTCATCATGTAGGAATTAAGATGTGATGAAGTAATTGTAAAGCATTCTGCATAGGACATGCATTGGTGACTGGTGAAAGCAGCATTTGGTAAAGATGTCTGGATTAGGTTGATGGTGGCAGGGAGGACAGTACAGCATGGTGGGGGTGGACCATCAGAAGGAACCACCTGCTGACTTTTCAAGTCCAGAATCCATTAGTCTCCATCATATTTTAGGATGCTAGCTTTATAAAATTTCTGAGAAGAGACTTTACAGGACTTCTGTCTAACCCCCCATGTTATACGTAAGAAAACTGAAGCCCAGTGAATTTAAGTGACTTGCAGTAACACCACTAGCACTATGAAATGAAAGCACTAAGCCTGGAGCAGCATTGTCCAACAGAAATACAGTGCAAACCACAGACATGATGTTAAGTTTCCTAGTAGCCACTCGTATATTCACATATACAGAACGTCTCAATTCACACTAGCAACATTGCAGGTATTCAGTACCCCATGTGGCTGATGACCACTATATTGGACAGGACATCCAAAGCTAGTTCCTTAATTCTCAAGCTTATGCATTCTCTGGTACAAAACATGACCTTATTATTATTATTCATATCAGAAATAATTGCCTTACAACATACATGGACCATCAAACATTATTTTTTATCTTGAAGAAAATGTCACTTGTGGTCATGATGCATTTTAGAGAATTCTAGATAAACCTTTCCCAGAGACCTACCACTTCTAAAAGCTCTACCAGTAGCTTACCAATGAGTAATTTTTTTTTCCACACACACACACACTGTATTTTATTTTTACAACAGATAAATCAACTGACACCAAGCACTGTAAATGGATGACCACAACAAAAACAACAATGATTGCAATTACCAAACACAAAACACACCAATGAGTAATTTTAAAGGAGGACTTTTTTTTTAGACACAAGGTGCTAACTGCAATCATAGAGACATATTTTTCTGAGAACATGACTTTTGGCTAAAAGTTCTTTCAATACATTATTAGAGAAAATCAAATTGTTGGCCCATTTCTAGGAGATGCACAAGTTTTTACAGCATGCATTAGGTTCACTCCAGTCTTCATTGTATCTTGCATATTTTAGTTTCCCATTAGCACATTTACTACTTTTTAAAAATACTGTCATTTAAAAATTAAAGTTATACATATACCTGGTTTTAAGAATAAAAAATTACTCTAGAATTATTTTAAAGACAGCCATTATATCTTTTAACTCTATTTCCTGATTCACCTTCGCCCCAATCCTCCAGAGACAAATACTTCGAACTCTTCCAGTTACTTCTTCACAATTGTAAATAACGCTTTTGTTTTCTATCTTGACTTTCCAGTTTTAGGCACTTTTATGGCAACTTTTGTGCTATGAAAGATAAAGATATAGCTCCCTCTCTCCCCTCCCCCCATCGTTCTCCCCCTTTACAAATGTAATCATTCTCCTGACCCCTCTCCCACCCAAAACAGTTATATCATAATTCTGGTTAGAGAGTTCAGTGTTTGGCAATATGATTGTTGTCTGTAAATATTATTCATGCCTTAGTCATGAAGTATACAGTAATTGTTCTTCTTTTCTTACAAAGTCTTTTCTGCTGGAGTTAACAATCTTGTTTTGTTGTTTTATTTGGATTTTCATTTATGTATCCAGCCCCAAACTCTCTTACCTGAGAAGTGCAGTTTGAGCTTTTGCCTGCAAGATGAGTACATGAAAATTAGTTGATGGAGGGGTGGAAAGAGGAAAAGCATCTATTGAGAGGGAAGAATATGTGCAGAGGCCCTGTGGCTATAAAACAATATGGTAAAAGCGAAACCATGAGGTGGTCAGGGTGAGTAGAATTTAGAGATTAAGGGAGAGAGATGAAATAAACTGCTGGAGAGGCAGGAAGGGCTGGGCCATGCACAGTGTATAGGCACTATTAATGGTTTGGTCTTGATCTTAATTACAGTTAAAAGAAATCCACTTAAGCATTTCCAGCAGGAAAGTGAGATGGCCAGAATTACACTCTTTACTCCATTCTGTGCATTCCTTCATTTTTTTTTTTTTTTTTTTTGCCGTACGCGGGCCTCTCACTGTCGTGGCTTCTCCCGTTGCGGAGCACAGGCTCCGGACGCGCAGGCTCAGGGGCCGTGGCTCAGGGGACCAGCATGTGGGATCTTCCCAGACCGGGGCACGAACCCGTGTCCCCTGCATCGGCAGGCGGACTCTCAACCACTGTGCCACCAGGAAAGCCCCCATTCCTTCATTTTTTTATAATGACATTATATTTTGATTAAGTTAGGATCTTTTCTGTTGTTTGCAATCAATGAAGCTTAACTGATTCCGCAGCTCTCTCGATTTGCATTCTGTTGTCAACACTCAGTTGGACTGGATTTCATTACACTGGGTCCTGTTTTATTCTGTTGCCTGAATATTGCCTAAAGCTACAAATACACCGTTCAAAAGATTCTTTTGTATTTGTAGCATATAGTTGTTTTTGGTTCCCTTTAATAGCTGTTGTTGAATTCAAATCCATTCACAGCTGTCATTTTTCAGGTACAGTTCTCAGGTTAAACCTCTTTTTAGTCAAGTCTTTTACTGTGTCAAAAAGAACTTTAATTTGTTTTTGGCATGTTATCTCTTTTAAGTCCTAAGAACTCCAGGCATGACCATTGTCACCGCACGATTCAGCTGCATTTGTTGTCTTGTTTTCATTTGTTAATAAATTTTAATTTATTTATAAAAGGGGCAAAAATTCATGATGCATGAGTATCACATTTTTTCCTTTCCCCTTACCTGAACCTGAAGATTTCGTGCCTGCCCACGGCTACCTCCTCTCCTTTTATCTATTGTGCTGATCAGACCAGTCAGTGAACCAGGGATGGGGAGGGAGTTGTTTCAGAAAGAGCTAAGAGGTATTGCGAAGTGCAAAAATGCCCACCCAAAATGCTAGTACAAAAGAGAATTCAGGAGAGGAACAAGAAAACAGAAGTGTCTGTGATGATAGGAATGTTGGGTAATTAAAACATTTTTTTTTCCAGAAAATGAAGAATGAAGAATGAGGAGAACAATTTGGGGCAGTTACCATGAAAGTTGGGGGTGGAGAGAAATGTGAGAAGAATTTTAAGATGTGGTGCAGTAGGTTTATTTTAAAAAATAACTTGAAGAATCAGAATCAGAATTACTTTTTTTCTTCTTTGAATGTTGTGAGACTGGGTCATATAGACCCTCACTTATATTTGAGTAGTAGTAGATTTGTAGTAAGATTGGGAAACAGCAGATGGAGCTCCAAGTTATTTTTTGATAAATCACACTAGTGGCAGAGTTCTTTGCTAGTATGAAGAAATAGGCTCTGGGCATCGTCTGGAAGGAGAGGGCAGTATCAAACACTACTTTTTATGCATAAAAACATCATGGGAATATGATTTTTGAGAGGGTATCTTAAGGGATTAAGGAACCAGGGAGATGGGGAGAGGGTCAAGCAACATGATGAAAGGGCCAGGACTCCAGTGCAAAATATGGCCATTGCAAAATTTCCAGTGGTGAAGATGGCTGGGAGAAATTCAAGAACAGTGATGTGTAATGTTAGATTTATAACTGTTTGCTCTGCCATGACGGAACCCTCCGTTGTTATGTCCAACACGACCCTGTGGGAGACATACTTAGGGAGATATTCAGTTAACATTGGACAGAGAAAAAAATAGCTATAGGAAGCTAGAATGAGTAAGAATAAGGCTTCTGTAGGATCTCGAAATAAGAATAAGTAGTAATATGAGAATATAATTTCCTATAATCTGTAGAAGCATTGGGAAGAGCATTATGGATTGGGGGCAGGAGTAATGGAAGCATGACCCTATAAATTGGAAGCAGACACGTAGATTACGAGAATACCATAGCTTTTCTCCCATCATCGACAATGGTTGTTTCTTTGGATGGTTTTCATTTTTTTTTGACTGATGTGAAAATCCTCCACAGTCAGCTACTGAAGAAAGAATTTGCAAAAGCATCCTTTCTGTCCAGAACGAAGTGATAATTGAGTTCAAACAACAACAATAAAAAACTTTGTTGCTCTTCTAACAGCAAAGTTGGCAAATCACAAGACATTTAATTTTATGGGGCTAGATGGGCTCCTGGGAAACCCAAGACTAAATACCTTGAACAATTTGTTAAGGGTTCTGCACTCTAAATGGCCTCTAGATCAGCACAGCTGCGGGCAATTTGCAGGAGACTGGCAATGTGGTGTGTGGACCCAGTGGCAGGGAATGCTAATCTGAGACTATCCCCTCCAACAGCTTTTGCCATTCATCATTTTCACATCCAGATGGCTCCCATTGTCTTTCTAGTCCTCTTTTTGTGCAAAGTGGCTGCTCTTATATCATGATATATTAGTCTTGGAAGCAATTTTATTATTCATCTAGTAGTCCAATTACAACTCTTTGTAGAGGAGGAATTGGAAACCCAAAGAGGGGAAATATCACGGTTAGATCTACCCAGTTACTTCATGTCACAGCTGAGACAAGAACATTTATCTCTTGGATCTCAGCCCGGTGCTCATTCCAGTTCACCAGGATCTCATAACTTTGGTGAAAACATGTAGCACAGGATTTGGAGTCAGATGATCTCAAGTCCAGATCTCATCTCTGTTATATAATGTGACCTGGGAATGTTAACCCTGTTTTCTCATGTGTAAGATGAGGATGATAATGGAACCTCCATCACAGGCCGTCATGACAACAAATGGATACTGATATTTAAAGTGCTTATTATGGTATCTGGTCCATAGTAAATGCTCAGTTAGCTTTTATCATTATGGCTCCAAGTCTTTTCACATTAAAGCATGAAGAATTGGGTCTTTTTAGGAAAGAAGGCGGAAGAGTTTTTTGTTCATGAGCTTCTGGCCAGGCATACGTATTAATAATATAGTTCAGTTCAGTGATCAAGGCTTGCCAACATGATGGTTGAAAATGTCTTTCAATAGGGAACATTTTGCTAGACAGTACGGAGAATGAAAATTTTAAGTTCTTAAATACTGTGCCCCCTGTTGGTATCTGGCAACCATTGGTAATTCATTGATAATGATCATTAGTCGACCTTGTCAGCAACTTGGGGTACCAAATATAAAGAGACTCTCTGAATTCATGGTATTCTGCATATTTAAGGAACTGTTTGATTTTTCAAGATTATAAAAATGGCTTCAAAATAAAACAACACAATCTCTGAGTTAAAAACTTGAAATCTTGTAAGGTGATCAGCATCTAGAAAAAATATACACTTGGAAAAAATTAGCAAGAAAACAATAGTGTTTGACGTACTGACATTTATTTACTCTCTATTGAACAGTCTTTCCCGTGAGTCATAACATCTTTACCATTAGCTACAGAAGTTCAATTTCCATGACATCAAAAGCCTCCACAGACTAATTGCAGAGGAATTACATGAGGGCGAAAGTTTTAAGATTCAAATTCCTTTGGTTCTACCCTAGAGGTTTTGGTTCAGAAGGTCTAAGGCAGGGCTCAGGAATCTGCATACCTAAAATCTCTCTAGATGATTCTTGGGCACCTAAAAATTGAAAACCACTGGCCTAAGGGAAGTACTACTTTGGGATTCTGTTGCTTCAAACAAAAATATTCCATGTATTAAGAAAACCTAACATACTCAAATCTTAGAATTAAAATGACTAGGTAGGACCCGGCGGTCCAGTGGTTAAGACTCCTCACTTTCACTGCCGAGGGTACAGGTTCACTCCCTGGTTGGGGAACTAAGATCCCACAAGCGGTGCGGTGCAGTCAAAAGTAAAATAAATAAATAAATAAATAAAATAAAAATGACTAGGTAATGCTTATATGCATCTCTCAAGGATTTCTTGCTCTATAAAACGATCTATGTTTTGTTTTTATAATAGTGAGTTTTTGCACATGTGATTTTCTTTGTACAAATTTGATTAATGCTAACCTCCCCTCCCCAAAACAACAATAAACATCCAAACAAGCAACAAATGTCAATAATCAGCTCAAATCTGACCTTACCTATGAAGTCTTCTTCTGAGTTTAGATGGTCCTTGATATCTAAGTCACTCACCATCCTGCTTTGTAATACAAGGCATTTTCACATGTATATAGCTTGTCTCCTTAATTATATTTTGAATACTTTCAAGACAAGGACTGTGAGTACATTTGCTTGTGATCCTTGCATTGTTCCCTTCTTTCCTTCTTGCTTGCCGTTATTCATTTATTCATCAAAATTTATCAGATGTCTGCTGTAAGTCAGGTTCTGTAATAAGTTCCAGGGTGGAGGGAAATCCAATGACACTAAGATGAGGGTATGGACTATATCAGGTGTTGGCAAACTACAGTTCACTGGCCAAATCTAGCCAGCTCCTTTTTTTTGTAAGTAAAGTTTTATTGGAATACAGCCATACCCATTCATTTAGGTATTGTCTGTAATAGCTGCTTTTTTGCTACAGTGGCAGAACTGAGTAGTTGCTGTAGAGACTATATGGTCTGAAAAGCCTAAAATGTTTACTGTAGTCAGCTCTTCATATCCATGGGTTCTGCATTCATGAATTCAACCAACCACAGATTGAAAATATTTTTAAAAAAAATTCCAGAAAGTTCCAAAAAGCAAAACTTGAATTTGCTGCATACTGGCAACTATTTACATAGCATTTACATTGTATTAGGTATTATAAGTAATCTAGAGATGATTAAAGTATTTGGGAGGATGTGTGTAGGTTATTTACAAATACTACACCATTTTATGTAAGGGACTTGAGCATAAGCAGATTTTGGTATTGCAGAGGTTCCTGGAATCAATCCCCCATGGATACCAAGGGACAACTGTATTTGTCCCTTTACAGAAAGTTTGCTGACTCCTGGATTATATGATTGCTAAGGTCCTGCCCAGTTCACAGCACTCCACTGATGAATGCTATAAGCTGGAAGTGCAGGGTCCTGTCAGGGGCTGATGGGTATCTCAGGAGGCAATATTTAATCTGAGACCTGGAGGATTTGTAAGAGTTAAGTAAAGCAGGCCAAGAATGGGGGAAGGGCATTCCAAGTTTTATGAGTTTTATGAGATTTTATTTCCCCCCAAAATGTTGTGGCCCAATAGATGGGGAAAATAAAAACATATAAAGACTACCAATATTTATTGTTATTATATAGGAAATATGATGAAATGATTATGTTCTGAATCAGTGGTCTTATGACTTTTTTTCAGCTAACTAAGCATGTGGAATTAGATGCCATTTAACCTTTTAGAGCAGGGATCAGCACACTTTTATCTTAATGGGAAAATAGTAAATATTTTAAGCTTTGCCAGCCATACAATCTCTGCCACAACTATTCATTTCTGTTACTGTAGCATGGAAGCAGCTATAAGCAACATGTAAATGAATGAGCATTGGCTATGTTTCAATAAAACTTTATTTATGAATAGTGAAATTTGAATTTCATATTATTTTCATGTGTTGTGAAATATATATTATTCTTCTTTGATTTTTTTTCAATGAATTAAAAATGTAAAAACCATTCTTAGCCCGTGGGCCATACCAAAACAGGTGGTGGGATGAATTTACCTGGTGGGTCATAATTTGCAGACCCCTGTTTTGGTATGACATTCTTTGCTGCTAAAATGGGAGGATATTTTCTCTACCAACCACCTAGGGTGGTGATGAGTGAGAGGCATTTGTTCTTTGAAGTTCTTTGCATAGGGCAACATGTTCAGATGTGATATACTGTCATTGTATATTCACAAAAATTATCGAATTATCCACAGTTGCAGGATGCACAATTTTCCTGAGAGTTGATGAGAAATTTATCTTTTTCATGAATAATTTTTTCTGAATGAAGGGAAAATTTGAATATATTTTGCATATGTAATAGTACAAGTATGATTCTTTTATTCCTAATATTCCTAGAACACTGGTTGTAAGTTATTTTTCTAAGCAGAGAAGGGTTTGAGCTAATTACAACAACTCAGATATCTTATTGTACTTTATTTTTCCTCTTCTCATTGAACTTAATGTTTTTTGTTTTATGTAGATGGTTTGTTGGAGAGACTGGACTTGAGAAGGTACAATCAGGAACCAGCTTCATTATTTTCCAAGCACTGCCTTCAACTAGACTCTTTGGATCACCTTCCCCAATTGAGAGGATTTCTTCGCCAAATCTCAGACACTTTCAGGTATTTGAACAGTCTCATTATCAGATATTATGAATTTGTGTGCAACCCAAATCGAAACGTTAATCACTCATCTAAGTCAGGGTTTCTGTCTAAGCAACCTCTTCCCTGCAGGCCTGACCGCTGAATCCCTAGTCTACCACTGGGAAAGGGCAACATAGTTCATTCTTTGGTTGTGCTTGCTCCACCTGGTCCTTCCATTCACTCTGCTGCTTATGGCTCTTCTAGAGTTGAGCACAGAGCGTGTACGAGTGTATGTGGATGTGTGTGTGTGTGTGTGTGTGTGCAAACGTGCACGCACGCGCTGAACTTACAGAGAAAGGGCCAAGTGTTACTTCTCTGATGCTGGTCAATTTGATTTCTGGTGCTTTGTTTCATGACAAGGGTAACCTGCTGGCTCTTCCTACCATGGGGCACTTGTAAGGACTCTTTGGGCACCCCATGAGGGACAAGTGCTGCCCTCTTAGGATACTGACATCCCCTTGACTTCTGCCCACTGGCAGTGCGCTCCTGGTGTTCCCTTTATCGTGAAGCAGGAGTTCTCTCAAGATGGCTCTGGCTCACCAACCATTCTGTGTGCCCACCTGCCCTTCCCACCCCAACACTCTGGATTTATTTCCCCCCAATCTCCCTGAAGGATTCTCCTGCTGACCCTTCGCGGAGCTTGAGGAGAGAGAGGGCGTATGTTTCAGAGCACTCTGTTTCCACAAACACCCTTCAAAATATACTCTCTCTTCCTTATTGAATCTCTGGGCTTCTTTTATCCTGGGTGGGGTTACGTGATGACCTAAGGACTCCTACTGGACTGGATAGCAATTCCTTCAGAGGTGTGCAATGTATGGGCATTAATTGACCGTGATTGTCATTAGGGTTCCAGGAGACAAGAAACGTCCCATGTAAATTGCTGTTTCATTTATATATGCCTATTTGTCTCCCCTGTTGTATTTCCCCTTACTGTATTTATAAGCTACTTGAGGGCAAGATTTCTTTGCATTTTCCCCAGTTTTAATACTCATTCAATGGATCATTGAATTCCCTCCTAATTACTAAGTAAATGGGGATTGAAGTCAGTGGGCTGATTCATTCATTCAGTATTGAATGCCTACCATATGCCAAGTTCTGTAATAAGTGCTGGGGATATAGTAGACCAAAAAGACATAATCCATGACTTCAAGACTTTATTTTAGTGGAGGGGATATATATTAAACAATCACAGGAATATACAATTAATTTCAAATTTTGATGTGTGCTGTGAAATAGTGCAGAGTCCTCTCAGGGAGTATAAATGGGAACTTAATATAAATTGGGGTGATGGGTATCTCAGGATGTGGTATTAATTTGAGAACTGGAGGATTTGTAAGAATTAAGGCAGGCCAGGAATGGGGGAAAAGCATTCCAAGCAAGAGAAATAGTGTGTGTATAGACCCTACTGCAGGGAAAAGCTTGGCATTTTAGAGGACGCTTTGAAGGATGTAAAAAAAGGTGAGTGTAGCAGATTGTGAATTGGGGGGAAAGAGTGGGGTAAGGTGAGGATAGAGAAGTAGTCCGGAGTTTGACCATACAAGGAACACAGGCCATGAGAAAGGATTTGGATTTTATCTTAAGAGCAGTGGGAAGCTTTTGAAGAGTTTAAAGCATCCCATTTGCATGCCTAGGTGGTTCATATTGAATAACTTTTTGGCATAAGGGATATAGTTAATAAATACAGGAAAGGTGCCTTATCAACAGAGGTCAATGCCTGTTTTAGCCTTATACATGTCCTGCAAATCCTACTGCATTCCATGAAGACATTCTTCAAAGAACACATCGTGTTCCCTGCTAGTCTGAGACTGCATTTGATCATACAGATGGAGTTGTGTTCAAAGGACATTCCATTGCTCTGCGGAAACATTTTGGAGCAATCCTGCAGATTTCAGATAACCTAATGGTGAGAATTCTGTTCTTTCAGTGGGAAACCATAGCAACATACCACTTAGAAGCCACACTATATAATCTATCTGTTCTTCAGTTAGTATTTTGCAGTCCAGAAATAGTCATCATTGCCTAATGTGAGTATGCAAAAGGTCACGCAAATATAAGCCCCAATGACAGTGCAGTTCTCCCTCTAACCACAGGGTGGTGGTGGGGAACTGCACCTTCTCTGGGAGACGCACTATCAGGCACATGGGGGGCCAGGAAGGAGAAAGGAATTTGGGCTAATAGCTCTGTATTTCAGCACAAATTGTAAGTTGATCCTCAATCTCTAAGTACAAAGAACGGGGCTATGATCGATAGATCTGGATCTTTATCCAAAACCTCATATACAGACAGACCCAGTACCCCTGGGTGCAATTCTTGTTAAACTGCAGGATTTATGGTTCAGAGATTTTATGTCCCAGCACCTTTTGTGATTTCAAACACACTCCCTATCTTGCCTTAGGTGCAAAATAATAATCTATAAATTCTCCAATAAATACATAAAGAATTGAGAAACTTAGAGAGCCAAAGCTGCCAGCTTGGTATCCATCAATGTGTAATGGTTAAAAGGGTCTTTGCTAAAAAACAGGTAGAAATGGTAAGATCTTTAGGGATGGGGATTCAAGATAGTTGGTCACAGTATTACTTCAGTTAGTATTTGGTCAGTGAAAAATGGTGAAACGCTATGGAAAGAAAAGAGAAAAGCAAAAGGAAAAGAATCTCCTGGGGTCTTCTACACTGCTGGTAAGACGTATGGATATGTTTTGTTTTGATGAGAATCACGTCTTAAGGTGCCATTTTCTTCTCCTATCTTCCTCCTATCTAGGATATTTCCCCCCTTTTCTTTCTCCCTGTGATCTCATTGGGTCTTGCATTGTTTTTTTTTTGTTTTTTTTTCCGTACGCGGGCCTCTCACTGCTGTGGCCTCTCCCGTTGCGGAACACAGGCTCCGGATGCGCAGGCTCAGCGGCCATGGCTCATGGGCCCAGCCGCTTCGCGGCATGTGGGATCCTCCCGGACCGGGGCACGAACCCGCGTCCCCTGCATCGGCAGGCGTACTCTCCACCACTGCGACACCAGGGAAACCCTGTCTTTTTAATTTTTAGTGCTTTGTGCTGGCACCATTTTGTGAACTGGCTCCCCAAGCAGCCCATCTGTAAGGGCTCCAGTGGGCTGTGTGCTCTATCCATCACCCTCTCCTTAATGCAAGCATTACAAAGATTGGTTGCTAAGAATATTTACTTCCCACCCTTGTTGACTCACATCCCCAGTGTGTCAAGGGCCCACCAAGAAGACCTTTAAAAGACATCGCACAATTACATGGGAATGATACCATGACAGAGGCCTAGGGGAACACAGTAATGCTACCCCAATGTAAAATGGGCATTTGCTTTAGGTCTGTACCTAAAGTATGGAGAGGGCGAAAAGAGAAGTCAGAGCTCCTGGAAATGATGCCCAGAGGTATTTAGTTTGATTCATTCATTCATCTCTCCCTTCATTCTTTCATTATTCAACAAATATTCCTTGAGTACCTACATGTCAGGTATTGTGCTAAGTATTGGGGATATAGCATAGACCTGAATAGACATAGTTCCTCCCTGAAGATAGTTCATGGTCTTGTTGGGCTGCATCCCGCGGGCCTGCAAGCCTTGTAATTGCTCAGCTGAGAGACTAAGGAAAGAGCCCAGAGACAGTGACAAAGACATCAGTTGTTTACTGTATAGGGAATCTTACAAGTCTGAAGCAAAGTCCTGGAGTGACAACCCACTGTATACAGCAGCTGGTGGACAGGACATGGCAACAGTCTTCGCTACTGGGGATGGGGGAAGGGGGGTGAGAAGGAGGCTACTAGTTATAGGGGGAATTGATGTCAGTTTGGCTTGTCAGTTACCAGGGAAACCAGAAGCTGGGGCAGGGGGCAAGCATGTAGGGAGTTACTGATTAAGCCCTATAATAAAGAGGATTGGATAGTCATGTGAGTAGGTGTAGGTTAAGCAGGGAATGTACAGAATGTACAGAGAGCAAGAGGAATAGCTATCTTGAGTGGCCTGTCCGTGCAGTCTGCTATGGTAAGTAAATAAATGGGCAATTACTATACAGTGTGATAAGGACAATGCGCCTTAGCCCTGTGGATTTTATGTGAGTGAGAAATAAACTTTCTGAGATTTTATGGTTGTTTGTCACTATGGCATAGCTTATCATAACTAACAGACTGTATCTGCATAAGAGGAATTATACCTGCCTAAATCCTCTCTCAAGTCTTCTTTTCATGTTTTAGGAAGATATTCAGAGGCCAGGATTCATTCCTCAAATTGATCTCTATTTAGCCACATTATTGTAGAAATTGGCCTTTCCTTGCCTCTGTCCCATCAAAAAAGAAAGCTCAGGTGGATATTCCTGCTGCTTACCTTATGTTTAATGGAATCGTCCTGTGATTTGGCTAAACTTGGCATCTGAAGAAATTTCATACCATCCATTCTCAGCAACCAAGAAGCAAGTTCTGTTTCTTCTCTGCTTCAGTGCTTCTGCCTGATGCTAAGACAGCTGAGTAATTTTTCCCTACTTATTACTCTTCCAAAGCACAAAAGCTGTCTTCACTTTAACATTAATGAGTTATTCAGCTGATATAACTATTTCTAGCAAGTAAATTACCTACAGCTGCCTATCAACAAGGCTAGGGCAAGGTGATTACAAAAGAGAGGAATTTTATTTAAAATGAAATTGAGCTAGTTTCTTAAACCATACAGTCTGTCCCTTTTGGCCATCAACCAGAAGGGGACAGTATAAGAGCATGGTTTGCTCACCGCTCACTGCACCAAGTCTTTGAATAATCTGCATTTGAGAATGTTTTTTGTTAGAAATCACACCAAGTACTTTGTGAAATTATTTTTGTATATATTTCCAGGGCTGAGAAATTCCAGAGCATTAAAAAAAAAAAACCCTCCAACATATACGAGAGATGTTTAATGGCCTTGGTTTAAACTCCAGGAGACCGAGGTGGAAATTTTCTAGCAAAGGTCGGTTAAAAGCTTGACTGGAGGAAGAACAGGCAAATGAATTTAAGCCCAAAGTGTCCTTGTTCAGCTTCTACTCTTGGTGGAGTGGTTATTGGAGGGTTGAAAACTTCTCTTTGTAGAATTTGGCTTTCTCATATTCTCCCTCTGACTGAAGGCAGCTAACACTCAGCAGTCCTTTAAAAAGGGTTCCTAAATCAGCACTAATTTTGCATATTCAAGAGCACCAACCACTAGTTATTTCGGAATAGGAATGTTGAATCTGACAGGTGTGGAAGAAAGAATAGTGGATTCTGAGTTTGCCAATGAGAGGCTGAGTGTCATCTCATCTCTCCACACTTCAGTTATCTTCCCTCTTAAATGAGGGGCCCCGGATAAAAGAAATCTCTGGAGTTTGTTCTGTGTTTGAACATCTATGATTCTACAGTCAGGCAGGATTATTCTACTACTACTGTCACTATTACAGCTATTATAGATGTCACTGATTGAATGATTAATGTATACCGGGCATTGTGTTAACATTTCACATTCATTATCTTTAATTTTGAAGCAATACTATGAGGTAGATATTATCAAGTTTGTTAAATAGGTGCGAAAGTTGAGGACCAGAGAAGTTACAGGAATTGTTGAAGGTCCCAAAGCTAGCAAGTGGTGAAGACATGAACCAAAATCCAAATATTTTGACTCCCAAGTTCCTACTCTTAACCACTGCCACGTATTTCTTTCTTTCTTTCTTTCTTTTTTTAATTTCCAGCACTTGGGTCCTTACATTATTAGTTTTTAACATTCATAGGCGTGGTGCCAGGCTACAATGATTGACCTCTCTTTGGCCCCTAGCCTTTGCTTCTCTGTTCTTTCCATTTTCCATGTCTTACAATACCCTCTTCCTGGCTATCCAAATATTACTCACCCTTCAAGTTCTAGTTTATGCCTGCTCTCTTGCCTGACCACTCTCTCCCATACTAATCTGATTTTCTTCTGGGATTTTATTGCATTTATAATCCATTCCGTGTAATTCAGACTCAACTCGATATTGTCTCTTATTTTGCTCTGTTTTAAATAAGTTAGTCTTGTCAACATTAACTACAGTGCAAGGCTCTTGAGGATGAAGAACACATCTTAGTCTTTTTAATCTTCTGCTATAAAGCGCACGGGAAGGGTTGCGTAACAAGTTGAGGATCAATACTTTCTTCTTGTTTGCTAGAGACAGACCTTAGGCAAAAATGATCCCCTTTGCTTCTAAAAATTACGATGTTCTCTGAGAAAAATTGTTTTCTAGTCTTGCTTTAAAAAAACCCTATGAAATTGCAAACCTTCCTGGCCAATATAGTCAAGTATTTCACAAGTTTAAAAATCAGAAATTATTATTGTTATCATTATCATTAACATTATACAAATAGTTAACATGTATAGGTTACTTGCTACATTCCTTGCATTGATCTGATGTTTTACATGGAAATTTTATACTTACAACAGCACTATGAGGTGGGTAAGTATTCCCCACTTCACAGAGTACAACAGGTTTAGAGAGATTGAGTAATTCATATAAGGTCTCACAGAGCTGGTAAGTGGTAGATCGGCTACAACCTTTTTTAAAAAAAATTTTTGGTGTGGCTTTCCTAGATCTAGGCTACTTGTACCGTGTAGTAAATTAGACTATTTCTACGAAGGATGGTGCATGGCTGTTTTTTATCCACCTGTTCCACTGTGTTTAGAAAGCTGCCTAGGATTTCGTTCATCTGATTATTTAAAAATTCCTATATTAGATTTTGCCTCTCTATCCTGGTGTTCAGTGGTAATTCACGTTTCCAAATTATGGTGGGCTGAATTATGATCCCCCAAAGATGTTTACCTCCCAGTCCCCAGAACCCATGAATGTCACCAATATTGCAAAGAAATTTTGGACATGTGATTAATTTAAGGGTCTTGAGATGGGAAGATTATCTTGGATTATCCTGTGGGCCCTAAATGTAATCACCATGGTCTTTATAAGAGGGAGGCAAGAAGATCAGAGGTGGAAGAAGGCTATGTGACAATGGAGCAGATATTGAAGCGATGACACCAGGAGCCAAGGAATGTTGCAGCCTTTAGAATCTGGAAGAGACAAGGAGCACATTCTCCCCTGGAGCCTCTAGAAGAAACAAGTTTCCCAACACCTTGATATTTGTCTCTTAAAACTCATTTTGACTTCTGACCTCCAAACTGTAAGAGAATACATTTTTGTTGTTTTAAGTGTGTGGTAATTTGTTATGATAGCCATAGGGGACGAATACACTAATACAGAGTTCTATAAATGTGCCCATTTGCAGAGGCTGAGAGTCAAGACTGAGTCCAATTGCTCATACTAAACCCTTACTCTCCCCTTTGAGCCAGAAGAGATGAATCCATCTGAAAGTTTTGAATTAATAAGGGCCAGCCCTAAATGCTGTCTAGTGTCTGAGCAGTAGTAACTAGAGAGTACAAGAAAAATGTGCAACCAAACTCACACTCCACTAGGGTTTTTCTTTATTCTGCAAAGGAGGGAAAGACTGATGGAGCATGATTTCATAAGGTACCATGGAATGGGATGGGGGGGACTTAATGTTTAGGTGGTTTTATTGAGGCTGGCTTTTGTTTGTTTATTGTTTTCTTAATAGAATTCTTCCTGCTTGGATTTAAATGTCTGTTTTCAAGATACTAGCACTACTGCACCAATAGAACCACTACCAACAACAATTAAACACTAGAAGATGCTGCCGTTTACAGCCTTAAACTGCCTGCTTTTTATTTTGTTTATAAGCAACGGAATGTAAATGTTGCTGACTCTGCTTTTAGGTACCAATATCATGCATTCCTTTAAACCAGGTGATAAACGTCCACCTGGGAGGCACCCTTGGTTTTGTAGGGAAATGAGTCATACTGAACTCCTTGAATTTGCCTGTGACAAGCAGAATCCACAGGTACTAGGAGTTTTGTTGAGAAGTTAGCAGAGTAAACCGTTGACGAAATGTTTTCTGAGGACATGCCAGTGAGGTCATCCATCAAGACTGCCCCATTCCATTTTGTTACATAGAGCTTAGCTGCTAAATCAGAATCCAAGAATTGTGAACAAGTTCATGAAAGCATCTGGAAACCATTTAACACAATTATTAACAACAACGTTTTTTTTTTTTTTTTTTTCCCGGTACGCGGGCCTCTCACTGTTGTGGCCTCTCCCGTTGCGGAGCACAGGCTCCGGACGCGCAGGCTCAGCGGCCATGGCTCACGGGCCCAGCCGCTCCGCAGCATGTGGGATCTTCCTGGACCGGGGCGTGAACCCGTGTCCCCTGCAATGGCAGGCGGACTCTCAACCATTGCGCCACCGGGGAAGCCCAACAACAAAGTTTTGACTTCAGGAACTCTGTTACCTGGTGTGTGACCTTGAACAATTCACTTAACTTCTCTGAGTCACACTTCCTTCATCTATGAAATGGGGATAATTATGGTTTCTCATGTACATAAAAATGTTACCAAAGAATCTAGCATAAAGGGTCTAGTCAAGACCTTTTTGGTTATAAGTAGCAGAAACACAATTCAGGTTTGTTAAGCAAAAGGAATATGTTTTACGTGACTAAAAATCAAGGCTAGACCTGGATTTGGCGCTGCTAGATTCCATAATTCAAAAATGTGATTATAAAGAGAGACTCATTTGTGAGATAGGTTCTTTCCTAGAAACATCTCTCTCTAAGAGCACTGGCTGAACGTTCCTGGGGAGCTCCTGCCTTGGCTTCTCTGTGCACCCTTGAACCCTAATTACTGTAATCTGAGGGATGGACGTGCTCTAATTGGCTAGGCCTGGGTCTCATGCTGGTTCAAATGTCTTTTGTTTGCAAGAGACAGAGAGTTCATTTCAAACTATTAGAAACAATAAAGGAAATCTAATGGCTCATACAGATTTGATTTCAGGTGGGGTTCAATCCACAAACAATGTCAGGGATCAGATTTCTCCCCATCTCTTCACTCTGTATCCTATATTGTTGACTTCATTATCGGGCTCTATACATGGCCCTGGCAAGTGGAGGTTCTCTCTTCACAGGATCAAACTGATTTTATTTCTCACACCGTGTGATTCAAGTTGAGAATACTCTTTCAGTGCTCCCACACAGTTTCTGACATTCATCCCCTCTCTTTTTTTAAAAAAATTTATTTTATTTATTTATTATTTTTGGCTGCGTTGGGTCTTTGTTGCTGCGTGCGGGCTTTCTCTAGTTGCGGCAAGCGGCGGCCACTCTTCGTTGTAGTGTGTGGGCTTCTCATTGCAGTGGCTTCTCTTGCTGCGGAGCACTGGCTCTAGGCACGCGGGCTTCAGTAGTTACGGCTTGCAGGCTCTAGAGCGCACGCTCAGTAGTTGTGGCGCACGGGCTTAGTTGCTCCGCGGCATGTGGGATCTTCCCGGACCAGGGATCGAACCTGTGTCCCCTGCATTGAAAGGCAAATTCTTAACCACTGTGCCACCAGGGAAGCCCCATCCCCTCTCTTAATGGCTGGCACTGGGTCACATGCCGCCTCCTATGGCCTGGAGGATGGAATGTGTCAATTGCATTAAGCCAAAAGTAGCTTACTTATTCAGCTAGGACATGACTAAGAATGGGGAGATGCATATTCCATAAAGAATATCAGGGTAGTGTTGGTGAGAAAAGGGAGTTAAATGCTGGGAAGAAGTGTATCATGGTGGCACAAACTCAGTCCAGACTACTTGTAATGACTTTCTCACTTGTAAGACAGGTCCTGTTACTTGACAGAAGGTAAAGGGATGTGTATAGGATAGGCAAAAGCAACAGGTATCCATGACATTCATATTAATATATGTTAGTTATTTTGTTAGGATATTATCATCCCATTCATGTTGTATAAACTGGGGTCCTGAAAGATGAAGTGACATCCATAAAGTAGCAGAGGTAATAAGTAGCTGAGCTGATACCAATATATTCAGAAATATATTCTTTGTGAAAAGCAGTTATGCGAAGTAGTTACAAGGGCCTACTATTCAGTCCAAGTGCTACATCACATCAAGGAAAAAAATGCCCAAGCATAGACCTAAGGGGGCAGAGAAATGAAAGTACTGAGGATTAGAAAAAAAGACTTTCAGAATTCCCAATTATATTTTAAAACAGAGATCCCCTGACAACCATTTTTCTGTTGTTCTACTTGAGGATCTATAGTCTAGAACTTGAGAAAACATATCATTGACTCAACAGCTCTCCTGAGGCATGAGGCTTTTAGCCACTTCTAGTTTTCCACTTAGCTAGGTAGGCTAGTGAGACAAGTGGCTTCTTTTTAGGAGTTCAATCACTGGGTGAATAGACCAGACCATATGGGAACAGCAGGTGGACACAAGGCAGTTATTAGAGCAACCAGCAAGAGGAAGAAGAGCTGGGCAGATGGGACCTGGTATTTACAGAGCATGATGGCAGGTGGTAGGTCTTAGGCCTGGATGGTGTTTGAAAAGATGGCTATCAGTTTGAAAGGATGATACAGCAGGCAGATGGTACCTGTTTGGAGATTTGGATTTTTTTTGCCTTGATATCCTTTATACCTGGTATAGTCTTACTGTGGTAAAGTCTTGCCACATAGTAAAGCCTTGATGTTTCTTAAAAAAATGAACATTTAGAGATGTAGAAAGGCAGCTGGCCTCAGGGAGATTTGGTAGAGGGTGAAGAGGGAACACATCCATAGATAGGGTTTCCCAGATGCAGGACTTTCAGGGCTAGAACTGGGATGGTCTTGGGAACACCCAGATGACTGGTCACCCTAAACCACATGGCCCAAAACTAAAGGTTGAATTCTGGGAGACTAGTAGCAGTGGAAGGCATCCTTTCTGAACTTCCTAGGTGTATATCTGGCTCAATACAAGGTCACCTCTTGACTCAGAGCACCTCTAGTTTGTGGCTCCTCTAGGGTGAGAGATGAGGAGTCTCTTTTTTTCTTTTTAACAACTTTATTGGAGTATAATTGCTTTACAATGGTGTGTTAGTTTCTGCTTTATAACAAAGTGAATCAGCTATACATATACATATATCCACATATCTTCTCCCTCTTGCGTCTCCCTCCCACTCTCCCTATCCCACCCCTCTAGGTGGTCATAAACCACCGAGCTGATCTCCCTGTGCTATGCAGCTGCTTCCCGCTAGCTATTATACATTTGGTAGTGTATATATGCCCATGCCACTATCACTTCGTCCCAGCTTACCCTTCCCCCTCCCTGTGTCCTCAAGTGCATTCTCTACGTCTGCGTCTTTATTCCAATCCTGGCCCTAGGTTCTTGAAAACCATTTTTTTTTGATTCCATATTTATGTGTTACCATACAATATTTCTTTTTCTCTTTCTGACTTACTTCACTCTGTATAACAGACTCTAGGTCCATCTGCCTTACTACAAATAACTCAATTTCATTTCCTTTTATGGCTGAGTAATATTCCATCGTATATATGTGCTGCATCTTCTTTACCCATTCATCTGTTGTGGACAATTACGTTCCTTCCATGTCCTGGCTATTGTAAATAGAGCTGCAATGAACATTTTGGTACATGACTCTTTTGAATTATGGTTTCCTCAGGGTATATGCCCAGGAGTGGGATTGCTGGGTTGTATGGTAGTTCTATTTGTAGTTTTTTAAGGAAACTCCAACTGTTTTCCATAGTGGCTGAATCAGTTTACATTCCCACCAGCAGTGCAAGAGTGTTCCCTTTTCTCCACACCCTCTCCAGCATTTATTGTTTCTAGATTTTTTGATGATGGCCATTCTGACCGGTGTGAGATGATATCTCATTGTAGTTTTGATTTGCATTTCTCTAATGATTAATGATGTTGAGCATTCTTTCATGTGTTTGTTGGCAATCTGTATATCTTCTTTGGAGAAATGTCTATTTAGGTCTTCTGCCCATTTTTGGATTGGGTTGTTTGTTTTTTTGTGATTGAGTTACATGAGCTGCTTGTAAATTTTGGAGATTAATCCTTTGTCAGTTGCTTCATTTACAAATATTTTCTCCCATTCTGAGGGTTGTCTTTTGGTCTTGTTTATGGTTCCCTTTGCTGTGCAAAAGCTTTGAAGTTTCATTAGGTCCCATTTGTTTATTTTTGTTTTTATTTCCATTTCTGTAGGAGGTGGGTCAAAAAGGATCTTGCTGTGATTTATGTCATAGAGTGTTCTGCCTATGTGTTCCTCTAAGAGTTTGATAGTTTCTGGTCTTACATTTAGGTCTTTAATCCATTTTGAGCTATTTCTGTGTATAGTGTTAGGGAGTGTTCTAATCTCATACTTTTACATGTACCTGTCCAGTTTTCCCAGCACCACTTATTGAAGAGACTGTCTTTTCTCCACTGTATATTCTGCCTCCTTTATCAAAGATAAGGTGACCATATGTGCGTGGGTTTATCTCTGGGCTTTCTATCCTGTTCCATTGATGTATATTTCTGTTTTTGTGCCAGTACCATACTGTCTTGATTACTGTAGTTTTCTAGTATAGTCTGAAGTCAGGGAGCCTGATTCCTCCAGCTCCATTTTTTGTTCTCCAGATTGCTTTGGCTATTCGGGGTGTTTTGTGTTTCCATACAACTTGTGAAATTTTTTGTCTTGTTCTGTGAAAAATGCCAGTGGTAGTTTGATAGGGATTGCATTGAATCTGTAGATTGTTTTGGGTAGTAGAGTCATTTTCACAATGTTGATTCTTCCAATCCAAGAACATGGTATATCTCTCCATCTATTTGTATCATCTTTAATTTCTTTCATCAGTGTCTTACAATTTTCTGCATACAGGTCTTTTGTTTCCTTAAGTAGGTTTATTCCTAGATATTTTATTCTTTTTGTTGCAGTGGTAAATGGGAGTGTTTTCTTAATTTCACTTTTAGATTTTTCATCATTAGTGTACAGGAATGCCAGACATTTCTGTGCATTAATTTTGTATCCTGCTAGTTTACCAAATTCATTGATTAGCTCTAGTAGTTTTCTGGTAGCATCTTTAGGATTCTCTATGTATAGTATCATGTCATCTGCAAACAGTGACAGCTTTACTTCTTCTTTTCTCATTTGGATTCCTTTTATTTCCTTTTCTTCTCTGATTGCTGTGGCTAAAACTTCCAAAACTATGTTGAATAAGAGTGGTAAGAGTGGGCAACCTTGTCTTGTTTCTGATCTTAGTGGAAATGCTTTCAGTGTTTCACCATTGAGGATGATGGTGGCTGTGGGGTTGTCATATATGGCCTTTATTATGTTGAGGAAAGTTCCCTCTATGCCTACTTTCTGCAGTGTTTTTATCATAAATGGGTGCTGAATTTTGTCGAATTCTTTCTCTCCATCTATTGAGATGATCATATAGTTTTTCTCCTTCAATTTGTGAATATGGTGTATCACGTTGATTGATTTGCGTATATTGAAGAATCCTTGCATTCCTGGAATAAACCCCACTTGATCATGTTGTATGATCCTTTTAATGTGTTGTTGGATTCTGTTTGCTAGTATTTTGTTGGGGATTTTTGCATCTATGTTCATCAGTGATACTGGCCTGTAGTTTTCTTTCTGTCCTTCTGTTTTTTTTTTTTTTACGGTACTCGGGCCTCTCGCTGTTGTGGCCTCTCCCATTGCGGAGCACAGGCTCCGGACGTGCAGGCTCAGTGGCCACAGCTCACGAGCCCAGCCGCTCCACAGCATGTGGGATCTTCCCGGACCGGGGCAAAAACCAGTGTCCCCTGCGTTGGCAGGCGGCCTCAACCACTGTGCCACCAAGCAAGCTCCTTTTTTCTTTTTTTAAAAAATATTTAAAATTTTTTTTTAGTTTTCTTTCTTTGTGACATCTTTGTCTGGTTTTGCTATCAGGGTGATGGTGGCCTTGTAGAATGAGTTTGGGAGTGTTCCTCCCTCTGCTATATTTTGGAAGAGTTTGAGAAGGATAGGTGTTAGCTCTTCTCTAAATGTTTGATAGAATTCCCCTGTGAAGCCATTTGGTCCTGGGCTTTTGTTTGTTGGAAGATTTTTAATCACAGTCTCAATTTCAGTGTTTGTGATTGGTCTGTTTGTATTTTCTATTTCTTCCTGGTTCAGTCTCGGAAGGTTGTGCATTCCTAAGAATTTGTCCATTTCTTCCAGGTTGTCCATTTTCTTGGCATATAGTTTCTTGTAGTAATCTCTCATGATCCTTTGTATTTCTGCAGTGTCAGTTGTTACTTTTCCTTTTTCATTTCTAGTTCTATTGATTTGAGTCTTCTCCCTTTTTTTCTTGATGAATCTGGCTAATGGTTTATCAATTTTGTTTATCTTCTCAAATAACCAGCTTGTAGTTTTATTGATTGTTGCTATTGTTTCCTTCATTTCTTTTTCATGTATTTCTGATATGATCTTTATGATTTCTTTCCTTCTGCTAACTTTGGGTTTTTTGTTCTTCTTTCTCTAAGTGCTTTAGGTGTAAGGTTAGATTGTTTATTTGAGGTGTTTCTTGTTTCTTAAGGTAGGCTTGTATAGCTATAAAGTTCCCTCTTAGAACTGCTTTTGTTGCATCCCATAGGTTTTGGGTCGTTGTGTTTTCATTGTCATTTGTTTCTAGGTATTTTTTGATTTCCTCTTTGATTTGTTCAGTGATCTCTTGGTTATTAAGTAGTGTGTTGTTTAGCTTCCATGTGTTTGTAGTTCTTACACATATTTTCCTGTAATTGATATCTAGTCTCATAGTGTTGTGGTTGGAAAAGATACTTGAAACGATTTCAATTTTCTTAAATTTACCAAGGCTTGATTTGTGACCCAAGATATGATGTATCTTGGAGAATGTTCCATGAGCACAGAATGTGTGTTCTATTGTTTTTGGATGGAATGTCCTATAAATATCAATTAAGTCCATCATGTTTAATGTATCATTTAAAGCTTGTGTTTCCTTTTTTATTTTCATTTTGGATGATCTGTCCATTGGTGAAAGTAGTGTCCCTACTAGTAAAGTAAAGATAGTGAAGTCCTCTACTATGTTTGTGTTACTGTCGATTTCCCCTTTTATGGCTGTTAGTATTTGCCTTATGTATTGAGGTGCTCCTATGTTGGGTGCATAAATATTTACAATTGTTATATCTTTTTCTTGGATTGATCCCTTGATCATTATGTAGTGTCCTTCTTTGTCTCCTGTAATAGTCCTTCTTTTAAAGTCTATTTTGTCTGATATGAGAATTGCTACTCCAGCTTTCTTTTGATTTCCGTTTGCATGGAATATCTTTTTTCATCCCCTCACTTTCAGTCTGTATTTGTCCCTAGGTCTGAAGTGGGTCTCTTGTAGACAGCATATATACACGTCTTGTTTTTGTATCCATTCAGCCAGTCTATGTCTTTTGGTTGGAGCATTTAATCCATTTACATTTAAGTTAATTATCAATATGTATGTTCCTATTACCATTTTATTAATTGTTTAGGGTTTATTATTGTAGGTCTTTTCCTTCTGTTGTGTTTCCTGCCTAGAGAAGTTTCTTTAGCATTTGTTGTAACGTGGGTTTCATGGTGCTGAATTCTCTTCGTTTTTGCATGTCTGTAAAGCTTTTAATTTCTCCATCAAATCTGAATGAGATCCTTGCTGGGTAGAGTAATCTTGGTTTTAACTTTTTCTCTTTCATCACTTTAAATATGTCCTCCCACTCCCTTCTGGCTTGCAGAGTTTCTGCTGAAAGATCAGCTGTTAACCTTATGGGGATTCCCCTATGTGTTACTTGTTGTTTTTCCCTTTTTGCATTTAATATTTAATTTTTGATAGTTTGATTACTATGAGTCTTGGCATGTTTCTCCTTGGATTTATCCTGTATGGGACTCTGTGCTTCCTGGACTTGATTAACTACTTCCTTTCCTATACTAGGGAAGTTTTCAACTATAATCTCTTCAAGTATTTTCTCAATCCCTTTCTTTTTCTCTTCTTCTTCTGGGACCCCTATAAGTCAAATGTTGGTGTGTTTAATGTTGTCCCAGAGGTCTCTGAGACTGTCGTCAATTCTTTTCATTCTTTTTTTCTTTATTCTGCTCTGCAGTATTTATTTACGCTATTTCATTTTCCAGGTCACTTATCCGTTCTTCTGCCTCAGTTATTCTGCTATTGATCCCTTCTAAAGAATTTTTAATTTCATTTATTGTGTTGTTCATCTCTGTTTGTTTGCTCTTTAGTTCTTCTAGGTCCTTGTTAAACGTTTCATGTATTTTCTCCATTTTATTTCCAAGATTTGGATCATGTTTACTATCATTATTCTGAATTCTTTTACAGGTAGACTGCCTATCTCCTCCTCATTTGTTAGGTCTGGTGGGTTTTTGTCTTGCTTCATCTTCTGTGTGTTTCTCTGTCTTCTCATTTTGCTTAACTTAATGTTTTTAGGGTCTCCTTTTCCTAGGCAGTAGGTTCGTAGTTTATGTTGTTTTTGGTGTCTGTCCCCAGTGGCTAAGTTTGGTTCAGTGGGTTGTGTAGGCTTCCTGGTGGAGGGGACTAGTGCCTGTGTTCTGGTGGATGAGGCTGGATCTTGTCTTTCTGGTAGGCAGGTCCACGTCTGGTGGTGTGTTTTGGGGTGCCTGTGGCCTTATTATTATTTTATTAGGCAGTCTCTGTGCTAATGGATGGGGTTGTGTTCCTGTCTTCCTAATTGTTTGGCATAGAGTGTCCTTCACTGCAGCTTGCTGGTCGTTGAGTGGAGCTGGGTCTTGGTGTTGAGATGGAGATCTCTGGGAGATTTTCACCGTTTGTTATTGCGTGGAGCTTTGAGGTCTCTTGTGGACCAGTGTCCTGAACTTGTGTCTCCCACCTCAGTGGCACAGCCTTGATGCCTGGATGGAGCACCAAGAGCCTGTCCTGCACATGGCTCAGAATAAAAGTGAGAAAAGAAAGAAAGAAAGAAAAAGATAAAATAAAATAAAATACAGTTATTAAAATAAAAATAATTAAGAAAAAAAATTGTAAGTTAAAAAAAAAAAAAAGTGCACAGACAGAACCCTAGAACAAATGGCAACAGCAAAGCTATACAGAGAAAATCAGACACAGAAGCATACACATTCACACTCACAAAATGAGAAAAAGGGTATAAAATATATATATCGTTGCTCCCAAAGTCCACCTCCTGAATTTAGGATGATTCGTTGTCTATTCAGTTATTCTACAGATGCAGAGTACATCAAGTTGATTGTGGAGATTTAATCCGCTGCTCCCGAGGCTGCTGGGAGAAATTTCCCTTTCTCTTTGTTTGCACATCTCCAGGGTTTCAGCTTTGGATTTGGACCCACCTCTGCCTGTAGGTCGCCTGAGGGCATCTGTTCTTCGCTCAGACAGGACGGGGTTAAAGGAGCATCTGATTCGGGGGTTCTGGCTCACTCAGTCTGGGGGGAGTGAGGGGTAAGGATGCAGGGCGAGCCTGCAGCAGCCAAGGCCAGCATGACGTTGCAGCAGCCTGAGGTGCGCCGTGCCTTCTCCCGGGGAAGTTGTCCCTGTATCACGGGACCCTGACTGTGGCGGGCTGCACAGGCTCCCAGGAGGGGAGGTGTGGATAGTGACCTGTGCTTGCACACAGGCTTCCTTGTGGCTGCAGCAGCAGCCTTAGCATCTCATGCCCGTCTCTGGGGTCCGTGCTGATAGCCGCGGCTCACGCCCATCTCTGGAGCTCCTTTAAGCAGAGCTCCTAATCCCCTCTCCTCGCACACCAGGAAACAAAGAGGCAAGAAAAAGTCTCTTGCCTCTTCGGCAGCTCCAAACATTTTCCCGGACTCCCTCCCAGCTAGCTGTGGCGGACTAGCCCCTTCAGGCTATGTTCACGCAGCCAAACCCAGTCCTCTCCCTGGGATCCGACCGAAGCCCGAGCCTCGGCTCCCAGCCCTCACCCATCCCTGCGGTGAGCAGAGGGGCCTCTTGGGCTGGTGAGTGCTAGTCGGCACCGATCCTCTGTGCAGGAATCTCTCCGCTTTGCCCTCCGCACCCCTGTTGCTGCACTCTCCCCCATGGCTCCAAAGATTCCTCCCTCCACCACCCGCAGTCTCTGCCCGTGAAGGGGCTTCCTAGTGTGTGGAAACCTTTCCTCCTTCACAGCTGCCTCCCACTGGTGCAGTTCCCGTCCCTATTCTTGTGTCTGTTTTTTCTTTCTTCTTTTGCCCTACCCAGGTACGTGGGGAGTTTCTTGCCTTTTGGGAGGTCTGCGGTCTTCTGCCAGCGTTCAGTAGGTGTTCTGTAGGAGTTGTTCCACATGTAGATGTATTTGTGATGTATTTGTGGGGAGGAAGGTGATCTCCGTGTCTTACTCTTCCGCCATCTTGAAGCTCCTCTGTAAAAGTTGTAATTTCTCCATCGAATCTGACTGGGATCCTTGTTGCATAGAGTAATCTTGGTTGTAGATTTTTCCCTTTCATCACTGTATGTCCTGCCACTCCTTTTTTGTTTGCAGAGTTTCTGCTGAAAGATCAGCTGTTAACCTTATGGGGATTCCCTTGTATATTATTTGTCTTTTTTCCCTTACTGCTTTTAATATTTTTTCTTTGTACTTTATTTTTGATAGTTTGATTAATATGTGTCTTGGCATGTTTCTCCTTGGATTTATCCTGTATGGGACTCTCTGTGCTTCCTGGACTTAATTAACTATTTCCTTTCCCATATTAGGGAAGTTTTCAACTATAATCTCTTCAAATACTTTCTCAGACCCTTTGTTTTTCTCTTCTTCTTCTGGGACCTCTATAATTCGAATGTTGGTGTGTTTAATGTTTTCCCAGAGGACTCTGAGACTGTCCTGAATTCCTTTCATTCTTTTTTCTTTATTCTGCTCTGAAGTAGTTATTTCCACTTTTTTATCTTCCAGGTCACTTATCCGTTCTTCTGCCTCAGCTATTCTGCTATTGATTGCTCATCGAGAATTATTAATTTCATTTATTGTGCTGTTCATGATTGTTTGTTTGCCCTTTAGTTCCTGAGGTCCTTGTTAAATGTTTTTTTGTATTTTCTCCATTCTATTTCCAAGATTTTGGATAATCTTTACTATCATTACTCTGAATTCTTTGTTAGGTAGAACTGCCCATTTCCTCTTCATTTTTTTGGTTTGGCGGGTTTTTACCTTGCTCCTTCATCTGCTTTGTGTTTCTCTGTTTTCTCATTTTGCTTAACTTACTATGTTTGGGGTCTCCTTTTCGCAGGTTGCAGGTTTGTAGTTCCTGTTGTTTTTGGTGTCTGCCCCCAGTGGCTAAGGTTGGTTCAGTGGATTGTGTAGGCTTCCTGGTGGAGGGGACTAGTGCCTGCGTTCTGGTGGATGAGGCTGGATCTTGTCTTTCTGGTGGGCAGGACCTCTTCCAGTGGTGTGTTTTCGGGTGTCTGTGACCTTATTATGATTTTAGGCAGCCTCTCTGCTAATGGGTGAGGTTGTGTACCTGTCTTGCTAGTTGTTTGGCACAGGGTGTCCAGCACTGTAGCTTGCTGGTCGTTGAGTGGAGCTGGGTCTTAGCGCTGAGTTGGAGATATCTGGGAGAGCTTTCACTGTTTGATATTATGTGGAGCCAGGAGGTCTCTGGTGGCCCAATGTCCCGAACTTGGCTCTCCCACCTCAGAGGCATAGGCCTGACACCTGGTCAGAGCACCAAGACCCTGTCAGTCACACGGCTTAGAAGAAAAGGGAGAAAAAAAGAAGGAAAGAAAGAAAAAATAAAATAATGTTACTAAAATAAAAAATGAAAAATAATTATTAAAAATTTTTTAAAAAGTAATTTAAAAAAGGAAGAGAGCAACCAAACCAAAAAACAAATCTACCAGTGATAACAAGTGCTAAAAACTCTACTAAAAAAAAAAAAAAAAAACACAACAAAAAAAAACAGGCAGAGAGAACCCTAGCACAAATGGTAAAAGAGAAGCTATACAGATAAAATCACACAAAGAAGCAAGCTTATACACACTCACAAAAAGAGAAAAAGGAAAAAAATATATATATCATTGTTCCCAAAGTCCACTGCCTCATTTGGGGATGATTCCTTGTGTATTCAGGTATTCTACGGATACAGCGTATATCGAGTTGATTGTGGAGATTTAATCTGCTGCTCCTGAGGCTGCTGGGAGAAATTTCCCTTTCTCTTCACACAGCTCCTGGGTTTCAGCTTTGGATTTGGCCCTGCCTCTTCGTGTAGGTTGCCGGAGGGCATCTGTTCTTCGCTCAGACAGGACGGGGTTAAAGGAGCCGCTGATTAGGGGACTCTGGCTCACTCAGGCCGGGGGGGAGGGAGGGGCACGGAGTGCGGGGCGAGCCTGAGGTGCGCCGTGCCTTGTCCCGGGGAAGTTGTCCCTGGATCACGGGACCCTGGCAGTGGCGGGCTGCACAGGTTTCTGGGAGGGGAGGTGTGGATAGTGACCTGTGCTCGCACACAGGCTTCTTGGTGGCAGCAGCAGCAGCCTTAGCGTCTCATGCCCGTCTCTGGGGTCCACGCTGATAGCCGTGGCTCGCGCCCATCTCTGGAGCTCCTTAAAGCGGCGCTCTTAATCCCCTCTCCTCACGCACCAGGAAACAGGCAAGAGAAAGTCTCTTGCCTCTTCGGCAGCTCCAGACCTTTCCCCGGATTCCCTCCCGGCTAGCTGTGGCGCTCCAGCCCCTTTAGGCTGTGTTCACGCTGCCAACCCCAATCCTCTCCCTGGGATCCGACTGAAGCCCGAGCCTCAGCTCCCAGCCCCACCCGCCCCGGCAGGTGAACAGACGAGCCTCTCAGGCCGGGGAGTTCTGGTTGGCATCGATCCTCTGTGCGTGAATCTCACCGCTTTGCCCTCCGCACCCCTGTTGCTGTGCTCTCCTCCGCGGCCCTGATGCTTCCCCCTCTGCCACCCGCAGTCTCCGCCCGCTAAGGGGCTTCCTAGTGTGTGGAAATCTTTCCTCCTTAACAGCTCCCTCCCACTGGTGCAGGTACTGTCCCTATTCTTTTGTCTCTGTTTATTCTTTTTTCTTTTGCCCTACCCAGCTACGTGGGGAGTTTCTTGCCTTTTGGGAAGTCTGAGGTCTTCTGCCAGTGTTCAGTAGATGTTCTGTAGGAGTTGTTCCACGTGTAGATATATTTCTGGTGTATTTGTGAGGAGGAAGGTGATCTCCACGTCTTATTCCTCCGCCATCTTGAAGGTCTCTCCCGAGGTTTCTCTTAATCCTCAGGGTTTTTTTTTACGAAAAACCGTTGGCCAGGTATCATGACTAGAATGGCCATTAGAGATGAACAGTATTGGTTGATTCTCAGCCCCACCAAGTAGGACATATCATTTGGTTGTTAATAAGTTGGTGTTTGGAATCAGAGGGACCTGGATTTCCACCCCTGACTTTATATAGTAGCTTAGGTGAGTTACTTAATTTCTTTGTTTGCCCCATCTGTGAAATGGTATAATAGTCTCTATATCAAAGGAGTGTTATGAAACCTAAGTGATATAATGTACATAAAGCACTTACTACAGCACCAGCTTCATAGCAGTCAATCAATTAATAATAGATATTATTCTATGGTGAGGGCTTTCCGTAGTCTGCTTATTTGGGTTTAATAATGATGTAATATTTTGTAAACACAACTTTGGGTTTACCTCTAGGAGAACCCAAAGCTGTACCTGGTCCAGAACACAAATGAATCTGATTAAGAAATAAGAGAAGCTAATGCATGAAATATGAGAAAATAATTCACATTCAGAGTGTTTTAAGCCTTTGTTGAAGTCAGATAAGGATGCACATTGTATGAATTGTTAAAAAGCAGCTAAAATCTAGAATGCTTATGTGATTCTGAGATTTTACTGGGAAAAGCTAACCATGAGATATAAATATATTATTTAAAATAATTTTGTTTAAAAGCTGTACTGATGTATCTGTAGAGTTAGAAACCAGGCCTTTGATGTAAGGCTTCTTGAAGACTGGGAAAGACAATTCCATGCCTCAAAGAATTTTTATAAGTTCAGTGTAACTGTCTTTCCAGTGAATTGATGTTAATTAATGTTAACTCTGATGGGAATATGATTACTGTTTTCTTTCAAAACGAATATATTCATATACAGAAAAGCAGATCAACCATGTGTTTATGAACAGGAACCTACTTTAGCATTAATTGGGAGGTTTGTTTGCTGGATTTTGCTCCCCTTTCTACTCCTAATTATATGCAGCCTTAAGCAGGTCACTTATGCTCTTCATGCATTAATTTCCTCACTTAATATTTTTTATTTTTATCTTTGTGGGGGATAAAATGACATATTAAATGTTGATTATGCAGGTCAGTGGTTCCCAATCAGGTATGATTTCGCCCCCCAGTGGACATTTGGCAATATCTGGGGACACTTTTGGTTGTCCTACGTGAGGTAGGGCCATGCTATTGGCATCTGATGGATAAAGGCTATAACTTATGCACAACATCCTACAATGGACAGGACAGGCCCCACCCTGTCCTCCTCCTGCCATATTAAAGAATTACCATAATCATGAAATTAGTTGAAGATTTTTCTATTTTTACCGTTGAAGAATTCAGAAAAATATTTGAGTATTCTCTACTTTATATCGTCCTAAAATTTGTAAACAGGATTTTTATGAACAGATTAGGGAAGTCCTCTTCCGTTCTAGGCCCAGTGCTGGGTGCTGGCGTGCAATGAAGAACCAACTAGTTATGGTCTACGTCTTTACACAGTGTCGGTCTTGTGGATGAGTCAGACAGTAACAAGTAAGCAAAGAAATGCTTAACAAAATTTAAAATACATTGTCATAAGGGAAAACAACAGGGAAGCCTCTCTGAAGAGGTGACAGTTGAGCTGAGCCTTGAAGAGTAAAATGGTGCTACTCTTTTAAAGGATGAGTAGAAGGATGTTCCAGGTAGTGGGATGAGTGTGTTTACTGGTTTTGAGGTGGGAAAGAACTTGGCGTGTTAGAGGACCGGAAAAAAGCTAGTATGACTGGAATGTTGTTAGTGAGAGGGAGAGGGGGTGAAATGAGGTTAGAATGAATAAAGACACAGGCAGTCACCAGAGCATGTGAGCTCTTGGAGACTCGTTAAGGAGCTTGGATGATTTTGTAAATATAAGGGAAAGCCAATGAAAGGATTTAGGCAAGAGACTTAAATGTTCTTATTTATGGTTTTAAAAGGATCCCACTGATGTTGTAGGGAAAATGGATTGGATTGGGGCAAGGATAAAAGCTGGAGATCAACTGAAGTTGATTGGAGTAGCCCAGACAAGAGATGATCATGGCCTGGACATGGGTAGTGGCAATGGAGCTGAAGAAAAGCTGATGGAACCCAGACACAGATTAAAAGTAGAATAGATAAGACTTGATGATAAAGGGGATAACTTTAGAGGAGTGTGAAGAAAAGAGAAGAGTCAAGGATGATGTAGGTTTCTGGTTTGAAAAGCTGTGTAGGTGCAGAATGGTGCCATTTAGTTAAATGTCAATGACAGAGGGGAGGGAGAGGTTATAGGGAGCAGATGCCAAGAGTTCTGCTTTGGATCTAATCATACTGAGGTGGTTGTGAGTCTTCTAATTGGAGATTCCAAGCAAGCAATTGTAGAATACCTGTCAGGAGCCTAAAGGGAAGTCAGGTTAGAGACATAATCTGGGAGTCACCTATAAAGAGGAGTTAATTAAGACCACAAGAATAGATGTAATCATGCGAGAAGAGGTGTAGAGAGTAGTTGGGGGCCTGGGGCTGAGCACAGAAGGACTTAAATATTTCAAATCTGGCCTGAAGAAATGCAAAACATCAGTGAACAAATGTGAACAGTGTATGTTCACAGTTGTTAAAAATCCTATTCTACCCTCTCCCCTACCCCTCAAATTTAAGTTCCATATTATCAGTCATGCTTCTTTTGCTCACTGAGCTAATGGAATTCCAGTTTTAGCCTTCAAACTCTAGCCACCTGTAATTGCTGGTGCAAGAAATCTTGGTGCTCCAAGGAGAAAAATTTCCACCTTCTCTTGTAGCTGCAGATTCTGTTTTGTTTGCACCATAAAATTCTCTTTGCAATGGATATTTTTAATCATAGTATCTTGTAAGACACTGGGACTTCACCTATTGATAGGTTCTATGAAAATAACCTTTAACCTCTAAAATGTCTGTAAATCTCATTAGTTTTGCTTAAGAATGTGTGGCCCAAAAAATAACATTTCAGTTGACATCTTTGTTTTCAAAAATTTTTAAATACTTGTGAGTTTTCTTTGTTAAACCAGAAGGGGAGCATTCTTCCTCTACATGTATGAAGGTACACCACCACCAACAAAAGAAACCTAAATCTCTGCTAATTTCTTATTTAAACAAAATATTTCAGAAATTTAAAAAAAAAAAAAAAACCTTTTAATATGACAGACAGAAAGAGCTAGCAAAGGAGGTTGAGGAATCACCAGATAGGCTGGTGAAATACTAGGAGAGTGGAAGAGCAGAGCCTAAATTTAGAAAAGAGTGTTTCCAGGAAGTGATCAGTTATGGAGAGATGTCTCAAAAGGTGTTGACTGAAAATGTCCACTAGGTCTTTATAGCATGGAAGTGATTGGTGACCTTTGTCTGACCAGTTTCAGTGGAACAGTGGAGATGGAAGCCAGTCTGGGCTAGGCTGTTTGGAAGGTGGAAAAGGCAAAGACTGTCTGTGTGGGGAAGAAGATAAGAGGAGGTGGGTGTAGGGCACTGAAGGAGGCAGCAAATATCTTTTAAGCAGCATGAAACCAGCTTGTTTCACCACGTAGCACATGATAATTTTGTAGGACTTTTCATTTTCATTTCCAAGACTTCTATCAAGTCAGTGAGATAGGTCTTTTATCTCCATTTTTATTGACAAGGAAATAGATAATCAGTTACTCAAAGTTTCAAAGCAAGTCAGTACTGAGTAATAGAAGCCAGGGCTTGAAACTAGGTCTACAGAATCAAGGCCAGTACCCTTTTTTCTTGCATATATAAGGGGAGGCAATGTTCAGGAGAGGCGGAAGTGACCCAAGAACAAAGCATCCATACCAAATTAACAAATTTCTCCACTCTAACTGGTGCTACACTTGGTTCCTACCTTTTGTAAGTGAATGAAATGGTGGATGGAACATGCCTAATTCTTTGCAGAGGACAGGAGACCCTAGGTTCATTGCACAATGAAAATGGTACATTTCTAAAGGAAAATTCAAAGAACCACCATTTAGACAGCAAGAAGCAATTGAAGAGAATTTAAAAAGCTAAGCATCAGCATGAGAGACACTCATCGTTCTTGCTTCAACTATGCTGACAAGAAGTGCTGGATCCTGGAAGTATCAGTATCAGATATACCTTTTATGGGCTCACATGGTACATCTTGGTCTCTCCGGAATTCAACAGCAACACAATGAGAAACTGCATCAGCTGGACATAGGAAACGTATCTGCTTAACTCTTGAGCAGCTTGAGTTTAAAATAGGAATACCATTTTTACGTCATATTCCTTGAATTTGTCAGATTCTTTTAAAGTATCTGAATTTGTTCAAGGTGTAAAAATATTGAGATAAATTGAAAAACGTTCTATTGATATTTCTTACCCTTGAATATATGCAGAAAGCAAATATCAACATGGAATCTCTAAGAAATATCCAATTAAAAAGAACAGGGTTATTTGCAATTTTTGAAGCCTGAACACCTTGCTGGGATGGTGGTCCTGGTTTAGAAAGTTCTAAAAAAGTTAGGTAAGATGTTTTTTCTTTTTAAAATTTAATTTATTATTTATTTATTTACTTTTGGCTGCATTGTTTTTTTTTTTTTTTTGTGGTACGCGGGCCTCTCACTGATGTGGCCTCTCCCATTGCGGAGCACAGGCTCCGGACGCGCAGGCCTAGCGGCCATGGCTCACGGGCCTATCCGCTCTGTGGCACGTGGGATCTTCCCGGACCGGGGCATGAACCCGTGTCCCCTGCATCGGCAGGCGGACCCTCAACCACTGCGCCACCAGGGAAGCCCTGCATTGGGTTTTTGTTGCTGCGTGCGGGCTTTCTTTAGTTGTGGCGAGCAGGGACTTCTCTTTGTTGGGGTGTGTGGGCTTCTCATTGTGGTGGCTTCTCTTGTTGTGGAGCACAGGCTCTTGGCGTGCGGGCTTCAGTAGTTGTAGCACGCGGGCTCAGTAGTTGTGGCTCGCAGGCTCTAGAGCACAGGCTTGGTAGTTGTGGTGCACTCCGCGGCATGTGGGATCTTCCCGGACCAGGGCTCGAACCTGTGTCCTCAGCACTGGCGGACGGATTCTTAACCACTGCGCCACCAGGGAAACCCACGACATAGTTAAAATGATGTCAATTACATACTGTATGATTCGAACTATATGACATTCTGGAAAAGGCAAACCTAAGGAATTCCCTGGCAGTCCAGTGGTTAGGACTCTGCGCTTTCACTGCCAAGGACGCCGGTTCAATCCCTGGTCCGGAAACTAAGATAAGATCCTGCAAGCTGTGCAGCATGGCCCCCCAGCAAAAAAAAAAAAAAAAATCAGTGGCTGCCAGGGATTAAGGGGGAGTGAGAGATAAATAGGCAGACCACAGAGGATATTTAGGGCAGTGAAACTACTTTGTGTGGTACCATAATGATGGATACATGCCATTTTACCTTTGTCCAAATTGAAATCCATGGAATATACAACACCAAGGGTGAACCCTAAGGTAAACGATGGACTTTGGGTGATTATCATGTGTCAGTGTAGGTTCATCATCAGTTGTAACAAATGTACCATTCTGCTTGGGATGTTGATAATGTGGAGGCTATGCATGTAGAGGGGCAGGAGGGATATGGGAAATCTCTGTACCTTCTCCTGAATTTTGCAGTGAACCTGAATGAATTCGTGACCAGTCATGTTTTCCTCTAAACCCCTATCCATTTCCCCTCCTCCTGTGTTATTTTAAAGAAATTCCTAGGTATTATATTAATGAAGTTTTTTTGCTTTAATTTAAATCAGCAGAATTGCATATGCTTGCTTTATATAACTTAAATGTATATAGTATATGATATACATTGTATAATATATGTTGTATGTTCTCAAATATCATACCGCTCTATCTATTGTCTCCACTGTGGGAATTGTAATAAATTCAAAATTTTCATTAATATTTATTTACTTTTTAACAGGTAGTACATGCGCACAGTTCACAATTCTAAAGATTTGAAAAGGTATCCATAAAAAGTTAAGATTTCTCCTTCTCCCTCCTCTTCTCCCTCTCTCCTCCCTCCAGCCACTGTGTCTGGTTTATGTACTTGTTCATAGGTATTCTGTGTATGTATAAAAGTGTGTGTGTGTGTGTGTGTGTGTGTGTGTGTGTGTGTGTGTGAGAGAGAGAGAGAGAGAGAGAGAGAGAGAATATTTTATTTACTCTGACTTTGTTTTTTTCACATAATATGCCTTGGACACCTTTCCTTAACAAGATTTATAAAGTGTAGAGCTGCCTAATTATTTTTAAAGGCTGCATTTCATTTTGTGATGCTACTATAATTTGTTTAACCCACTTCTATTGCTGCACATATAAGTTATTTCCACTCTTTTGCTGTAATATATCTTACATAAATTCCAACTCTCAGGTACATTTTTAAAAACTGAATGCCTTGGAACCAATGTTATAAGTACATTCTGACTTTCTTTTTCTACCCGTTCTTTGTTCTAGTCTCTTTGCCCTGATTTCCCACCCACAGCCTCCTCACCACGTTTTTGGCATGTGATTGAAAGTCAAGGGCCATGCCTTGCTCTTAAGGCAGTGACACAGTGATGATCAGGAGGCTTAACTTTCCTTGGCTCAGCTGAAATCAGCTAAGCCTGGCAGCCCAGCCCACTGTAGGATAGTAAAGCTGGATACTTTAAATTCAACCCTGTCATTTAATGGTAAACTGAGGCCTAGGAAAATTAATTATTTTACCCAGTTCCTCAGGATTCTTAACTTCTTACTCAGAGGAGAGAGTCACAAAAAGACTGAAAAAAGTCTAAAGATATTTCTTCTTAAAGGGAGATATAAACTTGTCTTAGAGTGTGGCTTCTGTACTTAAGGAGTAAATGAGGAGAATGTTCTGCTGACATCACTGGGAGAAAAGGAGGCTGTGGTATGTATCACTTGCCCTTATTCATATAGCGCATCTAGCAAGACAGGGGGGATAAACCGTTTTTCACTGAGTTCCCCTTAAGGTTCATATTCATAACATCTTTTTCCCACTCTAAGCCTCTCCTTGGATGCTCATGATACCTTATTTTACATGAATAATAGTAACAGCAACAACAACAGCAATAACAGCAGCAGCTCATACTTGCACGCTTTAAATGTGTTCATTTAATCCTTACAGGTGTCCTATGAGGGAGGTACTATTACAAGTGGAGAAACTCAGGGCAAAGAACAAAAATAACTTGCCTAAGATCACAGCTAGTAAATAGCCAAGCTGAGATATGGGTTTGGTCAGGCTCCAGAATCTGTGTTCTTAAGCCTGATGCTATACTTCCCTGTGAATAACAATGTTTGGGAGAAGGGGAGTGGGAGTGACCTGGACCAGTTCACAGATATTCAGATTTTTTGCCCTAGTAGTGAGGCCAGGAGTTGGATGGACCTGGAGTTCTATGTGCTTGAGCCAGGTCTGGATGGGATGGTACTACTCACGGACTTCCAAGGACACACCAAGAAAGATCATAAAGCAGACAACCAGGCAGGACGCTAGTCAAGTCAGGCACACACTTCAGCCAGAGGATTAACACAGGGGAGCTGTGCAGTCTGAGGGAGGCAACAGAACAGAAGCTAGAGCTGTTGGGAAAGAGTAGACAGGTTCAGCATGGAGGAAAATAGACTTCCCTCAGAGTTTCCTGAAATGTGGGAGCCCAACATCACAGACTTTTTTTAAAATTAAAAACAATTTATTTATTTATTTATTTATTGGGGCCGCACCACGTGGCATGTGGGATCTTAGTTCTCTGACCGGGGATCAAACCCGTGCCCCCTGCATGGGAAGCGTGGAGTCTGAACCACTGGACTGCCAGGGAAGTCCCCAGGGACTTTTAAAAAGAGCTTGTAGCCTCCTTTGTGGGGGAGGAGATTTCATAGGGGTGTTGCTTCACTAACACAATTCTGTACAATAATTACATGGGAAGGTGGTTAAATATTCAGATTCCCGGGCCCCACGCCCTGAGGTTCTGAGGTAGAAGGTCTGAAACTGGCCCCTGGAATCCTGTCTCCAGCAAACACCTCAGGCAGTTCTGAAGCAGGAGTTCCATGGCCTTCACTGTTGAGAGACTGTAGATAAGTATGGAGAGGCAAATTGTTTCCTTCCTCTTGACCTCAAATCCCATTTACTTAAATGATGGAAAAGAATGATGTTTGGAAATTTCACAGTAAAGACTAATCTGTATTATAGAAAAAGAAGAAAATAGCCACAGGGATGTGGGCAGGGGAGGCGTTGCCATGTTATTTGTCTGTTGGCTGGGTCCACGTCAGAGAAAGCTGCAGCAGGGATTCTTCACTTGGTTGTATCTTTAATTAATTAATTAATTAAAAAAAATTTATTGGAGTGTAGTTGATTTACAATGTTGTGTTAATTTCAGGTGTACAGCAAAGTGAATTAGTTATATATCTACATATATCCAGTCTTTTTTTGGATTCTTTTCCCATATAGGCCATTACAGAGTATTGAGTAGAGTTCTCTATGCTGTTCAGCAGGTTCTTATTAGTTATCTATTTTTTAAAATGAATTCATTTTATTTTTTATTTATTTATTTTTGTCTGCGTTGGGTCTTCATTGCTGCGTGTAGGCTTTCTCTAGTTATGGCGAGTGGGGGCTACTCTTCGTTGCAGTGTGTGTGTTTCTCATTGTGGTGGCTTCTCTTGCTGCGGAGCATGGGCTCTAGGACCGTGGGCTTCAGTAGTTGTGGCACGCGGGCTTCAGTAGTTGTGGCTCACGGGCTCTAGAGCACAGGCTCAGTAGTTGTGGCACATGGGCTTAGTTGCTCTGCGGCATGTGGGATCTTCCCGGACCAGGGATCGAACCCATGTCCCCTGCACTGGCAGACAGATTCTTAACCACTGTGTCACCAGGGAAGTCCCAGTTGTCTATTTTATATATAGTAGTGTGTATAACTGGGAGATTGGGATTGACATATACACACTTGGTTGTATCTTTCATGTGCCTGGGAGTGTCCTGTTTTCTGTCCCCAAGAAATCTGAAGATCAAAGGAACAAGCTAGATTGAGAACTTTATTCATATTTTCAGCACTTAATTATATAAAATAATAATTAGACATTCATTAGCCACGTATGTGTGCCAGACACTGTTCTAGGATTTTGGAGGTATACAAGTGAACAAGTCCTTGACCTCGTGGGGCTCACAGTCTGGGGAGTAATTGAAAGAGATGGGATTGCACAGTGGCTAAAAATGCAGTCTTTGGGGTTGAAACCTCACAACTCAGACTGGGACTTAAACCCACTGTCTTTTAATTAAGATGACACACCTGGTCTCAGGACCTACTGAAGTTCAGGTTCTTTATGTCTCAGCGCAGAAAGAATTTAATGAGACACAAGGTGATAGGTAAGAAGTGGATTTATTTAGAGAGATACACATTCCATAGACAGAATGCAGTCCATCTCAGAAGGTGAGAGCAGCCCTGGGAGAAACACACTTCTCTGTGAGAGGCCCCAAAATATGGGGTGGTTAATTTTTTTTTAATATCTTTATTGGAGTATAATTGCTTTACAATGGTGTGTTAGCTTCTGATTTATAACAAAGTGAATCAGCTATACCTATACACATATCCCCATATTTAGGGTGGTTAGTTTTTATGGGCTATGTAATTTCATAGGCTAATGAGTTGGAGGATTATTCCGACTATCTTGGAGAAGAGGCGGGGATTTCTAGGAATTGGGTCAGGAATTGACCTTTTATGGTAGGCCTCAGAACTGTCACAGTGCCTGTGGGTGGGTCATTTAGCTAATGAATTACCATGAGCATATAATGAGTCTCAAGTTCTACTGGAAGGTGAGTCTTCTGCCATCTTGGGCCTAATTGGTTCTAACCAGTTTTTGTCGTCTCCTCCAGGGCTCTGTCATTCTTTAGAGATTGTGCCCTGCCCCCTTGCCTCCTGTTTCAGGGTCAGACTGCCTGGTGCAAACCCTGGCTTCACCACTTACTTACCGTGTGACCACTCTATGCCTCAGTTTCCTCATGTATGAAAAGTGGCTGATAATGACACCTCTCATAGAGTCCTAAGGGTTAAATGTGGGAATGAATGCAAAAATTTTACTGTAGGCCTGGTGTATGAGTTAATACACAGCATTGTTTTTCCAAGGTTAGTCTTCTTTTGGAGTCTTTGGTTTATAGCTCTTGGTAGTCAATGATTGTCTTCATTCCCTCCCTACCTAAGTGGAGCTGCAGGTCAAGGAGAGCTTCCTACATCCCCAGTAATCTTCACTCAGAAAGAACCTCCTCTGAGCTTCAAACTTGGCTACTTGTTGCAACTGAAACTTATAAATTATGTAATCTGGTTTGTGCCCAGCCTAAAGTTTTGAATTATTTGAGTCAGTGTGGGAAAATGTTGAGGGAAAGGAAAAAGAAGTGATATTCACTCCATGTGATTTTTAAAAAGTATTCTGTATGAATATTCAAGACCTTCACCAGCACCAGTCGCAGCAGAGAAAGGCTGGCCTAACATTTGCTCCCTCAAGTGTAGTCTGTTTTTCTCCAGACAATTTTATGTAAAATATCTACATTATGAAAAAGAAAATTAGAGTGAGATACTAGGAAGGGATAGATGGAGCCACTGTGTGCTTTGATAATTCTGCATCTGAGTAATTAAGAATACCCTCAAATGCTTCCAGATTCTACTGAGCTGTTTCTCAGAAAACTGCAGAATAATTCATTCCTATTACTCACCATTTTAAGGACAAACCTCCCGTCATGGATGCGCTTTTGCAAAGGAGAACTACATAATGTCTAGACTAATTGAGAATGTTTACATATCAAATGCAAAGTTTGGGGAGGATTTGGAAATAAATTCAATGGGAATCAAGACTGGAGTCCATTTGGCTTTCAGATTGGAACATGCTGCCTTTTAGATTGGAACCTTATTTCTTGGTCTGATCAGAGCACAGTCTAGGCCCTAAGGATTGGTTAAAAACTTTTCTTTCAAAAGTCTTCCCAGGTTCCATTTATCTCAAAAGAGAAGAAACAGGCTGATCTGCATTCAACAACTGACTGCCCCAGAGCCGCTGCAGTGTGAAGATTTGAAATCGACTTTCTCCCTGGAGGATGTTTCTTGTATGCAGGAGGGGAAAAAAAGTCAGCTAAGCCAAGCCGTCTTTAAAGATCTTCTCTCGGAAGCAAGGTACAAACTGTGCTCTTTAGACAATACATTTCCAATGTTCTAAGCTGTGACCTTCCCTACTTCAAATGAATACCAATGAAAATCAATTCCTCCCTGAGTGAGAAACAGAATTTACTGGGGTTAGGAGGTAGGTGAGAAGGGAATTTAGTATATGAAGGTAATAGTAGTTTTTCCAGGGGTTACTGGATCTGCTAAGCAAGTTTTCTCTAAGGGGAAAAGAACTTTAAGGAAAGTGGGACGTTTACTTCAATCTTGGAATGCAAGAAAATTGAGACTTTTGTCACAAAACGGACATTCAGAGACCTTTGAACATAAATGTACTCCTTCCTCAATAGGCAGAGCACACTCCAGTCTGATCATGTTTATCATGACTTTGACAATCATGATGTTGGGAAAAGCCTAAGTACTGGGTTGGGCAGACCTGGGTTCAAATCCTGCCTCTGTTGCTGTTAGCTCTGTGTTCTAACCTCTGTAACCTCACTTTCTTTATCTATAAAATGGAGATAAGAGAGCTCCTCAAGATGGCGGAGTAGAAGGACGTGTGCTTACTCCCTCTTGTGAGAGGACAGGAATCACAACTAACTTCTGAACAATCATCGACAGGAAGACAAAAAAATATCCCACGTCCAAAGACAAAGGAGAAGCCACAATGAGACTATATGAGGGGCACAATCACAATAAAATCAAATCCCATAACTGCTGGGTGGGTGACTCACAAACTGAAGAACACATAAACCACAAAAGTCCACCCACTGGAGTGATGGTTCTGAGCCCCACGTCAGGCTTCCAAATCTGGGGGTCCAGCAACGGGAGGAGGAATTCTTAGAGAATCAGACTTTGAAGCCTAGCGGGATTTGATTGCAGGACTCTGACAGGACTGGGGGAAACAGAGACTCCGCTCTTGGAGGACACACACAAAGTAGTATGTGCATCGGGACCCAGGGGAAGGAGCAGTGACCCCAGGGAAGACTGAACCAGACCTACCTGCTGGTGTTGGGGGGTCTCCTGCAGAGGCGGGGGGTGGCTGTGTCTCATCATGAGGACAAGGACACTGGCAGCAGAAGTTCTGGAATGTACTCCTTGGCGTGAGCCCTCCCAGAATCTGCCATTAGCCCCACCAAAGAGCCGGGTAGGCTCCAGTGTTGGGTCACCTCAGGCCAAACAACCAACAGGGAGGGGACCCAGCCCCACCCATCAGCAGGAAAGTGGATTAAAGTTTTACTGAGCTCTGCCCACCAGAGCAACAGCCAGCTCTACCCACCACCAGTCCCTCCCATCAGGAAACTTGCACAAGCCTCTTAGATAGCCTCATCCACCAGAAGGCAGACAGCAGAAGCAAGAAGAACTACAATCCTGCAGCCTGTGGAACAAAAACCATATTCACAGAAAGATAGACAGGATGAAAAGGCAGAGGGCTATGTACCAGATGAAGGAACAAAATAAAACCCCAGAAAAACAACTACATGAAGTGGAGGTAGGCAACCTTCCAGAAAAAGAATTCAGAATAATGATAGTGAAGATGATCCAGGACCTCGGAAAAAGAATGGAGGCAAAATTCGAGAAGATGCAAGAAATGATTAACAAAGACCTAGAAGAATTAAAGAACAAACAAACAGAGATGAGCAATACAATAATTGAAATGAAAAATACACTAGAAGGAATCAAAAGCAGAAGAACAGATACGTGACCTGGAAGACAGAATGGTGGAATTCACTGCTGCAGAACAGAATAAAGAAAAAAGAATGAAAAGAAATGAAGACAGCCTAAGAGACCTCTGGGACAACATTAAATGCAACAACATTTGCATTATAGGGGTCCCAGGAGAAGAGAGAGAGAAAGGACCAGAGGAGATATTTGAAGAGATTATAGTCGAAAGCTTCCCTAACATGGGAAAGGAAATAGCCACCCAAGTCCAGGAAGCACAGAGAGTCCCATATAGGACAAAACCAAGGAGAAACATGCCGAGACACATAGTAATCAAACTGGCAAAAATTAAAGACAAAGAAAAATTATTGAAAGCAGCAAGGGAAAAGTGACAAATAACATACAAGGGAACTCCCATAAGGTTAACAGCTGATTTCTCAGCAGAAACTCTACAAGCCAGAAGGGAGTGGCATGCTATACTTAAAGTGATGAAAGGGAAAAACGTACAACCAAAATTACTCTACCTGGCAAGGATCTCATTCAGATTCGATGGAGAAATCAAAAGCTTTACAGACAAGCAAAAGCTAAGACAATTCAGCACCACCAAACCAGCTCTACAACAAATGCTAAAGGAACTTCTCTAAGTGGAAAACACAAGAGAAGAAAAGGACCTACAAAAACAAATCCAAAACGACTAAGAAAATGGTAATAGGAACATACATATCGATAATTACCTTAAACATGAGTGAATTAAATGTTCCAACCAAAAGACACAGGCTTGCTGAATGGATACAAAAACAAGACCCATATATATGCTGTCTACAAAAGACCCACTTCTGACCTAGGGACACATACAGACTGAAAGTGAGGGGATGGAAAAAGATATTCCATGCAAGTGGAAATCAAAAGAAAGCTGGAGAAGCAATACTCATATCAGATAAAATAGACTTAAAAATAAAGAATGTTACAAGAGACAAGGAAGGACACTACATAATGATTAAGGGATCAGTCCAAGAAGAAGATATAACAATTAAAATTATATATGCACCCAACATAGGAGCACCTCAATACATATGGCAAGTGCTAACAGCTATAAAAGAGGAAATCGACAGTAACACAGTAATAGTGGGGGACTTTAACACCTCACTTACCCCAAAGGACAGATCGTCCAAACAGAAAACTAATAAGGGAACACAAGCTTTAGATGACACAGTAGACCAGATAGATTTAATTGATATTTATAGGACATTCCATCCAAAAACAGCAGACTATAGTTTCTTCTCAAGTGCACATGGAACATTCTCTAGGATAGATCACATCCTGGGTCACAAATCAAGCCTCAGTAAATGTAAGAAAACTGAAATCATATCAAGCATCTTTTCTGACCACAACACTATGAGATTAGAAATCAATTACAGGGAAAAAAATGTAAAAAACACAAACACATGGAGGCTAAACAATACATTACTAAATAATGAAGTGATCACTGAAGAAATTAAAGAGGAAATCAAAAAATACCTAGAACCAAATGACAATGAAAACACGACAATCTAAAACCTATGGGATGCAGCAAAAGCAGTTCTAAGAGGGAAGTTTATAGCTCTACAAGCCTACCTCAAGAAACAAGAAAAATCTCAAAAAAATCTAACCTTACACCTAAAGGAACTAGAGAAAGAAGAACAAACAAAACCTAAAGTTAGCAGAAGGAAAGAAATCATAAAGATCAGATCAGAAATAAATGAAATAGAAACAAAGAAAACAATAGCAAAGATCAGTAAAACTAAAAGCTGGTTCTTTGAGAAGATAAAAAAAATTGATAAACCATTAGCCAAACCCATCAAGAAAAAGAGGAAGAGGACTCAAATCAATAAAATTAGAAATGAAAAAGAAGTTACAACAGACACCACAGAAAAACAAATCATCCTAAGAGACTACTACAGGCAACTCTATGCCAATAAAATGGACAACCTGGAAGGAATGGACAAATTCTTAGAAAGGTATAACCTTCCAAGACTGAACCAGGAAGAAACAGAAAATATGAACAGACCAATCACAAGTAATGAAATTGAAACTGTGATAAAAAATCTGCCAACAAAAAAAAGTCCAGAATCAGATGGCTTCACAGGTGAATTCTATCAAACATTTAGAGAAGAGCTAACACCCATCCTTCTCAAACTCTTCCAGAAAATTGCAGAGGAAGGAACAGCCCCAAACTCATTCTATGAGGCCACCATCACCCTGATTCCAAAACCAGACAAAAGTACTCCAAAAAAAGAAAATTAGAGACCAATATCACTGATGAATATAGACACAAAAATCCTCAACAAAATACTAGGAAACAGAATCCAACAACACACTAAAAGGACCATACTCCATGATCAAGTGGGATTTATTCCAGGGATGCAAGGATTCTTCAATATATGCAAATCAATCAATGTGATACACCATAGTAACAAATTGAAGAAGAAAAACCATATGATCATCTCAATAGATGCAGAAAATGCTTTTGACAAAATTCAACACATATTTATGATAAAAACTCTCCAGAAAGTGGCCATAGAGAGCACCTACCTCAATATAATAAAGGCCATATATGACAAACCCACAGCAAACATCATTCTCAATGGTGAAAAACTGAAAGCATTTCCTCTAAGATCAGGAACAAGACAAGGGTGTCCATTCTCACCACTATTATTCAACATAGTTTTGGAAGTTCATCCATGGCAATCAGAGAAGAAAAAGGAATAAAAGGAATCCAAGTCGGAAAAGAAGTAAAACTGTCACTGTTTGCAGATGACATGATGCTATACATAGAGAATCCTAAAGATGCCACCAGAAAACTACTTAGAGCTAATCAATGAATTTAATAAAGTTGCAGGATACAAAAATAATGCACATAAATCTCTTGCATTCCTATACACTAATGATGAAAAATCTGAAAGAGTAATTAAGGAAACACTCCCATTTACCATTGCAACAAAAATAATAAAATACCCAGGGATAAACCTACCTAGGGAGACAAAAGACCTATATGCAGAAAACTATATAACACTGATGAAAGAAATTAAAAATGATACCAACAGATGGAGAGATATACCATATTATTGGACTGGAAGAATCAATATTGTAAAAATGACTATACTACCAAAGCAATCTACAGATTCAATGCAATCCCTATCAAATTACCAATGGCATTTTTTATAGAACTAGAACAAAAAATCTTAAAATTTGTTTGGAGACACAAAAGACCCCGAATAGCCAAAGCAGTCTTGAGGGAAAAAAAACGGAGCTGGGGGAATCAGGCTCCCTGATATCAGACTATACTACAAAGCTACAGTAATCAAGACAATATGGTACTGGCACAGAAACAGAGACATAGATCAATGGAAGAAGATAGAAAGCTCCGAGGTAAACCCATGCACCTATGGTCAACTAATCTATGACAAAGGAGGCAAGGATATACAATGGAGAAAAGACAGTGTCTTCAATAAGTGGTGCTGGGATAACTGGACAGCTACATGTAAAAGAATGAAATTAGAACACTTCCTAACACCTTACACAAAAATAAACTCAAAATCGATTAGAGACCTAAATGTAAGACCAGACACTATTAAACTCTTAGAGGAAAACATAGGAAGAACACTCTTTGACATAATTCACAGCAAGATCTTTTTTGATCCACCTCCTAGAGTAATGGAAATAAAAACAAAAATAAATGGGACGTAATGAAACTTAAAAGCTTTTGCACAGCAAAGGAAACCATAAACAAGATGAAAAGACAACCCTGCAAATGGGAGAAAATGTTTGCAAACGAATCAACTGACAAAGGATTAATCTCCAAAGTATATAAACAGCTCATGCAGCTCAATATTAAAGAAACAAACAACCCAATCCAAAAATGGGCAGAAGACCTAAATAGACATTTCTCCAAAAAAGATGTACAGATGGCCAAGAAGCACATGAAAAGCTGCTCAACATCCCTAATTATTAGAGAAATGCAAATCAAAACTACAACGAGGTATCACCTTACACCAGTTAGAATGGGCATCATCAGAAAATGTGCAAACAACAAATGCTGGAGAGGGTGTGGAGAAAAGGGAACCCTCTTGCACTTTTGGTGGGTATGTAAATTGATACAGTCACTATGGAGAACAGTATGAGGTTCCTTAAAAATCTAAAAATAGAGTTACCATATGATCCAGCATTCCTACTACTGGGCATATACCCAGAGAAAACCATAATTCAAAAGGACACATGCAGAGAGATCGGGATTGACATGTATACACTGATGTGTATAAAATGGATGACTAATAAGGACCTGCTGTATAAAAAATAAATAAAATTAAATAATAAAAAAAAAAGAAATGGAGATACTACTTGCAGACGTGTTCCAATGATTAAATGTGATTACTACGTAATGCAGTGAATGCAGTACTGACCCTCACTGGGTGTCCAACGCATGGTTCTCTCTTCTCTCCTCCCCTTCCCCCCTCCCCCTCCTCATTCTCCTCCTCCTCCTTCTTCTCTCTCTCTACACACACACACACACACACACACACACACACACACACACACACGCTCACTCTGAATTTCCTCTGTGGATTGCTCTCTCCTCCCTTCTCTGTCTCTCATTTGCTCATTCTGTAAGGCTCAGCTCTCATTGCCTTCCTCTTGGCCCTCTTTCTACATATATGTCTCCCTTTTTACTTTTTCTAGTGCTCATAGTTTTGTCCATGATCCTCAGGAGTTTATTATTTGATTAATATGGCAAAACCATAATTTTAAAATACTCCACAGCACTGCAAACTTTGAAGGATACATAATAAGTTTACAATAAATTTTACTGGTTGATATTATTATTTTTTACTTCAGGTACAAAGTCCCCTGATTTCTTCTTTTCTCTAAGTTGATCTGGAGGCATCATTCTTAATATTTATTGAGTAAACATACAATTTACATATATTAACTCAGTCCTTCATAAGCGCTCCATGAGACAGGTATTGTTATCCTCATTTTGCCAAGGAGCAAACAGAGGGTCGGAGATTTTCAATAACTTGTTCAAATTATACACCAGGGGGTGGATTGTTAGGATTTGAATTTAGGTCTTTCTGATTCTAAAGCTTAAACTCTCTCTGCCATATTATGTGATTTTTCCATTAAGTTTGTGATGAAAATGTCTTTAGGGTTCTCAGTCATGGCTTTTGAGCATGATTTTCTCTGAATACTCTTCATTACTAAATTAGTTCATCCCTTGGAACAGACCCAGCCTCTCCTTGGTGGCCCTTCCCATATGATTCTGGGTCCCTGTGAGCAGTGGAAGGAGGTCCTTGGATTCCTTTCTTCTGTTCAGAGATTTCAGATGATACTCAGTCTCCTGTCCATACCCCTCTTCTCGCTGTGAACATCATTAGACAGCTAGCAGCTTTCTTAGATGGGCAAGAGAGAGCATTATAGATAGAGAGTAATTTTTTTTTTTTAAAGTAAAGAACTCTGCTCAATAGTTACATATGCAGTTGTGGCATCTGCAAAAAGAACCAAAGAAAACACCCATATACAAATAATTTGCTTCTTAAATATAAGTTTTCCCCTGCTACAAAACTTTAATAAATAGGTTGGGAAATGATATGCACACATCTGTCTGGATAATCTAAATGGCAAATTTTCCCCTTAAAATCAGTGAAAGGAACAGTGCTATTGCAAATAAATTTCACTTTCCCCCCACAAATGAGAAGTATTTTCTGTACTACAATGCTTTCCAATTATGTTGGGTAGCTTCATATTGAATAACAACAGAAGATCCCAAATTGAGGGCTTGTGGCCAGTATCGAAGCTGAATAATTTTGGTAATAGATCTTTTCCATGCTTAAATGGATATGTAAACATCATATTAGAGGTTTTGCAGGATAGATATGGCACTTTTTTCCTTAGACCCTGTAATTTCTGCTTTGGACAATGATCGGTGATTTCCCATTATATTCCTAACTTTCCTATTTATTTGTATTAAAAAAAAGCCTTAGTACTAGAATTGTGTTTTCTCTTCCCTTTTGGAGGATAACAAATCCAGTAGGTTGGGCAAATTATTTAACTGCTTACTGTTGTTCCCTTTGCTGTAGATTGCCATAAATTGCTGTAAACTTTTAGAGAAGATGATTCCAAATCCGCAGGCTGTTTTGCTGCATTTCTTAGAGGGCTCAAGGAATATGTATTTTTGGAATGAAGAAAGGAGACACACAGAAGAGAAACATGTGAGCAAGGCACGCTATGGTTACGTTTTATCCTTGAATGCAATTAATTACACATAATTAAAGTGGATTCCCAAAGTTTGGTGCAATTTAAGTATGGGGATCAATTTTATTTCATGTCTTTCTCAATTTAGTTCCTAATTTTGATATTATCTTTCAGTTGACTCAAGTGTCTCCTCAAATAGGATTTTTTGTTTGTGTGTTTTTTGGAGATTTTGTGCACCTGAGCATGTCTTTATACATTTAAGATGAGTAATCTGGATACCAAATTATTGGGTCACTGAATTTTCTCTTCAGAATACAATTTAATGTTAAATCTTAGGCCAACCTAGCTTTTATTTATTGTAGGCAACCTGTTTCTGCTTCTTGACTGAATACTTTTAGGATGTTTTCTTTATTCTTGTAAACCAAAATATTTGTTGTGATATGCCTGGATCTCAGTGTCTGTCTATTGATTTCTCCTGGAACATGGTGAATGCGTTCATACTGCATACTCAGGCCAGATTTATTTTTCCAACAAGGGAAATTTTTCTTTGATTATGCCTTTAATTATTAATATTTTAACATCAAAAATCTTCCCCTGTGGTTTTTTACAGGTACTGAGTTTACCCAGAAAAGATAGTAAGCTTGTTCTTAGTGACCCAAGGAAATTTATTATCCTTATCAGAGACAATGTTATGTTTGAAAAGAGTACTTTTAAAGTATATACAGATTATAGAAATACCTTTTCCTGAGCAGGGAGAAAGAGACTGTTTTTTTGGGAGGAGGCTGGTTTTTTTTGTGTGTTTTTTGGTCCATATTTTCCATTCTTTTTGACATACATGGTAAACAGTACCTAAGGGTATTTTTCTCTTAATTTTGGAATCCAGGATAGATCTCTTGTTTTAGAAAACCCAAGTGGTATAACTTTAATGCTAGAAGGAAATCTAGGTCCCTAGGAGCAAGAAGACTATAGGTGTGTGGGTGGAGGTGTTGGTAAATAAGCTGGAAGAATCATCATAGAGTCATGACTTAACTGCATGATATAAGCTTTTCCCTTTTATAACAAGCTTATAGCACTGTAGCAATATATATTAATAATTACTTTTGTCGCAATTGCTCTGTTTTGTTGCTTCGGAGTATGTATAATTCTTAGCTTGACTCACCATTCTCTCCTCTCTCTATCATTTTCTCTCTCATCAGACTCATCTTTTTGTCCTTTACTTAATCAGGAGCATTTAATAACAATATAAGGCAGTATAGAGTTAAATGTAAAACTGAGAGGAGTGGAAAAGGAGACATGAAAGTAAACCCAAAATGTTAGGTGAGACTGTTAGAAAAGGTAACATGTGATTTAGCCCTTTAAGAGTGTATAGTATTGAACCGGCCTAAAGGGAATACTTCCGAGTCATATTTAGGTAAATATGATGGGAAAGATAGCTGGTTAAGAAGTGGTTTCACCCATCTGTGTAATTTTTAGGTTAAGATATTTTGTGCATGGCTTTGTTTATAGGCTGAACTCCACACAGTGGGTTTTATCTAGGGAGACTTCAGACTTTTTTTGAGTAGGGGTGATGTTGTCACAGACATGGCTGTCAGCCAGTTCACACTTCTTAAGTGTGAATCAGAAAAAAGAGAGGGAATAAGCCTAGTACTATAGAGCTGATGGTGTTGGTAGTAGGGGCAGTGGGAGGCCTCAGATTTATCAGTGTTCAGAAGCAGCTTAAGGTGTGTGAGTCAGGAAATCAAGGTACAAATGGGAAAACTGGGATATTAGGGATCAGGATGAAGACCCAGGAACAAGGTTGCTAAATAAAGTGGACGGAAGGGACCAAAACTTGATGGTCAGTATTATCAATAGTATACCATAGCAATGAACTGACTCCAAGACATCTGATAGAATCAAGAACAATGCACCAGGAGTAATATTCAGGAAGCCCCTCCAACCTGCCCCTTATTTTGGGCGAAGACTGCTGCTTCACTGGAGAAGGTCTTACTTGGATCCTTTTTGATCCCAAAGGAAACGCAAATTGCAGGATACTAAGAGACAGGCACTGGTCAGAGGATTTCATTCTCTATTTAATTCCTCTTTGAAGTTGGGATTCTTCAACTTTCTGAACAACTGATGTAGCTTCAAGAGAATGGACATCGACAAATAAATGGAGATGGATTTCTAGCAATGCTACCAATTTCGTGAAATTTTGACAAAGGCATCTTCTTGGAAAGAGAGACGGAGATGGAGGAGTGAATTTCTCCTTTTTTTAAAAAAATAAATGTATTTATTTATTTTTAGCTGCATTGGGCCTTCATTGCTACGCACGGGCTTTCTCTAGTTGTGGTGAGTGGGGGCTACTCTTCACTGTGGTGCGAGGGCTTCTCATTGTGGTGGCTTCTCTTGTTGCAGAGCACGGCTCTAGGCTGGCGGGCTTCAGTAGTTGTGACTCGCAGGCTCTAGAGCACAGGCTCAGTAGTTGTGGCGCTTGGGCTCAGTTGCTCCGTGGCATGTGAGATCTTCCCAGACCAAGGCTTGAACCTGTGTCCACGACATTGGCAGGCGGATTCTTAAGCACTGTGCTACCAGGGAAGCCCGCAAATTTCTCCTTTATTATTTCCTTATAGCAGAAGTATGGACCTTGGTGACAACCACTCATGACATTCTTTTTCCTTATTTGGATCACTATTGTTTGTTTGTTTTTAACATCTTTATTGGAGTATAATTGCTTTACAGTGTTGTGTTAGTTTCTGCTGTTTGACAAAGTAAATCAGCTATATGCATATGTATAACCCCATATCCCCTCCCTCTTGCATCTCCCTCCCACCCTCCTTGTCCCATCCCTCTAGGTAATGGCAAAGCACGGAGCTGATCTCCCTGTGCCATGCAGCTGCTTCCCACTAGCTATCTATTTTACATTTGGTAGTGTATATATGTCAATGCTACTTACTTTACTCTGTATGACAGACTCTAGGTCCATCCACTTCACTACAGATAACTCAATTTTGTTTCTTTTAATGGCTGAGTAATACTCCATTGTATTTATGTGCCACATCTTCTTTATCCATTCATCTGTCGATGGACACTTAGGTTGCTTCCATGTCCTGGTTATTGTAAATAGTGCTGCAATGAACATTGTGGTACATGACTTTTTGAATTATGGTTTTCTCATGGTATATGCCCAGTAGTGGGATTGCTGTGTCATATGGTAGTTCTATTTTTAGTTTTTTAAGGAACCTCCATACTGATTTCCATAGTGGCTGTACCAATTTACATTCCCACCAACAGTGCGAGAAGGTTCCCTTTTCTCCACACCCTCTTGAGCATTTATTGTTTGTAGATTTTTTAAAATTTAATTTTATTTATTTATTTTTTATACAGCAGGTTCTTACTGGTTATCTATTTTATACATATTAGTGTATATATGTCAATCTCAATCTCCCAATTCATCCCACCAACACCCGCCCCCCCTGCTTTACCCACTTGGTGTCCATAAGTTGGTTCTCTACATCTGTGTCTCTATTTCTGCCTTGCTATCCGGTTCATCTGAACCATTTTTCGAGATTCCACGTATGTGCATTAATATACGACATTTGTTTTTCTCTTTCTGACTTACTTCACTCTGTATGACAGTCTCTAGGTCCATCCACGTCTGTACAAATGACCCAATTTCATTCCTTTTTATGGCTGAGTAATATTCCATTGTATATAGGTACCACATCTTTATCCATTTGTCTGTTGATGAGCATTTATGTTGCTTCCAAGACCTGGCTATTGTAAGCAGTGCTGCAGTGAACATTGGGGTGCATGTGTCTTTTATTTTTATATTTTTATGTGTTTAATTCCATATCTGTACACACACACATGCACAAATTGTCATGATAGATTTTTTTAAAACATCCTTTACATGCAATCGTACCTATTTCTTTTTAAATGTCTTTATTGGAGTATACTTGCTTTACAATGGTGTGTTAGTTTCTGCTGTATAACAAAATGAATCAGCTATACATAAACGTATATCCCCATATCTCCTCCCTCTTGCGTCTCCCTCCCACCCTCCCTATCCCACCCCTCTAGGTGGACACAAAGCACCGAGCTGATCTCCCTGTGCTATGCAGCTGCTTCCCACTAGATATCTATCTTACATTTCATAGTGTATATATGTCCATGCCACTCTCTCACTTCGTCCCAGCTTATCTGTCCCACTCCCCGTGTCCTCAAGTCCATTCTCTATGTCTGCGTCTTTATTCCTGTCCTGCCCCAAGGTTCTTCAGAATCATTTTTTAAAAATTCTATATATATGTGTTAGCATATGGTATTTGTTTTTCTCTTTCTGACTTACTTCACTCTGTATGACAGTCTCCAGGTTCATCCACCTCACTACAAATAACTCAATTTTGTTTCTTTTTATGGCTGAGTAATATTCTATTGTATACATGTGCCACATGTTCTTTAGCCATTCATCTGTCAGTGGACACTTAGGTTACACCATGTCCTGTCTACTGCAAATAGAGCTGCAGTGAACATTGTGGTACATGACTCTTTTTGAATTATGGTTTTCTCAGTGTATATGCCCAGTAGTAGGAATGCTGGGTAGTATGGTAGTTCTATTTTTAATTTTGTTAAGGAACCTCCATACTGTTCTCCATAATGGGTGTAATTTACATTCCCACCAACAGTGCAAGAGGGTTCCCTTTTCTCTACACCCTCTTCAGCATTGGTCTTTTGTAGATTTTCTGATGATGCCCATTCTAACTGGTGTGCGGTGGTAACTCGTTGTAGTTTTGATTTGCATTTCTCTAATAATTAGGGATGTTGAGCAGCTTTTCATGTACTTCTTGGCCATCTGTATGTCTTCTTTGGAGAAATGTCTACTTAGGTCTTCTGCCCATTTTTGAATTGGGTTTTTTGTTTCTTTAATATTGAGCTGCATGAGCTGTTTATGTATATTGGAGATTACTCCTTTGTCAGTTGATTCGTTTGCAAACATTTTCTCCCATTTGCAGGGTTGTCTTTTCATCTTGTTTATGGTTTCCTTTGCTGTGCAAAAGCTTTTAAGTTTCATTAGGTCCCAATTGATTATTTTTGTTTTTATTTCCATTATTCTAGGAGGTGGATTCAAAAAGATTCTTGCTGTGAATAATGTCAAAGAGTGTTCTTCCTATGTTTTCCTCTAAGAGTTTAATAGTGTCTGGTCTTACATTTAGGTCTCTAATCGATTTTGAGTTTATTTTTGTGTAAGGTGTTAGGAAGTGTTCTAATTTCATTCTTTTACATGTAGCTGTCCAGTTATCCCAGCACCACTTATTGAAGACACTGTCTTTTCTCCATTGTATATCCTTGCCTCCTTTGTCATAGATTAGTTGACCATAGGTGCATGGGTTTACCTCGGAGCTTTCTATCTTGTTCCATTGATCTATGTCTCTGTTTCTGTGCCAGTACCATATTGTCCTGATTACTGTAGTTTTGTAGTATAGTCTGAAATCAGGGAGCCTGATTCCTCCAGCTCCGTTTTTTTCCCCTCAAAACTGCTTTGGCTATTTGGGGTCTTTTGTGTCTCCATACAAATTTTAAGATTTTTTGTTCTAGTTCCGTAAAAAATGCCATTGGTAATTTGATAGGGATTGCATTGAATCTGTAGATTGCTTTGGTAGTATAGTCATTTTTACAATATTGATTCTTCCAGTCCAATAATATGGTATATCTCTCCATCTGTTGGTATCACTTTTAATTTCTTTCATCAGTGTTATATAGTTTTCTGCATACAGGTCTTTTGTCTCCCTAGGTAGGTTTATCCCTGGGTATTTTATTATTTTTGTTGCAATGGTAAATGGGAGTGTTTCCTTAATTTCTCTTTCAGATTTTTCATCATTAGTGTATAGGAATGCCAGAGATTTCTGTGCATTAATTTTGTATCCTGCAACTTTACTAAATGCATTGATTAGCTCTAGTAGTTTTCTGATGGCATCTTTAGGATTCTCTATGTATAGTATCATGTCATCTGCAGACAGTGACAGTTTTACTTCTTCTTTTCCAATTTGTATTCTTTTTATTTCTTTTTCTTCTCTAATTGCCGTGGCTAGGACTTCCAAAACTATGTTGAATAATAGTCGTGAGAGTGGACATCCTTGTCATTGAGAATGATGTTTTCTGCGGGTTTGTCATATATGACCTTTATTATGTTGAGGTTTGTTCCCTCTGTGTCCACCTTCTGTAGAGTTTTTATCATAAATGGTTATTGAATTTTTTCAAAAGCATTTTCTGCATCTATTGAGATGATCATATGGTTTTTCTTCCTCAATTTGTTAATATGGTGTATCACATTGATTAATTTGCATATATTGACGAATCGTTGCATCCCTGGGATAAATCCCACTTGATTATGGTGTATGATCCTTTTAATGTGCTGTGGGATTCTGTTTGCTAGTATTTTGTTGAGAATTTTTGCATCTATGTTCATCAGTGATATTGGCCTGTAGTTTTCTTTCTTTGTGGCACCTGTGTCTGGTTTTGGTATTCGGGTGATGGTGGCCTCGTAGAATGAGTTTGGGAATGTTCTTCCTCTGGTATATTTTGGAAGAGTTTGAGGGGTATAGGTGTTAGCTCTTCTTTAAAAGTTTGATAGAATGCCCTTCTGACACCCTCTAGTCCTGGGCTTTTGTATGTTGGAAGATTTTTAATCACAGTCTCAATTTCAGTGCTTGTGATTGGTCTGTTATATTTTCTATTTCTTCCTGGTTCAGTCTTGGAAGGTTGTGCTTTTCTAAGAATATGTCCATTTCTTCCAGGTTGTCCATTTCATTGGCATATATTTGCTTGTAATAATCTCTCATGACCCGTTGTATTTCTGCAGTGTCAGTTGTTACTTCTCCTTTTGCATTTCTAATTCTATTGAGTTGAGAGTTCTCCCTTTTTTTCCTGCTGAGTGGGGCTAATGGTTTATTAATTTTTTTTTATCTTCTCAAAGAACCAGCTTTTAGTTTTATTTATCTTTGCTATTGTTTTCTTTGTTTCTATTTCATTTATTTCTGCTCTGATCTTTATGATTTCTTTCCTTCTGCTAACTTTGGGTTTTTTTTATTCTTATTTCTCTAATTGCTTTAGGTGTAAGGTTAGGTTTGTTTATTTGAGATGTTTCTTGTTTCTTCAGGTAGGATTGCATTGCTATAAACTTCCCTCTTAGAAGTGCTTTTGCTGGATCACATAGGTTTTGGGTAGTTATGTTTTCCTCACTTATTCTGCTATTGATTCCTTCCAGAGAATTTTTAATTTCATTCATTTTGTTGTTCATCATTGTTTGTTTGCTCTTTAGTTCTTTTAGATCTTTTTTAAACGTTTTTGTATTTTCTTCATTCTATTTCCAAGATTTTGGATCATCTTTACTATCATTACTGTGAATTCTGTTTTAGGTAGACTGCCTATTTCCCCTCATTTGTTTGGTCTGGTAGGTTTTTAACCTCGCTCCTTCATCTGCTCTGTGTTTCTCTGTCTTCTCATCTTGCTTAACTTACTGTGTTTGGGATCTCTTTTTTGCAGGCTGCAGGTTTGTAGTTCCCGTTGTTTTTGGCGTCTGCGCCCAATGGCTAAGGTTGGTTCATTGGGTGTGTAGGCTTCCTCGTCGAGGGGAGTGGTTCTTCTGTTCTGGTGGATAGGCTGGATCTTTTCTTTCTGGGTGGCAAGACCGCCTCTGGTGGTGTGTTTTGGTGTTTCTGTGACATTTTTTTGATTTTAGACAGCCTCTCTGCTAATGGGTAGGGTTGTGTTCCTGTCTTGCTAGTTGTTTGGCATAGGGTGTCCAGCACTATAGCTTGCTGGTTGTTGAGTTGAGCTCGGTCTTAGCGTTGAGATGGAGGTCTCTGGGAGAACTTTTGCCATTTGATATTACTTGGAGCCAGGAGGTCTCTGGTGGACCAATGTCCTGAACTTGGCTCTCCCACCTCAGAGGCACAGGACTGACACCCAGCCGGAGCATGAGGATTCTGTCAGCCACATGACTTAGAAGGAAAGGAAAGGGGAGGGGAGGGGAGGGGAGGGGAGGGGAGGTGAGGGAAGGGAAGGAAGAAAATAACAAGAAATAAAGTTATTAAAAGAAATAAATGAAAAAATTATTAAAAGTTAAAAAAATTAAAAATAACAAAAAAAGAAAAAAGAAGAGAGCAACCAAATGAAATAACAAATCCACCAATGACAACAAGTACTAAAAACTATACAAACCCCCCCCAAAAAACAGACAGACAGAACCCTAAGACAAATGGTAAAAGCAAAGCTATAGAGACTAAATCACACAAAGAAGCACACACACACACACTCAGAAAAAGAGAAAAAGGAAAAAATATATATATCTTTATATATAAAAAAAGGGAGAGAGCAACCAATAAACAAATATACCAATGATAATAAACTCTAAATACTAAACTAAGATAAACATGAAAGCAGAAACCAGTCAGCATAGCATAGCATAGCATACAGGTAATAGCGTACAGGAAACCGCAAGCCCACAGTTGCCCCCAAATTCCACCACCTCAATTTTGGGATGACCCATTGTCTATTCAGCTGTTCCACAGATGCAGGGTACATCAAGTTGACTGTGGAGATTTAATCCGCTGCTCCTGAGGCTGCTGGGAGAAATTTCCCTTTCTCTTCTTTGTTCACACAGCTCCGGGGTTCAGCTTTGAATTGGCCCTGCTCTGCGTGTAGGTCGCCTGAGGGCTTCTGTTCCCGCCCAGACAGGACGAGGTTAAAGGAGCCGCTGATTCGGGGGCTCTGGCTCACTCAGGCCATGGCAAAGGAGGGGTACGGAATGCAGGGCGAGCCTGTGACAACAGAGGCCAGCGTGACGTTGCACCAGCCTGAGGCATGCCGTGCATTCTCTCGGGGGAGTTGTCCCTGGTTCACAGGACCCTGGCTGTGGCGGGCTGTACAGGCTCTTGGGAGGGGAGGTGTGGATAGTGACTTGTCATTGCATACAGCATTCTTGGTGGCTGCAGAAGCAGCCTTAGCGTTTCATGCCCATCTCTGGTGTCCGTGCCGACAGCTGCGGCTCGTGCCCTTCTCTGGTGCTCGTTTAGGTGGTGCTCTGAATCCCGTCTCATTGCGCACTCTGAAATAATGGTCTCTTGCCTCTTAGGCAGTTCCAGACTTTTTCCAGGACTCCCTCCTGGCTAGCTGTGGCACACTAGGCCCCTTCAGGCTGTGTTCACGTAGCCAACCCCAGTCCTCTCCCTGGGATCAGACCTCCGAAGGCCGGGCCTCAGCTCCCAGCCCCCACCCATCCCGGCAGGTGAGCAGACAAACCTCTTAGGGTGGTGAGTGCTGGTCGGCACCAATCCTCTGTGTGAGAATCTCTCCACTTTGCCCTCTGCACCCCTGTTGCTATGCTGTCCTCCGTGGCACCGAAGCTTCCCCCCTCCCCACCAGCCCCCGTCTCTGTCAGTGAAGGGGCTTCCTAGTGTGTGGAAACTTTTCCTCCTTCATGGCTCCCTCCCCGTGGTGTAGGTCCTGTCCTTATTCTCTTGTCTCTGTTTTTTCTTTTTTCTTTTGTCCTACCCACGTACGTGGGAAGTTTCTTGCCTTTTGGGAAGTCTGAGGTCTTCTGCCAGCTTTCAGCAGGTGCTCTGTAGGAGTTGTTCCACATCTAGATGTATTTCTGATATATTTGTGGGGAGGAAGGTGATCTCCACATCTTACTCCCCGCCATCTTGGAAGTCTCCCTGTTGGAAGATGTTTTATCACAGTTTCAATTTCAGTGCCTGTGACTGGTCTGGTTATATTTTCTATTTCTTCCTGGTTTAGTCTCTGAAGGTTGTGCTTTTCTAAGAATTTGTCCATTTCTTCCAAGTTTTCCTTTTTTTGGCATATGGTTGCTTGTAGTTAGCTCTCATGGTCCTTTGTATTTCTGCAGTGTCAGTTGTTACTTCTCCTTTTTCATTTCTAATTCTGTTGATTTGAGTCTTCTCCCTTTTTTTCTTGATGAGTCTGGCTAATGGTTTATCAATTTTGTTTATCTTCTCAAAGAACCAGCTTTCAGTTTTATTGATCTTTGCTATTGTTTCTTTCCTTTTTTTTCATTTATTTCTTATCTGATCTTTATGATTTCTTTCCTTCTGCTAACTTTGGGTTTTTTTTGACTCTTCTTTCTCTGATTTCTTTAGGTGTAAGGTTAGGTTGTTTATTTGCAATGTTTCTTGTTTCTTGAGGTAAGATTATATAGCTATAAAGTTCCCTCTTAGAACTGTTTTTGCTGCATCCCACGGTTTTGGGTCGTTATGTTTTCATTGTCATGTGTTTCTAGGTATTTTTTGATTTCCTCTTTGATTTGTTCAGTGATCTCTTGGTTATTTAGTAGTGTATTGTTTAACCTCCATGTGTTTGTATTTTTTACAGTTTTTTTCATGTAATTGATATCTAGTCTCATAGCATTGTGATTGGAAAAGATACTTGATATGATTTCAATTTTCTTAAATTTACCAAGGCTTGATATGTGACCCAAGATATGGTCTATCCTGGACAATGTTCCATGAGCACTTGAGAAGAAAGTGTATTCTGTTGTTTTTGGATGGAATGTCCTATAAATATCAATAAGTCCATCTTGTTTAATGTGTCATTTTAAGCTTGTGTTTCCTTATTTATTTTCATTTTGGATGATCTGTCCATTGGTGAAAGTGGGGTGTTAAAGTCCCCTACTATGATTGTGTTACTGTCAATTTCCCATTTATGGCTGCTAGCATTTGCCTTATGTATTGAGGTGCTTGATGTTGGGTGCATAAATATAAATGTTATATCCTCTTCTTGGTTTGATCCCTTGATCATTATGTAGTGTCCTTCTTTGTCTCTTCTAATAGTCTTTATTTTAAAGTCTATTTTGTCTGATATGAGAATTGCTACTCCAGCTTTCTTTTGATTTCCATTTGCATGGAATATCTTTTTCCATCTCCTCACTTTCAGTCTGTATGTGTCCCTAGGTCTGAAGTGGGTCTCTTGTAGACAGCATATGTATGGGTCTTGTTTTTGTATCCATTCAGCTAGTCTGTGTCTTTTGGTTGGAGAATTTAATCTATTTATATTTAAGGTAATGATTGACATGTATGTTCCTATTACCATTTTCTTAATTGTTTTGGGTTTGTTATTGTAGGTCTTTTCTTCTCTTGTGTTTCCTCTCTAGAGAAGTTCCTTTAGCATTTGTTGTAAAGCTAGTTTGGTGGTGCTTAATTCTCTTAGCTTGTGCTTGTCTGTAAAGGTTTTAATTTTTCTGTTGAATCTGAATGAGATCCTTGCTGGGTAGAGTAATCTTGGTTATAGGTTTTTCCTTTTCATCACTTTAAATATGTCCTGCCACTCCATTCTGGCTTGTAGAGTTTCTGCTGAAAAATCAGCTGTTCACCTCATGGGGATTCCCTTGTATATTATTTGTTGCTTTTCCCTTTCTGCTTTTAATATTTTTTCTTTGAATTTAGTTTTTGATAGTTTGATTAATATGTGTCTCAGCATGTTTCACTTTGGTTTTATCCTGTATGGTACTCTCTGTGCTTCTGGGACCTGTTTGACTATTTCCTTTCCCATGTTAAGGAAGTTTTCAACTGTCATCTCTTCAAATATTTTCTCTTTCTCTTTTCTCTCTTTCTCTAAAGTCCCTTTCTTTTTCTCTTCTTCTTCTGAGACCCCTATAATTCAAATGTTGGTGTGTTTATTGTTGTCCCAGAGGTCTCTGAGACTGTCCTCAATTCTTTTCATTCTTTTTTCTTTATTCTGCTCTGCAGTAGTTATTTCTACTATTTTATCTTCCAGGTTACTTATACTTGTTTTTGCCTCAGTTATTCTGTTATTGACTCCTTCTAGAGTGTTTTTAATTTCAGTAATTGTGCTGTTTATTACTGTTTGCTCTTTAGTTTTTCTAGATCCTTGTTAAATGTTTCTTGTATTTTTTCCATTCTGTTTCTGAGATTTTGGATCATCTTTACTATCATTACTCTGACATGGTAGGTTGCCTATTTCGTCTTCATTTATTTGGTCTTGTAGGTTTGTACGTTGCTCCTTTGTATGTAATAAATATTTTTGTCATTTAATTTTTTTTTGGTTTTTGATGTGTGGTGATGTGTTCCTGTCTTACTGGTTGTTTGGCCTGAGATGTCGAACACTGGAGTTTTCAGGCATTTGGATTGAGCTGTGTCATGGTGCTGAGAGGAGGACCTCCAGGAGGCCTCACTCCAATTGATATTCCCTGGGGTCTGAGGTTCTCTATTAATCCAGCAATTTGGACTCAGAGCTCCCACCACAGGAGCTGGGCCTGACCTCTGGCCTAGGAACCAAGATCCTGCAAGCTTTGTGGTGTGGTAAAGAAAAAAACAAAAGAAAAGGAAGAAAGAAAGAAAAAAAGGAGCAGTACAATATCAAAGAATAAAAAAAAAATTAGAAAGATAAAAAACATATTAGGAAAAATAAAACTATAATTGAAACAACTACAATAAGGTAAAATAAAACCACAACAGAAAAAAGAAAAAAAAAGAAGGGGGGGCAGACAAGTCAAAAGGAGAGAGCGCTAACAAAGTATAAAGAATAAAATAAAATTAGAAAAATAAAAGATTTATTAGTAAAAATATAAAAGAATCAACAACAATGAATCAACAAGGTAAAACAGAACCCCCATCTAAAAGAGGAAAAATGAAAAGAAAAAAAAAAAAGCCTTGGCTATGGGAGTAGGGTTTAGGTGGGGCGGTTGGGGGGGGATGGAGAGGTGGACCTTAGGCAGGGAAGGGGTTTATGGTGGATGGGACCTAGGTGTGTGGGAGGGTGAGTTTTCAGTGTGTGGCAGGGCCTAGGCTTAGGATCGAAAAGGCCCTGCAGGTGGGCCCTAGGCGGGGTGATGTTAAAGCGTGGGGCGGGGCCTCTGCGTAGGACCTGCATGGAAGAGGAGAGGCAGCACATCGGAAGGAGGGCCTCTGGAGTGTGGAGTTCTGGAGTTTAGAGGTAGGGCCCTGGGTGAGGGTGTGTGGGTGGGGTTTAGGCCCAGTGCGTTGGAGGGGGTCTCTGAGTGTAGAGGTGGGGCCCTGGGTGGGAGTGTAGAAGTGGGGCCCTGGGTGGGGGTGTAGGGGCGGGGATTGGGCTTTGTATGGCAGGAGGGAGGCTCCGAGGGCAGAGGATTAGGCCCAGGAGCCCAGCAGGCTTCCCGGTGCCTAAGTGGAACAGGGAAAGCACTGACCCCGATCCCTTCCGTTCCTTCATGCCCCTCCCTGACCATCTCCCCCAGGGTCTCCCCCGTCGCCGCTTGACTTGTAATCATGGGTGGGTCCCACTGGGTGGAGGAACTCCTTCCCTCCCCCAGCCACCCCTCAGGGGTGCCAATCCCAGAGGTCCGGCCTTTACTTTTGCTCCCCCTTCCCTCCCTCCCACTCCCTCAGGACCTGCACGGCTGGAGGGGGCCTCCGTGGGCAGAGGATCAGGCCTGGGATCTCAGCAGGTTCCTGGGGGTCCAAGTGGGCAGGGGAAACCTGGCCACACTCTCTTTTGATCCTCTGCCCTCCCAGTGTTTCCCCAATTTCCCCCTTCCAGCGTGGGATCCCTTCCCCTCCCCCAGCCGCCCCTGAGGGGTGCCAGTCCTATCCTGCCTCCACTTCTCCTCCCCCCACGCTCCATGCCCTACCTGGCTGCTGGGGGTTCCTCCCACCCCCTTAGGTGTCTCTGTCCCCCACCGGTGCCTGGTAGGTGCCCTAGTTGTGAGGAGACATGAATTCTGCGTCCTCCTAGTATGCCATCTTGACTCCACCCCCCCACTATTGTTTTATAAAATCTTGAAAAAAGCAAATACATAGTTTCTAAAGAAAGAGTCCTTGAGCAGTAGACTTAAAGACATTATACATTCTCTTTTTTCAATGCAGATATACAACTTTTCTCTTAGAAGTGCACATAGGCATTGACTTGTGGACATTGACTAAGGGCTTCCGGTTAAATACAGAGGATTGAACGTATGCATTTATTTTCACACCCTCCTAAGTCCCCCAAAATGAATAAAAATATGTGCTTATTTAAAAGAGTGAAACAGAAGAGGACAACACAGGACATTTTGGGAAGGGAATGCAGATGGAATAGTAGACACTGAATTAGCCAACCTGAGAAAGCTGAAACTAAAGCCTGCAGTGGATGAAGCCAATGAGAGAAGAGGAAAATTATGTCCTGGCATCTAGAAAGGTGTAGGTATTAGAGATACCAGGTAGTTTTAAAAAGGGAACATGGCAAGAAGTGAAAAATGGGGATTCATTTAAACTTCTGTGTCATGAGCATTTAGACCCCTAGATGACCTCTCTTAGCCCTCTTAGCCTAGAAGCTGCTCCTTGTCTATCCTGGTAGAAAATGGGATGTTCACACTGGAGAGGTTTGTACAGCTGGGGATCACAGTGAGATGTTGAATGTCTGTAGCTTGAATGGTGAGCTCCCCTATCCCTATTCTCCTGAAATGCTTTCAGAATACTGACAGCCAGGCTTATACCCCCAACAGGAGGAACCCACAAATGCTGACAGTTGGGTATTCCTCAACCAAATGGCCCACTCTCTACCCCACCATCTGATTGTGACTTGAAAGCCACGTGGATGCATTACTTTGCTAAAATTAAGAAAGCATTAAGTGAAAAAGAATAACTCACAGCCTGTTGAACCATCTGCTTCTAACAAGAAGAAGAAAAAAATGCTTGTCATGAGGCCAGAGTGAGGGCTCATAAGCCCATATAGGGAATTTTCCTAAGGGTATCCTATAACAGATGGGAATCCCTGGGTCACAAATATGTATATAAAGAGAGTCATTACAGAGATTGACTATTGTACCTCCAAGTATGGTCTGATTAGAGTTATGCTGGGGAAATGGGGTTAATTGCAGAGATAACTTACTTGAGATTTTTCAAAACAAGTATCATAAGAGATAAAGTCTGTGGTTGTCAGAGTTATTTCTCACTGCTTCTTTGTTACTATATCCATTCTTTCCCCAGGTTGCAATGGTGCTTGTAAAAGACACATCCACCTGGCATATGTTTGTTCTTTTGTTCAGTCATTCATTGGAGAAGTATTTTCCATCCTCTTATATTTCATTGGGCACTATTCCAGCAGTGGGAAAACAAAACAGAGTCCATGATTATGAGATATAATTTACATTCAAGTGGGAGAAATTGACCTAAACAAATAAAAACTAAATTATTTCTTCCTTTCCTTTTACAAGAGTTGACTTCATCCTCTCCAGGGGCCAAAAGCAGAGAAATGAGAGATTTACATTCTAACCTTTTTTTTTTTAGATTGGGAAATTGGATTGGAAGTCAAAATGGGAAATACGAATCGGAACTTTCTATAGAAAAATTAGCCCTTGAGGTGATAATGGAATGGTAAGTGTTAGAGGAAACTGGGAAATTGAAAGATCAAGATACGCAAATGGGCCAATGAAGTATACTGTGTTAATCTATGAGCAAACCACTCTGGAAAAAAAAACACATAAATATAATAAATACAGGTACAAGTATTCTCTGAAGTCTTGTTCAATTTCTGGGAGATTTCCTCACCTTCTTCTTTTATCTATTCCATTGAGTTACATACACACACACCCCCCTGTATATAAACACACACGTATGTATATGTACTATGTACATATAAGTGTGTATATATTTATTTTTCCCAGTAGCTCTTTTTTTGTTCTTTCTTTTCTTTCTCCCTCTCCTTCTCCCCTCCCACTTCTTTTCCTCCTCTTTCTTCTTTTAATAGTACCATGTTCTTATTTCATATATATTATAACTTGCCTTATCTTTTGAGTAAAGCAAGGATAGTTTGTTTAAAGTTTTATTCTCCTTGCAAAGACTGCGTCCTCCAAGTTGCTTTTATTTCTTTCAAACCCTACCTTACATGTTTGAGTCTTTTTTTCTGATGTTGGTGATCCTTCAAGACTGGGGCAATACACAGCTGACAGGAAGCTCCTGAGCGCATGTGTGGGGCTTCTGGACTGTGGGCTCCGTTATAGTTTGATCTCAGTGGGCCCTTTCATTGAGGCAACTCCTGACGGAGAATCCCTCTTTTTCCATCTATAATATTTTCCATCTATTATCTTCACCCTTAATTATCTATGCCTTTTTTTTCTCCATCTAGAGAGTAAACCTATCTTATTTCCTGTAGAGGATAAGCCCCTTTTATCCTGTTGGGGCAGAGATAATGCACAGACTGACTGTATGGAACAGGGAAGGGACAGGGGTGTAACTGAATTTCAGAATTCTCCAAGTACTTCTTTAACCATCTTTCCAACTGTCCTCTTGTTTTTAATTTCACTTCCACATCCATTCCCAGAGGACCTAATGTTGCCAATTCTAGAGCCTTTGTAGATTCTGCAAAGCATATTGAGTTTCTTCCTGGCTTCTTCCACTGGTGGTTTAGGACTGAGCTTTCTTTAAATTCTTTCCCACTCATCCAGCTTTCAAAACTGTGCTGCAGTTGTTCCTTTTTTCTTTGTCCTTGTGGTTTGTGCCCTTGAAAAAGCTTTTTTCTGATCTTTTAGTGTAGTTTTGGGAGCGAGTTAAATAAATGGAAATTTACCTGAAGGTCTCCCTTGTTTTCTTAAGTATTTAAAAAATTACAACAGTAATTCAAAAATACATGAATTTAAATTCAAACAATCCAGCAATAAATTAACGAAGATGTGGCTATCTTCCCCCCACCCCCACCTTTGGATTCCACGTTCACTTCCCCTGAGCTAAACAATATTAACTATCATGATTATTTTTGCAGTTCTTCTTCTGTGCATTTACATGCACTTCCTTACATATTTCAAAAAATAATTGGGATTGTATCAAACACATGATTTTATGTTGTTTTGTTTGCTTTTTTTTTTTAGACTTGGTGATCTTTACACATAAATACATGTATTATAGTTCTTTCCTGTTCTTTGAACAGCTGCAAAGTAATCGAAAATAGTGGTGCCATATTTTATTTAACTTCTCTATTTAGGAATATTTAGGTTTTTTTCAGTTTTTATGTATTATTATAACAAAGCTGTAGTGAACATATTGGAACAAACTTTTTTTGCACATGTACAAGTATTTCTTTAAGAAAATGTTTAGTGGCTCCTAGCCTAGGTCTGTGTTTTCCAAACTTAACTCAGTTGCATTCCATTTCTTGATTTTTGCTATATATGCATAACACATGTACTATTATATACTTAATTTCCCCTTAAATTAACTAATTTTTATTTTATTTGCAATGGAAGCTTTATAGTATTATTTCTATTTATTTATATAAATAGGAAAAGAGTGCCATTTGCCATAAATAGATGGTAAATATAAAAGTAAATGCAGATTTAATAGAAACAATTTTATTGAATTTGAAGTGGATGTGGTTGCTTTCTCTCTTTGTTAAAAAGGATATTAACAAAGTGTTATAGAACTGTTAAAGTCATATTAGTACCAAACCCCAAACTCCTTCAAGTCTGAAAATGAAGATTAAAATAGAATATATTTTTCACTGTGTAATTCAATATTATTTAATTCCATGTTCAAGTACCACCTAAAATCATTTCATATACCATCAGTGGGTAAACTCTCTTTCTAGTCCAATACATATACTACTAACAGTATTATCTTCCTTTGATGCTTCACCATGTCACCTCTCTGCTCAAAGATTCTTTAGATCTTCACTACCTAGAGAATAAAATAAATATTCTAAGACTTAAGGTCCATCACTTGATCTTAATCAGACCCAGTATGGGCTATTCCCATGTCTTTATTGCTTTTTGAGTTTCTATAGGATTGCTATATACACACATTTGCTTTGTATGACATTCCACAGTTTTATATATTTTCTTGCATTCTTGTTATTGTTTTCTCTAATACAACATTATTTCTTTGGGTAAGACCTGTGTCTTTCATCTTACACTTTCTTATGCCTTTTACCATGCCTAGCACAGTGCCTTGTACATGGTAGATGCTCCATCAAAGTAAGGTAATTATTTATTTATAGGCTTTATTTGTTACCACAAATGAAGCGTTCATTACATAAGAGCTTAGTAGAGATGATTCAATTATCAAGCCATCTAAATTCTCATGATAATGGAATGAGATTTTTCTTTATAATACTGCAACATTAGAAGACACGATAGAAGAAGGACTTTCTAGTGATGACACTTTTCTACTGAGTTTGAGTTCATGTTCATCATATTTGTTTCCTTAATTTGAAAGCCTAAGCTCCCATAACTTTTTATGGACTAGCTTATTTCCATGTTTCTGAGTCACTTCTGGAACACATTTTATCTTAATAAGAATAACCCATCAAGCAAGAAAGCCAGCAGGCTTCTCATTATCATTCTCTGTATATAGGAGTTTATCTTTTGGCTGCCAAACCTGATTTCCACACTGTCCGACTTTAGAAAATGGATGTTTTTAATGGGTAAGTTTGAGTGACAAAGGCAGAGAGCAAGCCAGTGGCCTGTCTTCTCAGTTGATAGGATTAGATCTGAATGAATAAAGGCATATGATGGGCTGCAGACTTTAGGGGAAAGTCTGCAGTGCACATTGGCACTTCTGAGCAGCATTAACATTCTCTGCCCGCTGTACTAACTCTTTAAAATGCCATTTGCATTGACGATGGTATAATTGACATTGCTCCCAGAGGAGCTCAGAGGATTGTGGGGAGGTGGAATCAAAGAAAACTCATCCCTTCTGAAGGTTCTCCTCTGGCTACAATATGCAGAGAGAAAAGGACTCTTGTAACTGAGTGATGTCATATTAATAAAAAACAAACAGGCACAAAAATCTATCCATCATCACATTTTTCCCAGTAGCCTTTTTATCTCATCATGCATAGTCTTTCTAATTGCATTCGTAGCATTTATTTGGATGCATGATATTATTATTATTATTTTTGCACTAAATATCTAAGATTCTTTATGACCTATTTGCTCTCATTGATCTCTCTTTAAAAAGTTAAACTTGTATAGTTCCATCAATAGCTTAATGCCTAGTCAGACGGCTGTGAATGTTTATGAGAGAGGAGGCTTGGGCAGGGGACTCAGTATTCAGCCTTTGCTATAACTGCACGGGGTTGAAATCAACATGAATGAATGAACAAGGCCATTTTGGGGTCAAAGAACAACTTCAGTGTGTTGAAACCATAATGTAGAAGGACACATGCACAGATATGAATAAGGGCTTAAATGAAACTGTTAGATTTTCAACAAGGTCAGTTGTGATATATTTTCTCCCTAGATTTGTGCTGGATCAGTGTATATTAGCAAAATTTTGATAAATGTTTTGTGAACAATGGGTTAAGTAGAGGAAATAAGTGACTTCTAACTAGCATTTTATAACAGTTATAGTAGAAATAACTGATTTCTTATAGCATTTTATATAAGTTAAATCAGACAAAAGAACATACACAACCAAAGTAGAACACAATCTCTAGTCCTAATATTGGCTTTTCACACAGCAGTGGATCAAGGGATAGTTTTTTTGTTTTATTTTGGAAAAATGCCAGTAAAAATCTGTTTTTCTCTCTTTAATATTTATTCCAAATGGAAAATATAATGATATTTGTAATGTAAGAAACAATGTAAGAAGATTCAAAAAACAAGGAAATGACTGGAAAGCACTTAAATGAAGTAGTCAGGTTAAAGTTGAGAGTTTAGAGTTTAAAAGAATCCTCAAGGTACCTTATAAAACGTAACCCAAAGGCACTGGATTATTCTGAAGGGCCTTCTAAGTCATCTAGGAAAGATCAAAGTATGTTTGGTGCTATTTTGAGGTTGTTCACTTAATTGTATTATAATCTTTGACCAGTTAATCTGTGTATATTATATGTGTCAGTGCATGTTTGGTTGCAAAGAAAAGAGAGCTATTCAAATTTGCTTGAGGACTTACTGTAAATAAGAGAGGGGAATCACAGAGAAGTCAGTTTAAGGCAGTATAGCTAGACCTCCAGGTGAGTAGAAGAGACAGACACTCAACTCAGGCTGGCCAAAGCAAAAGAGGGATTGTGTCACAAACCTAAAAAGCATGAGTGAATCAGTATTTTTGTATCCAGGTGCACAGACAAGGTCAGGAGTTTGTCTCTGTCCCTAAACAGAGCTTTCCTCTCATTTGGCTTCATTCTTAGGTAGGCTCCTTCCTTCTGGTGATAAAGTTGCAACTTTGCCTTACATCCTCAGATCTTAGCAACCCTAGTGAAGAGATATTCCCTCTCCTAAGAGTTCTTACAAAAATTCTGGGTCTGGCCCTCACCGTTTCAAACTGGGTCATGAGCTGGTGGCTAAACCCATAATTACGACCCTGTTAGTTGGAAGCCTTGCTCATGTCTATTGATCACTGGAGTTGGGGTGGGAAGAGTAGAGTCAACCCCACTAGAACAAGCTGAGAGTAAAGGAAGAGTGCTTCCCTGAGGGAACAATGAGGTTTATTAACAGGAGAAATGCAGGAGGTGCTGTTGGTGCTCCTCCCAGATCCATTTACCAAGTTGGGGCATCCATCCCTGAGCTGCTATGACTGTTGGCTGCTAACAGCTCAGAGCTTCCCTTTTCTCCAGTTAATTGCCTTCACCAAAGGAAACAGCTCATCCGGAAAGTAAATCACCCCTTTCTTCAGCAGCTTGCATCTCGTGACTGTTTGATTCAAGGGCACAAAGGGCTGCCTCTTTTCTCAAGGAGGGAATAAGTTCATAATGCACGTCATGTTTCAAAGTTCTAGCGGAGAGCACAACCTTGATTAGCTTTCCCCGCTTCCCATCATTCTTCCCTCACTCCCTTTTTCCTGAGAGTACAGCCTCTGCTTCTGGGGAACCTAAACTAAGATTTAGGGCTGGACGTTGGACAGGGAAAATAAATTAATGTCCATCTAGACAAGAACTGAGATCTTTTTTCTCCATCTCTCAAGGGTTCCTTCAGTCCTTTCCTTTCTCTGAATGTCTGTCTCATTCTCTCAGAAGACAGCTTCCTTAAATTGTGCAGCCTCTGGTTCTCAGTTTTCTTGCTGATTCTTCTCCCTTTTTCTGACCTCCCAATACTGATATACTGGAATGTTAAGTTCTCAGTCCTCTGTTTTTAATCTATCCTGATTTCCTAAAGAATCCACCCAGTTACATGGTTTCAAATAACTATCACTGATAATTTCCACATTTACATCTCCAATTCCACCTCTCCCAGAGTCCCAAACTCATATGTCCAATTGCTTCCTTGACATTTGCATTTAGATATCCAATAAGTATCTTACACTTGATAGAAATCTTGATCCCACCCTCCAAACCCATCTCTCTCTCTGAGTCTTTCCCATGATTAGAAGAAGAGATACTGGCTGATCAAATATTCTGTTAGAGTGATCCTATCACAGCAAATATAGTGGCCAATCTGCCTGCTCATCTTCTGTGAGATTCAAACTGCCACTTAACAAAGCCATATTGGTACGTCATGAACAAACAGGGCCTCCTGGTTCTCATGCAGATACAGCTTACCAACCAGGTGAAGGTGGAAAATTTAAGTAGATCCTCCTTGATTTTCTCATTTCATGAGATGGGAAGTAGAAATAGGCAAGAAGAAGGAAGAACATGAGACAGGACCATGAAGAAGCAGTGGTCTCCATGTGGTGCAGCAACCCTGCAGCATGGCCATTTTGAGCTGGAAGATTCTTTGTTGTGGGAGGCTGTCCTGTGTGTTGTAGGGTGCTTAGCAGCGTCCCTGGACTTGATCCACCAGATGCAAGTGGTATCTGCCCTCCAACCCCCATCCAAAGTCGTGGAAATGAAAAATGTCTCCAGATGTTGCCAAATCTCCCTTGGCAGCCAAAATGTTGCCAAATCTTCCCTGGCAGCCAAAATCACCCCTAGTTGAGAACTTCAGTATAAGAAAGTAAATGTATGCATGTCAGACTGTCACCAAACTCCCCAACCATTTATAGCTTTTCTTCCTATGGAGAGAATCCAATAACGGGTGAAGAGAAGTGTGGAAGCTTTTTTTATCCAGCTCTTCCTAGAGAAAGCTGAAGTTTTGACGAAAGCTTCTATTTTATGGAACAAGTTGAGATGAGGAGGAAAGGGTATAAGAAGATGTTTCTATGCGGCTTTACTGTATACTATCTTTTCACAGCATGTTGAGGTTTAGTTTATCCATTTCCATTCAAATACGTGTTCAGTTAGGCTCATCTTTCCAAATTGACTTGTTCAAAGATTTAGATCTAAAACCCTATGCTATTCTTTCAAAGTATCAGATAAATATGGCAAACCAATTGTTAGTTTATAATACAGTTTGTAGTGTTTCAAGACACAAAGGAATTTTTTTCCTCACTTGATTCTTACTTTAATTGTAGAAGACACCTCTGTTAAGAGATGTATGATAAATGTGGAATTTAGGAGTAGGAGCCAACTCTACTCGGTATTTTGCTTGATTTGCATTTTAGTCTGATATGTGTTTACCTTTGTCTTGATGGAAAATCAAACCAAACCAAACTAAACCTAACATACCTCCATGCCCAATTTTCACAATATTGTCAATTCTATTCTTTAATACATAGTCTTTAATCCATGGATTATTAAACTCTTAAATTTAAATTTTATTGATTTATTTCATTCCATTGTATTTTCATAGCATTATACTGCTTTTTTCTTCTCAGTCTACTTTGCATTTGATTTTCTGCTCTTATTTTACACAGGTTATATATTCTGGCATCCTATTGAGGAGTGCTGTAGCATTTATAATGTTTTTCCTTTGTTTCTACTGGTAGATCCCTTTCAGTGTCATGGTCTTCTTATGATTCTTCGGTGCGATTTTTCTTCTGAATGTTCTGCATATATCATCATTCTTTGAGGACACATCCCTCTCTGTCTATCTCTCTATCCCCCAGTCAGGAGACACTTATCCAGATTCAATGTTTACCAGCAGACGGTTGTGTACATTTCTCATGGTTCTTCCCTGCTTGTTAAATTCTTGTGTCAAATCAACCATAAGAAAGTAGCTCTCTTTCCGATGCTTTATAGATTTAAATACAGGGATTTTGTTTTTAATATTTTAATTTTACTGGAGTATAGTTGATTTACAATGTTGTGTTAGTTTCAGGTGTACAGCAAAGTGATTCAGTTATACATATACATATATTCATTCTTTTTTAGATTCTTTTCTCATAAAAGTTATCACAGAATATTGGGTAGAGTTCCCTGTACTATACAGTAGGTCCTTGTTGGTTATCTATCTTATATATAGTAGTGTGTGTGTGTTCATCCCAAGCTCCAAGATACAGGGATTCTTAAACCCTACTGCCTGGACCCTGAACATTTCGAACTGATTCCATATACATACTTCAGTAGGTACTTCTTTCAAGATCTTCCTTTCTTAGCTTTTCTTTGACCGCATTCTTTTCTTGCAGAGACTACACCTTCTATGGGAGATATATCTCTGCCTTTCTTCTTTATATGTCTCCTATTTATATTTTTGAGAGTTGTTCTCCCCAAGTGACAAACTGATTCTGGGTCGCATAAGCCAGAGGGATTTGATATTTTGGAAGAAATTAGAGACTTGTACAATTATTGGGATACTAGATGGGCATCACTGCTGCATTTGGGCATGAAATTTAAATGTCTTTCACCTTTGTGCCACTTGGTCAAACTTTAATATAGGGGCTGGGAGCATCCAGTGGGCTGAGATCTATCAGGTCATGTGCCTGGGTGGAAAGTGGGACAGTCTGACTCCTTCTGCAGTACAGGGCCACAGGGCACTGCCTCACACCAAAACGCACACGTTGTAGGTTGAATTGTGTCCCCTCAAAAGATATGTTCAAGTCCTAACCCTTAGAATTTGTGAAGGTGACCTTATTTGGAAATAGGGTCTGGTGTAATCCAGTTAACATGAGGTGTACTGGATTAGGGTGGGCCCCTAATCCAAGGACTGGTGTCCTTATGAGACGAGGGAACTTTGGACACAGCTACACAGGGAAAACACCATGTGACAATAGAGGCAGAGATTGGAGTGATGTAGCTGCAGGCTAAGTCACATCAAGTGTTGCGGGCAACCACTAGAAGCTAGGAAGAAGTAGGGAAGGATCCTCCTCTAGAGCCTTCAGGGAGAGCATGGACTTCCCTATGCTTTGATTTCAGACTTCCAGACTCCAGAACTGTAAGTGAATAAATTTCTGTTGTTCTAAGCCACGTGGTTTGTTTTAATATGTTATTGGAGTCCTAGGAAATGAATACAACACACAATAGGGGGAATTCTTCTGAAATTGTTAAGGGGGCAGGTGGATGCTGGCCAATAGCAGAAACCCAGTGGTCCAGTAAGGAGAGGGTAGAAACAGGCAGTGTCCTGTCCATCTCTTTTAGTAGCTGAATGCCCACCCTCTTTTCTTATTGTCTAGATCCTGGGTCTCTCAGGCATCAGACCAGAGTGGAAAAGGAATAAATCTCTTCCTCTCTGTTATCTGGGTTGCTCTGTCTGATGAACTAAAGCATTTTTTTTTCTTTGTCCAATTTCATAAGCCATAGCATTGTGGGAATCCTCCCAGATTTTGGAAATAACATATTTGTTCATCTTTAAGCTTTTTCAAAAAATCGTTATTATGTGTGAATATTTATGAGAATTTTTTTTTGTGAGACATCAGGAGGATCTACAATCAGAGACACCCTGTTAAACTTCTCCATTACTCTATCTCTTAAATTATAAGCTTAATTGAAAAAGGTTAGAGAATAGGGGCAAAATTGGCACCAAGTAAGGCGTCATGTCATACTATGATATCTAAAATTTTGTCAGCTTTTTGTTTCCTTTTTCCTATAAGATGGGGCAACTAGCCTATTTCTAGAGATGTCTAGATTATCTAGAGCTCTCTTATGTGAGTACTGCAGTCTTTTTTTTTTTTTTTTTTTTTTTTAGTACTGCAGTCTTAATTAAGAAATGAAAGAACTGAAAAATTCCTTCTCTAATATCTTGGTTTGTTAGTCTTTGAATTATGTAATACGTAAATAGCATTAAGCCAATTTAAAGAACTTTAAAAGCAAAATTATGCATTAAAATACTAAGTCACCAGAACCAGTTAAGAGTCAAAAGCAGGTAGCTGCTTTTGAATAATAATTTGAATGATTTAATGGAGATAAACTCTTAAACAATTGTTAAGAGAATAAAGACATAATCTTGGACTTTGAAATACTTCTGAGAACATTTTGAACAACAATTTGTTAGCTTGAAGTTTATTTCAAATGTCTATCCCAGGAATGTAATTGACACAAAAACAAAAAACTGTCTAGTCTAATTTTGAACTTTATCCTCTATCTTAAAGTTTGAACAAGTTAAAAAAATAAGCATTTTAGGGCCAGAAAATTTTTCAAAAATCATCCTCTGTTTTACTTATGTTGAAGATATGTTTTTTTGATTAAAAAGCAGAGAAAGCTACCCTTTTCTTTAGCAAATTTCAAGGCATCTGTTCTCATAGATAGGGTATTTACAGATGAAGACTATCGAAGGTAATTTAAAAAGCAGTGAGACTTGATGAGGGGAAATAGGTATTTTATTTTTGTACTGATACTGCTGTCACTCAACTCTGCAGAGAAAAACAGAGAAAAAAGGAACAACAAAAGGGCAAAGTCATTTACTTTTAAATGCTCAAAAGGTGCAGGTGGTGTCTGTGCAATGGTTTGCAAATGAAAGGATTTTTCTTCTTCCTACTCATTTTTATTAGACCTCCCTGAACAAGGGGAAAAAAGTAATTTAGATAGAAAAATCAGAGTCAGTGAAAATTGTTATGTGTGGGAGCTTGTAAAATTAATTTTAGTTGCTAGGCCTTTTAATATCAGGGTGTGTCCTATGCCCTGTGCCCTCTTAAAATAATCCTTTTATGTGGCTCAGGGCAGATGTATTTTGAAAATGTCACCTCTATTAACCTTAGTTGTATACCTCTCAGAAAAAAAAAATCACTGAAGGTATATTTTGAATGCTGCCCATGCTGAATAATTGCGACAGAATGTTAGTTTGAAATGTGAATGGTGTCTTGACTATTCTTTTCAGGTAGGAGAGAAACAAGGTGGTAAAGAAAAGCAAAGAGGCTTCTCACCCTGAATTTTGTATGACATTGTGACATTGTGATGTTATGTAAGAGGGTCTAGAGAAAACAAGAATCAAAACAAGAACTTTTAAAAGGAGGAGAAAAATATCTATAGATGTCACAGTGCCAGACAGTGAAATGATAATAACTAATGGTTACTGAGTGCTTATAGGATGCCAGCATAGCACTAAATGCATCACATGCTTTAGCTCGTATTTTCTGCCAATAGCTCTAATATTATCATCCCATTTTTATAGCTGAGAAAACTGAGGCACGGAGAATTTAAGAAACGTGGCTGAATTCTCACCACTAGTAAATGGTGGAACTGAGACTTGATCCCATAGTTTGCCTCCCTGGATCTTGCTCTTAACTTCTCTACTCTCATGCCTCCCTCCCTTGTAATACCTCTTCCATCTCATCCTATTTATGTGGGTACAGGGTGTAGATTTCAGTGAACAAGTGGGATGACTATTTATAAGTTGCCAGGTGTGTGATAGCATTTGCAGAAAAATGATAAAGGATTATGGTGGCCTTGATTGATTTTGTTGGCTCAGTGTCTCCTCTCTCTTATGTTGGTATCAGCATCCTGATTTTGCTTAGGAAAACTCTCTCTCCCTCATCATACAGTATTTATTTGGGTGCCCTGCCTTCCCTTGGCTAAAGAGTAGACTAGGGGTGCAAGCTAGTGGCATCAGATCATCTGTCCCTGGATTTTGAATCTTAAAGGAAATGAGAAAGACCAAAAATAGTTGCAGTTCTTCCATCTTGATAAGGGTGTCAGGAGGAGACTGACCAGAGTTCTTGTAGTACATTATGATTCCTGAAGGTGCTCTAGCTGGGCCCTCTTAGAAGTATGTCGTGTTCGCTTTCCTTCACTTCCGTGAGCCGTCCCAGGTCTCTCATATAAGTTCCTTTCTGCCTTAAGATAACCAAATACTGTTTATTTTGCTTGCAGCCAAAGAACCTTAATGGATCCACTGACAACTGTCTCTCTTTTGTGAGACTGACATAGTGGTATTGCAGGAGGGCCTCCATCAGCTCAGATTGGAACACCAGGACAGGGGTTCACGGCTTGAAGGAAAGGTGTGTGCAGTTTGGGGCCTGTTGCTTTCTTGCTCTGAGTTGATAAGGACTTTGTTCTTCCTTGCAAATAGCCATTTGCCATTTTGTGCCAGAAAAGTTATTTTTTTCTTTTTTTTTTTTGGTAGAAATCAATTCTGGTTTCACTCGGAAGCTCCTGTTGTCCAGTAGAAAGGACTGTAGGGTACAGAGTTGAGTTCTGGTCATAGCTTACTGTTATAAAAACTCTGTGAAGTTAAATTCTTCTTATGGCATTTAATTTATCTTTTAAATGTGGAAGAAAATAGTCTTGGTTGACAGATGTGAAATAACTTAAAAATGGTTAAAGGTGTTATTACATCCTAGGGGAGAGTGGGCAGACCCATGTCACTTCCTTGCTTCGGCCTCTTCTCTGCCAGCCTCTTCATAACCTCCAACACTCATTGCCTCACAGTGTCTTGAACTGACCAGACTGTTTCAAGTATCTTATGTAATTTCACTTCCTCAGAATACCTCTCTCTAACATGTCCATCTAGCACACTTCTATTAATCCTCCAACAGGTCACTCCAGCATCTTCTCTGTTACGTAGCCTTCCCTTACTCTTCCAAGCCTGGCTAATCACTTCATCTCATCATGCTAATCTGTGTGATCTTATCGGATTAGAAGATGTATTACACAGTATTTCAATTATTTAACATACAGGTTCATTTCCACCATTTCTGTGAACTTCCATAGGGCAGCCCCTTGCATTTTTGCATTTCTAATATATTTTGTCATACTGAAAATGCTTAATAAATATTGAGCACACCTTGACAAAATTCCCAAGAAAACTTACCATTTAAAGGAACTCTGTTACAGATTCTCTGTAAATTTAAAACTTCTCCGAAAATGCTAAACTTGTTTCACAATGATATGCTTTTTAAATCATTTTTTCACATTAATACACTTTTGGATCATGCAACTAAGTCTATTCAGGCTGCTATAACAAAAATACCATAGACTGGATGGTTTATGAACAACAGAAAATTATTTCTCACAGTTCTGGAGGCTGGAAGTCCCAGATGAGGGTGGAAGGTTGGTTGGGTTCTGGTGAGGACCTGCCTCTGGGTTGCAGACTGCCCTTTTCTCCTTGTATCCTCATGTGACAGAGAGCAGAGTGGAAGTAAACTCTCTCTTGACTCCTTTAGCACACTAATCCCATTCGTGAATTCCTGAGGGTTCCTTTCATGATTTCATCTAATCCTCACCACCTCCCAAAGGCCCAACTTCCTAATACCACCACAATGGGGGCTAGGGCTCAACATAACGACTTTTGGGGGAACACACATTCAGTCCATGACACGAAGTTTTTTAAAGTTGCAGCTCAATTATGAGAAACTGCCTGCTACCTGCACAGCTTGTGTCTTGAGGACTTGATGACTGTCACTTTTCCTGTGGGCCTTTCTGTATCTCCTACCTCTAAATCCCTAGAAATGTCCTTAGACATGTGTTTGAAATAGAAAATGCCATACCGAGTTAGAACAGCAAGGGAGAAAAAGAAATTCTCAGCATATTTTGTACTAAGCATCCAAAAAACGGACTAGGAGGTTGCTGGGGGCTATGCATCCATTAAGAGGTGTGATTGACAATGGAAACTGTATTATAAAGCTACTGGGATTTCTCACTTCATAACAAACTAGTTTTATTTCATTTGTGGGGAGGACAGTCATCTCCCACAGTCCTCCTTATGGTCTAACTTGTCTTGATTTTAGGATACACAGAAGTATCTCGAGTAGCAGAACTGAAAGCAGTAATGAGAGTGCTCTTTAGAAAAGCTTTACATTTACATGTGGTTAGAGACCTATGAGTATGTATCCGCTCCTGGGACAGATTTTCCCTTTTTTTTTTTTTTATAGCATCTTTATTAGAGTATAATTGCTTTACAATGGTGTGTCAGTTTCTGCTTTATAACAAAGTGAATCAGTTATACATATACATATGTCCCCATATCTCTTCCCTCTTGCATCTCCCTCCCTCCCACCCTCCCTATCCCACCCCTCTAGGTGGTCACAAAGCACTGAGCTGATCTCTCTGTGCTATGCGGCTGCTTCCCACTAGCTATCTATTTTACGTTTGGTAGTGTATATATGTACGTGACACTCTCTCACTTTGTCCCAGCTTACCCTTCCCCCTCCCCGTATCCTCAAGTCCATTCTCTAGTAGGTCTGCATCTTTATTCCCGTCTTGCCCCTAGGTTCTTCTGACCATTTACTTTTTTTTTTTTTTTAGATTCCATATATATGTGTTAGCATACGGTATTTGTTTTTCTCTTTCTGACTTACTTCACTCTGTATGACAGTCTCTAGATCCATCCACCTCACTACAAATAACTGAATTTCATTCCTTTTTATGGCTGAGTAATATTCCATAGTACATATGTGCCACAACTTCTTTATCCATTCATCTGTTGATGGACACTTAGGTTGCTTCCATGTTCTGGCTTTTGTTAGTAGAGATGCAATGAACATTTTGGTACATGACTCTTTTTGAATTATGGTTTTCTCAGGGTATATGCCCAGTAGTGGGATTGCTGGGTCGTATGGTAGTTCTATTTTTAGTTTTTTAAGGAACCTCCATACTGTTCTCCGTAGTGGCTGTATCAATGTACATTCCCACCAACAGTGCAAGAGGGTTCCCTTTTCTCCACACCCTCTCCAGTATTTATTGTTTGTAGATATTTTGATGATGGCCATTCTGACCGGTGTGAGATGATATCTCATTGTAGTTTTGATTTGCATTTCTCTAATGATTAATGATGTTGAGCATTCTTTCATGTGTTTGTTGGCAATCCGTATATGTTCTTTGGAGAAATGTCTATTTAGGTCTTCTGCCCATTTTTGGATTGGATTCTTTGTTTTTTTGATATTGAGCTGCATGAGATGCTTGTATGTTTTGGAGATTACTCCTTTGTCAGTTACTTCATTTGCAAATATTTTCTCCCATTCTGAGGTCTGTCTTTTCGTCTTGTTTATTGTTTCCTTTGCAGTGCAAAAGCTTTGAAGTTTCATTAGGTCCCATTTGTTTATTTTTGTTTTTATTTCCATTTCTCTAGGAGGTGGGTCAAAAAGGATCTTGCTGTGATTTATGTCATAGAGTGTTCTACCTATGTTTTCCTCTAAGAGTTTGATGGTGTCTGGCCTTACATTTAGGTCTTTAATCCATTTTGAGTTTATTTTTGTCTATGGTGTTAGGGAGTGTTCTAATTTCATTCTTTTAGATGTAACTGTCCAGTTTTCCCAGCACCACTTATTGAAGAGGCTGTCTTTTCTCCATTGTATATCCTTGCCTCCTTTATCAAAGATAAGGTGACCATATGTGCGTGGGTTTATCTCTGGGATTTCTATCCTGTTCCATTGATCTATATTTCTGTTTTTGTGCCAGTACGATACTGTCTTGATTACTGTAGCTTTGTAGTATAGTCTGAAGTGCAGGAGCCTGATTCCTCCAGCTCTGTTTTTCTTTCTCAAGATTGCTTTGGCTATTCGGGGTCTTTTGTGTTTTCATACAAATTGTGAAATTTTTGGTTCTAGTTCTGTGAAAAATGCCACTGGAAGTTTGATAGGGATTGCATTGAATCTGTAGATTGCTTTGGGTAGTAGAGTCATTTTCACAATGTTGATTCTTCCAATCCAAGAACATGGTATATCACTCCATATATTTGTGTCATCTTTAATTTCTTTCATCAGTGTCTTATAATTTTCTGTATACAGGTCTTTTGTCTCCTTAGGTAGGTTTATTCCTAGGTATTTTATTCTTTTGGTTGCAGTGGTAAATGGGAGTGTTTCCTTCATTTCTCTTTCAGATTATTCATCAGTAGTGTATAGGAATGCCAGAGATTTCTGTGCATTAATTTTGTATCCTGCTACTTTACCAAATTCATTGATTAGCTCTAGTAGTTTTCTGGTAGCATCTTTAGGATTCTCTATGTATAGTATCATGTCATCTGCAAACAGTGACAGCTTTACTTCTTCTTTTCCAATTTGGATTCCTTTCATTTATTTTTCTTCTCTGATTGCTGTGGCTAAAACTTCTAAATCTATGTTGAATAATAGTGGTGAGAGTGGGCAACCTTGTCTTCTTCCTGATCTTAGTGGAAATGGTTTCAGTTTTTCACCATTGAGGGTGATTTTGGCTGTGGGTTTGTCATATACGGCCTTTATTATGTTGAGGAAACTTCCCTCTATGCCTACTTTCTGGAGGGTTTTTATCATAAATGGGTGTTGAATTTTTTTAAAAGCTTTCTCTGCATCTATTGAGATGATCATATGGTTTTTCTCCTTCAATTTGTTAATATGGTGTATCACGTTGATTGATTTGCATATATTGAAGAATCCTGCATTCCTGGGACAAACCCCTCTTGATCAGTGTATGATTCTTTTAATGTGCTGTTGGATTCTGTTTGCTAGGAATTTGTTGAGGATTTTTGCATCTATGTTCATCAGTGATATTGGCCTGTAGTTTTCTTTCTTTGTGACATCTTTGTCTGGTTTTGGTATCAGATTGATGGTGGCCTCATAGAATGAGTTTGGGAGTGTTCCTCCCTCTGCTATATTGTGGAAGAGTTTGAGAAAGATAAGTGTTAGCTATTCTCTTATGTTTGATAGAATTCACCTGTGACGCCATCTGGTCCTGGGCTTTTGTTTGTTGGAAGATTTTTTAATCACAGTTTCAATTTCAGTGCTTGTGATTGGTCTCTTCATATTTTCTATTTCTTCCTGGTTCAGTCTTGGAAGGTTGTGCATTTCTAAGAATTTGTCCATTTCGTCCAGATTGTCCATTTTATTGGCATAGAGTAGCTTGTAGTAGTCTCTCATGATCCTCTGTATTTCTGCAGTGGCAGTTGTTACTTCTCCTTTTTCATTTCTAATTCTGTTGATTTGAGTCTTCTCCCTTTTTTTCTTGATAAGTCTGGTTAATGGTTTATCAATTTTGTTTATCTTCTCAAGGAACCAGCTTTTAGTTTTATTGATATTTGCTATCATTTCCTTCATTTCTTTTTCATTTATTTCTGATCTGATCTTTATGATTTCTTTTCTTCTGCTAACTTTGGGGTTTTTTTGTTCTTCTTTCTCTAATTGCTTTAGGTGTAAGGTTAGGTTGTTTACTTGAGGTGTTTCTTGTTTCTTAAGGTAGGCTTGTATAACTATAAACGTCCTGCTTAGAACTGCTTTTGCTGCATCCCATAAGTTTTGGGTCATTGTGTTTTCATTGTCATTTGTTTCTAGGTATTTTTTGATTTCCTCTTTGATTTCTTCAGTGATCTCTTGGTTATTTTGTAGTGTATTGTTTAGCCTCCATGTGTTTGTATTTCTTACAGATTTTTTCCTATAATTGATATCTAGTCTCATAGCGTTGTGGTTAGAAAAGACACTTGATATGATTTCAATTTTCTTAAATTTACCAAGGCTTGATTTGTGACCCAAGATATTATCTATCCTGGAGAATGTTCCATGAGCACTTGGGAAGAATGTGTATTCTGTTGTTTTTTGGATGGAATGTCCTATAAATGTCAATTAAGTCCATCTTGTTTAATGTGTCATTTTAAGCTTGTGTTTCCTTATTTATTTTCATTTTGGATGATCTGTCTATTGGTGAAAGTGGGGTGTTAAAGTCCCCTACTATGATTGTGTTACTGTGGATTTCCCCTTTTATGGCTGTTAGCATTTGCCGTATGTATTGAGGTGCTCCTATGTTGGGTGCATAAATATTTACAATTGTTATGTCTTCTTCTTGGATCGATCCCTGGATCATTTTGTAGTGTCCTTAGTCTCTTGTAATAGTCTTTTTTTTTTTTTTTTTTTTGCAGTTCGCGGGCCTCTCACTGCTGTCGCCTCCCCTGCTACGTAGGACAGGCTCTGGACGCGCAGGCCCAGCGGCCACAGCCCACAGGCCCAGCCGCCCCACGGCACACGGGATCTTCCCGGACTGGGGCACGAACCCACATCCCCTGCTTTGGCAGGTGGACTCCCAACCACTGTGCCACTGGGTAAGCCCTAGTCTTTGTTTTAAAGTCTATTTTGTCTGATATGAGAATTGCTACTGCAGCTTTCTTTTGATTTCCCTTTGCATGGAATATCTTTTTCCATCCCCTCACTTTCATTCTGTATGTGTCCCTAGGTCTGAAGTGGGTCTCCTGTAGACAGCATATATACGGGTCTTGGTTTTGTATCCGTTCAGCCAGTCTATGTCTTTTGGTTCCAGCATTTAATCTATTTACATTTAAGGTAATTATCGATATGTATGTTTCTATTACCAGTTTCTTAATTGTTTTGGGTTTATTATTGTAGGTGTTTTCCTTCTCTTGTATTTCCTGCTTAGAGTAGTTCCTTTAGCATTTGTTGTAAAGCTGGTTTGGTGCTGCTGAATTCTCTTAGTTTTTTCTTGTCTGTAAAGCCATTAATTTCTCCGTGAAATCTGAAGGAGATCCTTGCTGGGTCGAGTAATCTTGCTTGTAGTTTTTTCTCTTTCATCACTTTAAATATGTCCTGCCAGTCTCTTGTGGCTTGCAGAGTTTCTGCTGAAAGATCAGCTGTTAACCTTTTGGGGATTCCCTTATGTGTTACCTGTTATTTTTCCCTTGCTGTGTTTAATATTTAATTTTTGATAGTTTGATTAACATGTGTCTTGGCATGTTTCTCCTTGGATTTATCGTGTATGGGACTGTCTGTGCTTCCTGGACTTGATTAACTACTTCCTTTCCGATATTAGGGATGTTTTCAACTATAATCTCTTCAAATATTTTCTCAGTCCCTTTGTTTTTCTCTTCTTTTTCTGGGACCACTATAATTCGAATGTTCGTGCATTTAATGTTGTCCCAGAGGTCTCTGAGACTGTCCTCAATTCTTTTCATTCTTTTTTCTTTATTCTGCTCTGCAGTATTTATTTCCACTTTTTTATCTTCCAGGTAACTTATCTGTTCTTCTGCCTCAGTTATTCTGCTATTGATCCCTTCTAGGGAATTTTTAATTTCATTTATTGTGTTGTTCATCTCTGTTTGTTTTCTCTTTAGTTCTTCTAGGTCCTTGTTAAACGTTTCTTATATTTTCTCCATTCTATTTCCAAGATTTTGGATCATCTTTACTATCATTATTCTGAATTCTTTTTCAGGTAGACTGCCTATTTCCTCTTCATTTGTTAGGTCTGGTGGGTTTTTTCCTTGCTCCTTCATCTGCTGTGTGTTTCTCTGTCTTCTCATCTTGCTTAACTTACTGTGTTTGGGGTCTCTTTTTCGCAGGCTGGAGGTTCATAGTTTCCGTTGTTTTTGGTGTCTGTCCCCAGTGGCTAAGGTTGGTTCAGTGTGTTGTGTAGGCTTCCTGGTGGAGGGGACTAGTGCCTGTGTTCTGGTGGATGAGGCTGGATCTTGTCTTTCTGGTGGGCAGTACCACGTCTGGTGGTGTGTTTTGGTGTTCTGTGGCCTTATTATGATTTTAGGCAGCCTGTCTGCTAATGGATGGGGTTGTGTTCCTGTCTTGGTAGTTGTTTGGCATAGGGTGTCCTGCACTGTAGCTTGCTGGTCGTTGAGTGAAGCTGGGTCTTGGCGTTGAGATGGAGATCTCTAGGAGGTTTTTGCCATTTGATATTACAGGGAGCTTGGAGGTCTCTTGTGGACCAGTGTCCTGAACTTGGCTCTCCCACCTCAGAGGCATAGCCCTGATTCCTGGCTGGAGAACCAAGAGCCTGTTATCCACATGGCTAGAATAAAAGGGAGAAAAAAAAGAAAGAAACAAACAAGAAGATAAAGTAAAATAAGATAAAGTAAAATAAAATAAAATAGTTATTAAAATTAAAAAATATTATTAAGAAAAATAAAAGCTTTTTAAGTAAAAAACAGAAACAAAAATGGACAGACAGAACCCCAGGACAAATGGTAAAAGCAAAGCTATAGAGACAAAATCTCACATAGAAGCATACACATACACACTCACAAAAAGAGAAAAAGGGAAAAATATATATATATATTGTTGCTCCCAAAGGCCTCCTCCTCAAATTGGGATGATTCGTTGTCAGGTATTCCACAGATGCAGGGTACATCAAGTTGATTGTGGAGATTTAATCTGCTGCTTCTGAGGCTGCTGGGAGAGATTTCCCTTTCTCTTCTTTGTTCGCACAGCTCCCGGGGGTTCAACTTTGGATTTGGCCCCGCCTCTGCGTGTAGGTCGCCTGAGGGCGTCTGTTCTTTGCTCAGACAAGACATGGTTAAAGGAGCCGCTGATTCAGGGGCTCTAGCTCACTCAGGCCTGGGGGAGGGAGGGGCACAGAGTGCGGGGCGAGCCTGCGGCGGCAGAGGCCGCGCCGTGCGTTCTCCTGGGGAAGTTGTCCCTGGATCACGGGACCCTGGCATTGGCGGGCTGCACAGGCTCCCGGGAGGGGAGGTGTGACCTGTGCTCGCACACAGGCTTCTCGGTGGCGGCAGCAGCAGCGTTAGCGTCTCATGCCCATCTTTGCGGTCCGCGCTGATAGCCGCGGCTTGCTCCCGTCTCTGGAGGTTCTTTAAGCTGCGATTTTAATCCCCTCTCCTCGCGCACCAGAAAACAAAGAGGCCAGAGAAAGTCTCTTGTCTCTTCGGCAGCTCCAGACTTTTTCCCGGACTCCCTCCCGGCTAGCCTGGTGCACTAGCCCCTATAGGCTGTGTTCACGCCGCCAACCCCAGTCCTCTCCCTGCGCTCCAACCGAAGCCGGAGCCTCAGCTCCCCGCCCCGCTCACCCCGGCGGGTGAGCAGACAAGCCTCTCTGGCTGGTGAGTGCCGGTCGGCACTGATCCTCTGTGCGGGAATCTCCCTGCTTTGCCCTCCGCACCCCTGTGGCTGCGCTCTCCTCCACGGCCTGGAAGCTCCCCGCTCCGCCACCCGCAGTCTCCGCCCGCGAAGGGGCTTCCTAGTGTGTGGAAACCTTTCCTCCTTCACAGCTGCTTCCCATTGGTGCAGGTCCTGTCCCTGTTCTTTTGTCTCTATTTTTTCTTTTCTCTTTTGCCCCACCCAGGTACGTGGGGGGTTTCTTGCCTTTTGGGAGGTCTGAGGTCTTCTGCCAGCGTTCAGTAGGTGTTCTGTAGGAGTTGTTGCACATGTAGATGGATTTCTGATGTATTTGTGGGGAGGAAGGTGATCTCTGCATCTTACTTTTCCACCATCTTGAAGCTGCACCCCCAGATTTTCCCTTTCATCCACTCTATCCTGCTTCATACACAGGTATTTTCCAAAGGGTGGTTTAGGGAACATTACTTTCTTTAAGTATTCATTGGTGTTAAAGGGAGGAGGACAAATTTTTCTGAAGCTCAATAAATTTGGGAAGCATTGGATTAAACCAGTGGAACTAGTTTCTTCACTGTCATACGTGTTAATCATAGAGCAAGATGAGGCATTCAGCCCAAACATACTCAACCTCGGACCCTCACAGAGAATTTTGCTTGTGGTATATGTTGAGGCAAACACTGCTGTGATAAATGGCCTGATTCTTTCTGTTAAAAGAACAATTAAGGCTCATGGTGGTTGAATATTTTGTGGCATAGCTAGCGTTTATTCATGTGTTGTTTTTAGCCCCCAGAGAGCCTTAGAATTAATTTGTTGTTTTCTGTTCTTTTGCGATGAATTGGTTTTATTCATTTTCTTGCTTGATCACCTTTTTCTAGGTACTTAGGATACTCTGCTTTTATGTCTTCTCTGTTGTTATTTTTTTAATGGCTGATACTAATGCCAAAGCGTTTCCCCCTACAGAACAGAACAAAATAAAACAAACAAAATCTAAACGCCAATAGCTCTTCCTTAATGTCTGCCACAGGAAATTAGCCAAATTCAGTGGGACGAGTTCCACAGTTATAACTCAGGCTTGGTGAGTTGTGATTCTGCTGCTGCTCTAAATTTGCTGACTGGACAGACCTCATTGTCTATAAAATGAACTTGAGGCTAATTGGCCTCTGAGCAAGTTCATTTTTCGTGAATTCAAGACATTAATTAATTCAACCTGTATTTACTAAGCATCTTTTATTGGTCCTTGGGGCATAGTGAATAAAATGAATGTGACTGTTTCCTGGAGGTTTCTATCTGATGGAATAGAGAGAAGGAAAGAGACAACTATAATGCAGGTGGATAGGTGATAGTGATGAGTGAAGTTTAGAGGAAATACACAGAAAATCCATCTATTTATTTGAGAGATTAGTTATTCACAAAAAAAGCAAGTGAGAGGGGAAAGATATTCCAAGCATGGAAGAAAATGTCTGAATACAGTTTTTATTGAGCATTTGCATCCCACTGTTCTAGGCACTGGAGATAAAAACGTTCCAGTTTATATGGAAACATACATTTCAGTCAATGCACTGTTAAAAAAGAGGTTTAGGGACATGTTTCTATGGCAGCACAGAGGAGGAAAAGATTTTGTGGCTGGAATATTATGAGGTTGACTGACATGTGGTGGCTAAGAATCATTTAGCTGTCAGTTGCTACCTTAACAATCATTTAGTTGTCAGTTGCTACCTTAAAGTGTCCCTAAAATAGGTTGAGACATATTTACAAGGCAGGAGTTCTCCGGGACACAAGCGTTTTCCCAGCATTGCTGTGACAATCACTACCTACAGCTCAATCCTGTGCAAGAAACCTGTTAGCTACTATGCTGTCTCAGAGATTCAGTGCCCCCTTGTTCATTGGCTCACTGAGTAATTCAAAGACTTGGGAATAGTTTCTTGTTGCACTCTTTCTGTGGTTCAAATTGAACCCATTTGCTCTTTATATGTTTAACAGTGATCCTTTTTCCCCTGAGCATGCTACTTCTGCAGCCACGCTGTCTCCTGGTCCTCGAATGTGCCAAACCTTTTGCATTTCCTGGCCTTTCTTACATATTTAATAATAATTACTATAAGTTTGAGTGTATGTGATGTGCCAGTGAATTGTGTTTTAGAAGTTATTGTAAATCTAGACAATAATTCTACAAGTGTGGAACTGAAACTCAGAGAGGTGAAGCAACTTGCTGAGACTCACACAGCAGTTTGTGAAGGAACAGGCATGGACCAAGGTCTGTCTGACTTGGAAACTTCGTTCTACTGTATCATGTAGCATTTCATTGATTGTGAGCCAAAGGGACTGGAAGTGAGTTTTAGAGGGTAACCAGTGGCTGGGGGGATCAGGCTGGCATAATAACTCTAAATAACTAAGGATAATGTCTAGAGACCAGAACAATCCGCTGAGGCAAAGAGAAACATACTGTGCCCTGAATCTACAGAGATTAAATATGGAGCCTAGGGTGCTTGGGTGAATGAGAACCAGTGGATTAGGGATCTGAATAGAGGTTCTGTTCAGAGAGATCCAGGCAAGGTGGGACTCTCTGGCTCGTGATCTAGGCAAGGCACCTGAGGCAGAGGTATCCACAAGAATGTGTGCCTTGGGCCTGTCTGACATACATTTTGCCTCGCAGACCACCCTTCCCGCCCCCAATGCAGAGTCAGACCTAACTTCGGGAGAGAGGCTGTGAGTCTATACATCATTGCATGTTTGTTACCACGTGTGTGCTTAGAGTCTGTTGTTCATCTGACTTCTCTCTCTCTCTCTCTTTTTTTTTTTGTCCAGTGAGCTCCATTGGAAATTCCTGGATTCATTTACTTCATTTCTCTTTTACTTTCCATTTGATATATATACATAGTGCCCACTTTTCTTTTCAATCTTAAATTGACTAACTATCTTTTTCTGCCAGAGAAATGGCAAGCCCAATTTTAAACGTCCCACATTTTTTAATAAGACATATGAATACTGTGCTTAGTTTTGCTTCTATTTTACAGAAGGTCTTCTTAGAATACTTACAAGTATATATACATACACACATTTTAGAATTTTTCTTAGTGTTTATATGTATATATACACACACACTAAGAAGTAATATATATACATATACACTAAGAAGTATGTATTCTCTCTATATAACCTACTAGCATCCTATATAAAAACCAAATATATAAATATATATTATATATTTTTATTTTTATGTATAAGTTGTCTTTTACATAGGCTGTTAGTTTTCTTAATTTGTCCTCATGCAGTTCTTCCAGATGAACAAGTTTGATTTATTGTCAATTTATTTTTCTGTATTTTTGTTATTTGAGATAAATAGCTTTCCAATGAGATTGCACTTTATCTGCAAATAAAAATCAGTGCTATTTGATTTGTTTTTGTTTTGTTTTGTTCTCTCATAGGTAATTTGGTTGCCCTTGGGATGTAGCCTTCAGGTTTGCTTTCTGCCATGGAATGTTCAGAACATTGCTGCCTGGTTTCCCAGACTTTCCTACCTTATCTTGTTCCTAACCTCCCACTGATCTGGGTACAGTGAAGGCTTCTAAATCCCTGTGTTTTCTATGACTCTCAAACTGATCATCTGAAATGGACTCTTAACTTTCCCCCCCAAGCAGTGATATTCTAGGATGATGCTCTATAGTGGAAAACAACCTTAAAGTAAGAAAAAACAACAATAACAACAAATACCATCTCAAATTAGAAATCATAAAATAAATTTAGAATCTAGAAAATTTTGCATCTGCAGTGTTATTTTTGTGCAAGGACAGTTATATGTCTTAGTTAAAATTTTTTTCAATTAAAAATGGAAATTGAATGATGTTCTAATTTTCCTATAGCTCTTCAGCACTCTTTTAGAGATGAAAAACAGCTGCAGAATATTATTTTTTCACAAGTTTGAAAGATGCTTTATATTTTGGAAGGTCTGTATAAATCTTTCAGGTTAGTTTTCCTTTATCAACTTTCTTCTCTGTAGAGAATGTTTATATTTAGGCATTATGACCTATTGTTATCATCTTTATTACCATTATCATCATCATTATCCTTGTTCATTTTGTACTTTTAACCAAAGCTAGCCATAGTTTGTCAAAGATTACAATCCCTAAATTTTATATTTAATTTCTCTTCAGAAGAAAAGTTCCATTTTTTAACTTCATTTGAATTTATAGGAAGCCCCCAATAAATTTAGGTCCCCACAGAGATCAGCTCTCAAAGATTATTTCCCCTCATTTTACTAGAAACACCAGAATAATAAATTTTGTGCCATAATCTCAAATGGCTGATGTTGGCATAAGGACCTGGCATGGTAAATAATCTCTTTCTTTCTCCCCTGTTATTTCCACAGCACATAGCAGACATCACTAAGCAAACACAAAATATTCTCCTCCCCCCAGACATTACTAATCTATCAGGAAACTTTCCCTTCATGCAGGAGAAACCAGACATGCTTTTAAAGTTCTTGACATGGAGCTACAGGCATCCACTACCAACTGATCCTAGTTGGAGCATGATCTGATTATAAGATTGTCTTACCTTCTACCAGCCTTCAGGCAGCAACTGTCTCTCCCCCTTTATTGATATCTTTATCTCCTCTGGTCATTGTTGTCTTTGAGATGGTGAGAACAAAAGAGTTTAGATTTGTTTGTTTTTGTTTTAAAGAATAATAAAAATATAAGGCAATGGAGGACCACAATGATTATGTAATGTAGTAAAAAGAGCAAAAGAATAATTCAGAGTCACAGAATATGGTCCAGGCTTTCACACTATCTTTTGGGTTACTTTGGGTGGATGACTTTGTTTTGTTGGACTTAAGTATTCTTATTTTAAAATGAGGGATAGAATACCTTCTCCATACACATGATAGAATTTTGTGAATATCAAGCTAAAAAGAAATAATGAATGAAAAAAACCTCTACTAAGAAAGACACTGAGGGCTATACCTGAAATTATCCTTTGGTTGGAGACATTAATCCAAGCCTGCCACAATCCATTTCCAAGGTGGTTTCTTTAACATTAAATCTCCATTACCCTACCACCTGAGTACAAGAAATTGGGCTCGAGATGAACACCTGATCCTAAGTCACCAATTCAAAAGCTGGCCTGTGTTCTATGTCAGCAGTCCCCGACCATTTTGGCCCCAGGTACCAGTTTTGTGGAAGGCAATTTTCCCACGGACTGTGGGGTGGGGGGGCGTTGGGGGCGTTTAGGGTGGTTCAGGTGGTAATGCCAGCGATGGGGAGCAGCAGATGAAGCTTCACTGGCCCGTCGCTCACCTCCTGCTGTGCAGCCCAGTTCCTATCCACGGCCTGGGGTTTGGGGACCCCTGTTCTATGTGATAGTCTTCTGTGGTGAGGAGTGGAATGGAAAAGTTTTGCCTCATGTGGCCACAGACAAGTAACTGAACCAATCAGATCTTCTCTTGCACAGTTTGGATTTAAGACTCGTTTTTAACTTACTTAAGCAGTTAGTATGGGAGCAGAGGCCAAAATAGAGGAGGAGAAGTGGTCTTGATATTTCTGAAAAGAGAGATTCAAAGAATGAGAGAGAGTCTCCTACTGGCCTTGGAAAAGCAAACTGTCACATTGTGGAGAGGGCCACATAACAGGGTCTGAGGATAGCATCCAGGAGGCCCTATAGCAGCCCCAGGCCAAATCAGCAAGAAATCAGGGAAGATTCACTCAGGCCCACTCAGTCTTCCTTGTGTCTCAAGGTTGCCTTACCCATGGCTACCCTATATCATAAGAAAATTCTAAACATAGGAAAAGGTGTCTTGGAAAGAGACATACATATAATGGCTTCCTGAGGTAACTAGCCTAGATCTACATAAACATGTATATAAGAACATTTGTAACTTCAGATTACAATGGAGCTGAGAGAGTTGTGCTGTCTACATGAGGTCTATGTTTTTGTTTGTTTTTTTTTTCTTTCTCATCTCCCTGCACGGAAAATCATAATAGAAACCATCTAAACTTACAATGTTTAGTCTGTAGTTTTCAGATTACAACATTTGTCAAGCTTTAGGAGACTCTGAGGTCTCTGTCCCTTCCCCCTTCCTTAGCTCCTTGTATTCTATGAGCACCCCCAGTATTCCTTCCTATGCTTTAGCTACTGCTAGATGTGTTCCTCCCACTTGCAAGTCAAAGAGTTCTGCCTCTTTGAAATTTGTATTATTATATTTTCTGGGAAAGGTATTAATATTCATGTTTCAGGGAAAGAGAGACATAGTTCAATTATTGCCCAAGGTCTTGTGTTATTATATCTCAGATTGTCTTACTCCAAACTCATATTCTTTCAGTCCCATTAAACTTCCTCCTTCCTATATGAAAACTGCTTCCAATTTCTTTCTCTCTTTCTTCTATCCTTTTTCCCTCTCTCCCCTTCCTTTCCAAGGTTTCTTGAGTGAAGAGTGAATGAAAGATTTCTGTGGAAATTTCCCAGCTTGTGTGACAAAATGGTATTTACTGCAAGAACAAGGTCCCTCAGGAAGCTCTCCATCTCTCTGTATTTATCAGCTACTAACTGAATATTATGGAGCTCTAAAATGTGGCCACTTGGAGAGATAGTACATAAACCTAAATAAAAATAAATAAAATATGTCAGTGCATGGTTAACTTGCTTGATTACAAAATAAAAACGTTTCAAAGTAATTGCAGAGATAATCTTGGATGTCGATTGGGCAAGTCTGGCAATCTGTGCACAAGGACTTAGAGATGGCTGTGACTAGAGTCATCAGGGAAATAGCCTTATGAATTGCCTGTATCTTTCCTATCATCTGTACCTCATATATTTGTCTCCCAAAGGACCAGAGACATCATACATTAATGCAACGTTTATTGGGCACTTAACTGGTACTAGGAACTATACTAGATGCTGTGGATAAGAAGATGAGTAAGATGTACGTTCTAAGGACAGGTGAGTTGCTTTGCCAAAACTTCAGTACTTCTCATTTCTTTCCAGAAAACTTTACATTCCTGCTTTTCTGAAGACCATTAATATGTTTTCCATTTGCCTTGGCCTATGGCCTATGTCTTAGGAAAAAGTCCTAAGAGAAGGTGATAACCAAGGAATAGGAGTCTTCTGAGAGATAGTGCTTCCTCCTCACCAACGGGCAGTGGATATGCCAGAGCTTTATTTAAGATTATTTTAGGGGGAGCAAGCAGGTTGTTGGGAGAAGAGGTAGTTAGAGAGTTGTCATAAAATAAAGTTTCCATAGCAAGCACACTAATTTTATTTAGATTCTGTATTTGAATTGGTTTGGGGGAAGAGGGAGAGAAAAAGATAGACAATATTGGGAAAAATTGAAGATTTCCCCAAGCCAATCCTTGGTGTTGCCACTGTGGATAGAACTGTAGTGATCTACTGTTCCTACAGCTGAGTGTCTTACTGAGAGAGCCACCTTGCAAACTTAAGGAAAAGCAGTTTCTATGGCAACACTCAAAGCATTTGAAGAAAGACTAGATAATCAATCCTTTCTTATAACCGAGGAAGCAGAGATGGAAATTTATTAAAAGGTATAGTTCAGATATATTCAAATACATATTCAGGATAAGTATGTTCCATCTGTGTCATGTCATACATCTGACTTAAATCCCAGAGTGTTAAATACTGATGTATCTCAATGGCTTAATTAGTTTTCCAAGACACATTTAGCCTACTAGGATCATTAACATCATGATTAAGGACATACTGTGGAGCCTAGATTCATATCCTGGCTTGGACACTTACTATATTCTCAGTTTTAATTTATTACCTATCTCCTGTTCAGGTTCTCATCTTTACAATGGAAACAAATACAATATCTACTCATCCTGTTTTTGTAAGCCTTAAATAAATGAATATGTATAGGTACCTTAGAACAGTGTCTGGTAAATAACCGTTCAATAAATATTAACTATTATAATTAGCAAGTTTTTCAGCAACTAAGTAGCTTTCTCTATTTACAGATAGATTTGGAATTCATAGTGCATTTAAATAAATACAAGTAAATTCAACTAACATTTCTTGGCCATCTATTTTATACAAGGTATCACACTCAAAGTTGTGGGTAATGAAAAATGAATACTGTATCACTTCTGCCCTTAAGTTGTTTATTATCCACTGAGAGAAGTGGAAGGAGACAGACAGACAGCCATTTACAGCCCAGATTCCAAATGTAGAAGGGCTTAATAAAGGGTCATATTCTTAGCCTCTCTCCTCTTCTTCAGATACTCTAGCCTCGCTGGGATACGTAACAAGCTCATTCCTGCCCCAAGGACCTTTGTATTTGCTGTTCCTGTGCTGGATTGTTCTGTCTTAGTACCTAGAAGGGCTGATTCCTTGTGGTCATTCAGGTCTTAGCCCCTATATCACCTCCTCAGAGAGCCATTCCCTGAATACTTTTACAAAAGTTGGTTCCTCCTGGTCATTTTCTATCAGAGCACCCTGTTTAAAAAAATTTTTTTAATTAAAATTTTTTTATTCCTAGCATTTTAACAATTTATAATTATTGGTTTTAATTAACTTGTTTGCCTGTGTCATTGACTGCACTGAAGTTCCATGAGAGAAGGGACTATTTCTGTTTGATTTGCAGGTTTATCTCCAGTACCTTTCATAGTGTTTGGTGTCTAGTAGGTACTTATTTAATGAATGAATGAATACAGTGAATGGGAATGTAGAGGAGAAATTAATAATTTGACTAGGCACTCCACACAGTTTTTAAGAGAAAGGTTGAAAATGTAGGAGAGGCATTGTAGAGCTCAAGAGCACTAGGAGTGAAGACATGGAGAATTTTATGCCTTTTTCTGCTTTTGATGGAGAATCTGTGTATCCTCAGAAGCTGTCTCCTTACCTTGCTCCTGTTATTGTGTAACTTTTCCTTTCACAGCCTTGTCTTTCCAATCTTGTTACCATCCACTTAAAGAAACATACCAGAATACAGTGCTATCTTGTTGCTCTGAAGCAGGAGATTTTGCTAAAACATTCACACCCACGCTCAAATTATGCATTCACCAGGAACTGCATAGATAGTGCAATCATGTTTATGCAGCTGAGAGCAAGAAAAGGTCAGGTGACTGGTAGAGATCACTTAACTAAGAGCTATGGGCCTCTATTAACTGTGATGACCAGAGACTAATTTCACTGCTGAATGAGAGCTGTAAGATAATTAGGAAAAGTACGTGCCAGAATACCAGTGCATATTTCTCCTAAATTAATACAGCCTCATCAAATAGGTTACATTAAAAACAGATACTTTATGATACAAGATCACTGATTGGCTGAATTAATAAGAATCAACAGCCAGAGTCAGGGCCTGCATTCACCTTGGCAGCAGCTGGGGACTTGGGGAAGGTAACTGAGCAAGAATTATCTGCGGGGAGTAAATCCATGCTTACAAAATAGCTTCTGAGATGAAGCCTGGCTGTGCACTAATGCAGCTTCTGTGATCTTCACACAGCTCTTTCCCAAAGGATCTCCCTTGGGAGGACCCACCAGGGTCTTGTTCCAGAGCAAGGTAGGGAACCTGCCGTGGAGAGATGGATGGTTCAAAGCCACGAGATTCACTGGTGGAGATGAATCAATCAAATACAAAACTTTTCTAATTTTGCTAGCAAAAAGGACTCAGAAACTAAAGCACAGGGACACAGTGATAATGTGCAAAAAGGTAGAGACTTAGAAGTGACATTGTCCAGACTGTTAAGCAACACAGCATTCCTGATAAGGTGGCTTATCTAGCCCCATGTGAGATGAAAAGTCCTGCATTCCAAATATGGAGATTTTTGGAACCCTTACTTCCTAGATCAGGGAGAAACTTTTGCTGTGGTCTGAGTGATATTCTAGGAAATCTCCAGCTATTTCAACTGGCAGATTTAGTGAACAAAAACATGAGACGTCCAGTTAAATTTGAATTTCAGATAAACATGCAGTATTTGGGACATACTTGTTCCTAAAAAAATGTCTTCTGAATCCAAATTTAACTGGGTATTCTGTATTTTATCTGGCAACCATACATTGTTTTAATTCATTTTATTTTTAAGTGGAATATCTTCTGGATTTACAGGGAGGGAGGAGACCAAAATATGTTAAAAAAATTAGCATACATATACTGAGCGTTTTCTGAGTCAACTGGTGGGGATATAAAAATGAATAAGATTCATTTCCTGCCCTCATAGGGTTCAGTGTACACTAGGAGAGACAGACTTCAAAGAATGTCATCTGATAATTGTTTAATACGTGCTGTACTAGTGATATATCCAAGATAAAGTAAGGTCACAAAGGAAGGAGTGACACCAAAATAGTTGAGCATTATTGTCCCAACTAAGGGATAGTATCATCACACATTAATAATATGTTTCACGCTCTTCTCCCACTACCATTCTATCTTCATACAGTTTAGTTCTTAAAAAATACAGAAGAATGGATTACCTTCTTGGGAATCAACTTTTAGGTAGTAATAATAACAACAAGATATTTTCAATGCCCTTTTATAGAACCTTTAGAAAGCAGTCTTAAAATTTGTAGAATTTGGTTGTTTGGCAGAAATGATGAAATAATTACAGCCAGTTAGATAATTGTAACACTGATTCAACACTGAGGCTGTCTTAAAGTATATGGGTCACCAGTGTGCTGATTGAGACAAAATGGGTAGCTCTGACATGAGCCAATTTGGAAGCTGCTTCATACTATTTAAGGAAAAGAATATGCAAAAAAGTGTATCAACGTGTTTCCTGTATTTTTAATATTTACTGGTTTGATTCTTGACTTTTAAAGAATTTTTTGGAGATTTGATCTTGCACCAACAGTGTCCCCTTGAGACCAAATATTCTTGTGCCATTGAAGCTAAAGATATGCATATTTTTGAACTTTGTCATGCAGGATTGACTAACTGTTGTTGATTATATTTAGAATTGGCAAGGGTTCAGAGAAAGTAGTACTTCCACATATTGGCAGTGCCTACTTTATACTAAGTGCTCAATAAATATTTGTTGACTGCATATTAGTTGAATGAATACCTCTTAAGCAGCAATTTTATTTTTAGGAATATAAATGAAGAAAATGATAAGGAGGTGACAATGATTTAGCAATAAGGATAAGTGCAGAATTTTTATAGTAAAAAAAGAGGGAAAAAACTAAATAAGCAGTGGCAGGTTACTGAATAACACAATTATGGCTCCATTATTTAATGAACTATTAGCCAGCTATTAAAAATTATTATGCAGATGTACATTTATTGAAATATACAAATACTCACAATATATTATTAAAGGAAAAAACATTTCATCAGCAGCAAGTACTCTCTTATCCCATGTAGAGTGTATGTGTGTGTATTTGTGTTTGTGTGTTTATGGAAATGGAAAAAAGGCTAGAAGAGTGTATATCAAATATTGACTATGGATAACAGGATTCTTAATGATACTTTTCTACACCCATTTATTTTTCCTTTTTCCTGGGACTGTAATAACATGTGAGATCTTTTGATATTGTCCTACAGTTTGGAGTCTCTATTTTTTCAATCTTTTTCTTTCTGTTCTTTAGATTGCATACTTTCTATTGCTCTATCTTTAATTCCCCTGGCTCTTTCCTCTTTCATATCCATTCTGCTATTGAGCCCCTGCAATGAATTTTTAAAACTTAAGTTATTGTATTTTTAAGTTCTAAAATTATCATTTGTTTTTTTTTTTTTATAGTTTTAATTTTGCTTCTGAGAACTTTTATCTTTCTCTTAATTTCAATAGTGTTTACCTTTGCCTCATGGAAGATTGTTACAATAGCTACTTTAAAAGTCTTTGATGGGCTTCCCTGGTGGCGCAGTGGTTGAGAGTCTGCCTGCGGATGCAGGGGATGCGGGTTCGTGCCCCGATCTGGGAGGATCCCATGTGCCGCGGAGCGGCTGGGCCCGTGAGCCATGGCCGCTGAGCCTGCGCGTCCGGAGCCTGTGCTCCGCAGCGGGAGAGGCCATAGCAGTGAGAGGCCCGCGTACCACCAAAAAAAAAAAAAAAAAAAAAAAAGTCTTTCATAATTCCAACATCTGGTCACCTCAGGCTTGTTATCTGTTGGCTGTCTATTCTCTTGAGTATTGGTCAGATAATTTTGGTTCTTTGTATGTCGAATAATTTTGGATGGTATCCTGGATGATTTGAATATTGTGTTGATAGACTTTGGGTCCTATTAAATCTTCCTCAGAGTGTTATTTTTTTTGTTCAAGCAGGCAATTAAACCTCATTACATTCAGATAACAAGTTCTGAACTCCTGAAGGTGGTGTTTCCAAGGTCAGATTGGATTTTAAGCCTTTGCTGTGCTCTTTGGATCAGCCTGGCACATGTGCCTCTTGGGGTTAGTCTTGGACTTGGGCAAAGGTTTATATGGTAGTTCACTTCTTGAAGCCTTTGCTCTTTTCTTTGGGTCTGTTCTGTGTGTGCACGCCTTGAAGACAAGTCCAGAAACTATGTGACTTCATACACAAAATTAGAGGAATCTCCTTAGCTGTCTCCCCTGAGATTTCCCCCATACTCCCTGGATCCCAGGGTTCTCTTTTCCCTGCACCTCTGATCAGAAAGATTTAAATATTTTCTTCAGACTTTTAGCTTTCTCTACTGTTAGGAAGTTCCTCGTGACTGGTGCCTCCCACTTTGCAGACAATTATTTAAATTCTGATTTTAGTCCTCAATCTACCAGCTATTTTTTTTCTTTTCAGAGTCCTCAGGTGGTGCATTTTGCATTCTATTCAGAATCTTTAGTTGTAAATCAGTAGGAGAGAGAACCTTTATCAGCTTCTCCGTCTTAGCTGCACCAGAAGTCCCTTGATATTTTATTTTCCTGTAAATCTTTATTTTCTAAATCTTCTACCATGAACATATGCTATTTGTAAGGGTAAATTTTTTTTAATTTAAAAGGAATAATTTTTGTGAGGAATACCATGATTTTTTGGGAAGCATTGTAATGATATAATTCTTTTTCAATAATCAGATAATTAAATATGAAAATGACTGATAATAACCAATGTGGGTGCAGGTATGGGACAATAGGCAATCTGTTATAATGACAGCGGTATACACATTAGTACAGTCATTTTCATAGTCATATACTATCTTGATAAATGTAAAATGTACATTTCCTTTTATCTAGAAGTTAAAACTTCAGGAATACATCAAGCAAGCAAATACAGTAAATGTTCTTTCTAGCATCATTATATGTGTGAAAATTGGAAGGAACTTAAACTCTCGTCAATATGGCAATAGTTTAATGGATTACAGTATCCCCATACAATTAACTTCTATGTACCTACTAAAACGTCTGTATTTACTTACTGAAAAAGGTATCTACAATTAATGTTTGAGTGAACAAATGGGTTACAGAAGATTATACATATAAACAAATCCCATTTATGTTTATATATGTGTTAATAAACAATGTACAGAATCACTGTACAGGAATACACATCAAACTGGTAAGAGTAATTTTCTTTGGAGATTGGAAAATTAGGGGAACATGAATGCTATTTCATTGTCTCTGTTGCTTGAGGTTTTGGAAATTAATAAATGTTAATGTGATATTTTTAAATCGAAAAAAATATTTTTAAATGCTTCTGGAAAGAGATTTCAGTCTCTTTGAGAAGTTTAAATTTTTGTTTTCTCCATAATTGACAATTAAGTAATCTTTGCTAAACCTGGGGCAGGTGGTGTGATGACAGATGTGTGACTTAGCTTCAGGCTGCTGCCCTGAGAGTTGCATAAGTTGCTCTGAGTGGTAATGGAGAGAACCTTCTGGACAACCAGTTAGGAAGAGATGGTATTACCAGTAAGGAAAGCACCATGTGACATGAAGTAGACCACAGTGACACTGATTTTGAGACAGTGAATGCATAGATACATATGCAAAAGCTTGCCTTACCGAATATTTGAAGGTTCAGTTATAGAGCAAGAAATGCTAGAGTGACTGGTCATGGGTACCCATAGAAATTAGGAGTAGAGTTTATGTGCAACTGATTCCTACTTGCTAGGTTGATAACCTCAGCAGCTGTTTCTTACCAAGTACCAGATTTTTGAATCAAGACTTCTGCAGAGTCATGAAATGATGGGGTTGGTAGATCAAAGTTTAAGGGTAAAGGGAACCTTTGGGAGAGTATCTCTGAATTCTGGTATACTAAGTGTCCAAACAACTCCCATTCATCACCTGCTTCTCAAAGGATCTGCAAAATTATTTCATGCATGTGAAACTCATTTCTAAACTATATGTTTCTGGAGGGAGTGACTCCTTACTATGCTTTATTTTTCTTGAGCACATATACTACTTACTATTTTTCTATGACATTTTAATTTTATTTTGTTATTTATCATCTGTTTCCTCTACTACAAAATTGGCTCTAAGACTGACTTTTCATCTCTTGTTCTGTGCTATAGGCCCACTATTGAAATGGTGCCTGAGCCAGAGTGGGGACGTAATAAATATTACTGATTAAAGAATAACACATGAGGGCTAGACATGGGGTTTCTACTTTTTCTCTCTCTTTCCTCATATTCTCTTCCTACCTCAATTTCTCCTATTTCAGTGCATAGCACAGTGTTAGGACTTTGACATCAACAAAATGGGGGATTTGGAAATCAAGACAGGATTTGAAAGTGCCTTTTCTATCCATCTTTGAAACATTCTGGACCTGAAGACTCTCCACTGTTGGCAGTATGAGTGGGTTTCAAAATAGGAATTAATTCCAGAATTTTCATTTTCCTACTTGAAACCTTAAAGCCAATTCTTCCCAAACAGGGGCCACAACTAATACATTTATACTTGCACCTAATCCCTTATATTACTATTTTCACAACTTCTCAAGTGAGCATTTTATTTCACATGTTAATATATATGAAATATGAATGTCTCTTACTATCATTGGCATCTTAGCAATATGTCATATTTTAATTGGTAATGTTTAATGTATCATACAATTGATGGATCTGAGGTTTTATGAAATATGGTATTTGGGTTTAATCATACTTTTTATATTAGTATTTTAGGGAATTAAATGGAAATTAGTGTTGTAGAAAGAGGACTTGAGTTGTAAACAGAAAAACTGAATTTGGTTCTGCTAATTATGTGTGTGACAATGAGCAGGGACTTTGCCCTTCTGGGCCTCTCTCTGATCTGTAAAATGTCAGTGGAAGATAGCATTGGTCTACTATTTTAGTGAGGGATTATTTGGTGGATAGAAACAGAAACTATAAGGGTGAAAGAAGTGGCTGTAATGAATCATGAGTTAGCATTGAAATCAAGGGCAGAAAGTAGAGTTTGTTTTCATGAAATATTAATACCTGGAACTGGAAAATGGTCAAGATCTGAGGAGGTTACTTTCTTCTTTCTTTTTTTCCTCTTTTCCCTTATCTCTTTCATTCCACATACATTCTCTTCATAAATTGCTTTTTCTTTTTTTTTTTCTTCCAATACTATGGACTCCTTTCCCTGAGTTGGTATGTACATGATCAAAAATGGCTTCTCTAGCTTCTAGTTTAATTCCAGAGGCTAATTAGCATGGTTGAGGTTCAAGTCTAATCTGATTCTCCCATGTCGGTTCAGGGAAATCTATGCCTGTGAACAGGTAGGGAAGAATCATTTATCACAAACACCGCTGAGAGGTCCACTCCAGTATTTGGAGGGAGTTAATTCTCAGAGAAGAGGGACAAAAGGACAAAAGTTAGGCAGGTTCTAGCATAGCTAGATAATCTCTATGGTCTCTTCCTGCTCTAAGATTTGATGAGCCATGATGTGGAAAGAAAATGAATTTTTAATGTAATCGAAAGCTTTTCTGCTAAAGAATGGTCTTGGTGATGGATTTCAGGGTGGTAAATAGCCCTTCCTTTATACTGTCTCAGTAAGGAAAATCTTACTACTAACTCCTGAATCTTTTTCTTATTTTATAAAAGGACCTATATAGATGTGGCTGTTTCCCAAATCTGGCATGAAGCTAGTGAGGAGAGAACTTTAAAAGGCATTAATATCATAACTTTCCATTTTTTTCAATTGAAATAATTAGCCTAAGGGTAATTATTTGTTGTTGTGAGGTTTTTTTTTTTTTTAACCTCTTTATTGGAGTATGATTACTTTACAATGGTGTGTTAGTTTCTGCTGTATAACAAAGTGAATAAGCTATACGTATACATATAGCCCCATATCCCCTCCCTCTTGCGTCTCCCTCCCACCCTCCCTATCCCACCCCTCTAGGTGGTCACAAAGCACTGAGCTGATCTCCCTGTGCTATATGCAACTGCTTCCCACTAGCTATCTATTTTACATTTGGTAGTGTATGTATGTCAGTGACACTCTCTCACTTCGTCCCAGCTTACCCTTCCCCTTGCCAATGTCCTCAAGTCCATTCTCTATGGCTGGCTCTTTATTCCAGTCCTGCCCCTATATTCTTCAGAACCAGTTTTATTTTAATTTTTTTCGATTCCATATATATGTGTTAGCATATGGCTTCTGTTTTTCTCTTTCTGACCCACTTCACTCTGTATGACAGACTCTAGGTCCATCCACCTCACTACAAATAACTCAATTTCGCTTCTTTTTATGGCTCAGTAGTATTCCATCATATATATGTGCCACATCTTCTTTATCCATTCATCTGTCGATGGACACTTAGGTTGCTTCCATGTCCTGGCTATTGTAAATATAGCTGCAATGAACATTGTGGTACATGACTGTTTTGAATTATGGTTTTCTCAGGGTATATGCCCAGTAGCGGGATTGCTGGGTCATATGGTAGTTCCAATTCTAGTTTTTTAAGGAACCTCCACACCGTTCTCCACAGTGGCTGTATCAATCTACATTCCCACCAACAGTGCAAGAGGGTTCACTTTTCTCCACACCCTCTCCAGCATTTATTGTTTGTAGGTTTTTTTGATGATGGCCATTCCAACTGGCATGAGGTGATAACTCATCATAGCCCTGACCTGCACTTCTCCAATGACTAGCAATGCTAAGCATCACCTCATGTGCTTGTTGGCAATCTGTATATCTTCTCTGGTGAAATGTCTATTTAGGTCTTCTGCCCATTTTTGGATTACGTTGTTTGTTTTTTTGATATTGAGCTGCATGAGCTGCCTGTAAACTTTGGAGATTAATCCTTGGTCAGTTGCTTCATTTGAAAATATTTTCTCCCATTCTGAGGGCTGTCTTTTCGTCTTGTTTATGTTTTCCTTTGCTGTACAAAAGCTTTGAAGTTTCACTAGGTCCCATGTGTTTATTTTTGTTTTTATTTCCATTTCTCTAGGAGGTGGGTAAGAAAGGATTTTGCTGTGATTTATGTCATAGAGTGTTCTGCCTATGTTTTCCTCTAAGAGTTTGATGGTGTCTGGCCTTACATTTGGGTCTTGAATCCATTTTGAGTTTATTTTTCTGTATTGTGTTAGGGAGTATTCTAATTCATTATTTTACATGTAGCTGTCCAGTTTTCTCAGCACCACCCATTGAAGAGGCTGTCCTTTCTCCATTGTCTATTCTTGCCTCCTTTATCAAAAATAATGTGACCATATGTGTGTGGGTTTATCTCTGGGCTTTCTATCCTGTTCCATTGCTCTATATTTCTGTTTTTGTGCCAGTACCATACTGTCTTGATTACTGTAGCTTTGTAGTATAGTCAGAAGTCCAGGAGCCTGATTCCTCCAGCTCTGTTTTACTTCCTCAGGATGGCTTTGGCCACTCGGGGTCTTTTGTGTTTTCATACAAATTGTGATATTTTTTGTTGTAGTTCTGTGAAAAATGCCATGGGTAGTTTCATAGGGATTGCATTGAATCTGTAGATTGCTTTCGGTAGTAGAGTCATTTTCACAGTGTTGATTCTTCCAATCCAAGAACGTGGTATATCTCTCCATCTGTTTGTATCACCTTTAATTTCTTTCATCAGTGTCTTATAGTTTTCTGCATACATGTCTTTTGTCTCCTTAGGTAGGTTTATTCCCAGGTATTTTGTTCTTTTGGTTGTCATGGTAAATGGGAGTGTTTCCCCAATTTCTCTTTCAGATTTTTCATCATTAGTGTATAGGAATGCCAGAGATTTCTGTGCATTAATTTTGTATCCTGCTACTTTACCAAATTCATTGATTAGCTCTAGTAGTTTTCTGGTAGCATCCTTAGGGTTCTCTATGCACGGTATCATGTCATCTGCAAAAGGTGACAGCTTTACTTCTTCTTTTCCGATTTGGATTCCATTTATTTCTTTTTCTTCTCTGATTGCTGTGGCTAAAACTTCCAAAACTCTGTTGAATAATAGTGGTGAGAGTGGGCATCCTTGTCTTGTTCCTGTCTTAGTGGAAATGCTTTTAGTTTTTCACCATTGAGGACGATGTTGGCTGTGGGTTTGTCATATATGGCCTTTATTATGTTGAGGAAAGTTCCCTCTATGCCTACTTTCTGCAGGGTTGTTTTTTTTTTGTCATAAATGGGTGTTGAATTTGGTCAAAAGCTTTTTCTGCATCTACGGAGATGATCATATGGGGTTTTTTTCTTCAGGTTGTTAATATGGTGTATCACATTGATTGATTTGCATATATTGAAGAATCCTTGCATTCCTGGGATAAACCCCACTTAACCATGGTGTATGATCCTTTTAATGTGCTGTTGGATTCTGTTTGCTAGTATTTGTTGAGGATTTTTGCATCTATGTTCATCAGTGATATTGGCCTGTTGTTTTCTTTCTTTGTGACATCTTTGTCTGGTTTTGGTATCAGGGTGATGGTGGCCTTGTGGAATGAGTTTGGGAGTGTTCCTCCCTCTGCTATATTTGGAAGAGTTTGAGAAGGATAGGTGTTAGCTCTTCTCTAAATGTTTGATAGAATACGCCTCTGACGCCATCTGGTCCTGGGCTTTTGTTTGTTGGAAAATTTTTAATCACAGTTTCAATTTCATTGCTTGTGATTGGTCTGTTCATATTTTCTATTTCTTCCTAATTCAGTCTCGGAAGGTTGTGTGTTTATAAGAATTTGTCCATTTCTTCCAGATTGTCCATTTTATTGGCATAGAGTTGCTTGTAGTAATCTCTCACTGTATTTCTGCAGTGTCAGTTGTTACTTCTCCTTTTTCATTTCTAATTCTATTGATTTGAGTCTTCTCCCTTTTTTTCTTGATGAGTCTGGCTAATGGTTTATCAATTTTGTTTATCTTCTCAAGGAACCAGCTTTTAGTTTTATTTATCTTTGCTATCATTTCCTTCATTTCTTTTTCATTTATTTCTGATCTGATCTTTCTGCTTTCTTTCATTCTGCTAACTTTGGGGGGTTTTTTGTTCTTATTTCTCTAATTGCTTTAGGTGTAAGGTTAGGTTGTTTATTTGAGATGTTTCTTGTTTCTTAAAGTAGGATTATAATGGTATAAACTTGCCTCTTAGAACTGCTTTTGCTGCATCCCATAGGTTTTGGGTCTTTGTGTTTTCATTGTCATTTGTTTCTAGGTATTTTTTGATTTCCTCTTTGATTTCTTCAGTGATCTCTTTATTATTCAGTAGTGTAGTGTTTAGCCTCCATGTGTTTGTTTTTTTTACAGATTTTTTCCTATAATTGATATCTATTTTCATAGCGTTGTGGTCTGAACAGATACTTGATATGATTTCAGTTTTCTTAAATTTACCAAGGCTTGATTTGTGACCCAAGATATGATCTATCCTGGAGAATGTTCCTTGAGCACTTGAGAAGAAAGTGTATTCTGTTGTTTTTGGATGGAATGTCCTATAAATGCCAATTAAGTCCATCTTGTGTAATGTATCATTTAAAGCTTGTGTTTCCTTACTTATTTTCATTTTGGATGATCTGTCCATTGGTGAAAGTGAGGTGTTAAAGTACCCTACTATGATTGTGTTACTGTCGATTTCCCTTTTTATGGCTGTTAGTATTTGCCTTATGTATTGAGGTTCTCCTATGTTGGGTGCATAAATATTTACAATTGTTATATCTTCTTCTTGGAGCGATCCCTTGATCACTATGTAGTGTCCTTCTTTTTCTGTAGTAATAGTCTTTGTTTTAAAGTCTATTTTGTCTGATATGAGAATTGCTACTCCAGCTTTCTTTTGATATCCATTTGCATGGAATATCTTTTTCCATCCCCTCACTTTCAGTCTGTATGTGTCCCTGGGTCTGAAATGGGTCTCTTGTAGACAGCATATATATGGTCTTGTTTTTGTATCCATTCAGCCAGTCTATGTCTTGGTTGGAGCATTTAATCCATTTACATTTAAGGTAATTATTGATACGTATGTTCCTATTACCATTTTCTTAATTGTTTTGGGTTTGTTATTGTGGATGTTTTCCTTCTCTTGTGTTTTCTGCCTAGAGAAGTTCCTTTAGCATTTGTTGTAAAGCTGGTTTGGTGGTGCTGAATTCTCTTAGCTTTTGCTTGTCTGTGAAGGTTTTAACTTCTCTCTCGAACCTGAATGAGATTCTTGCTGGGTAGAGTAATCTTGGTTGTAGGTTTTTCCCTTTCATCACTTTAAATATGTTCTGCCACTCCTTCTGGCTGCAGAGTTTCTGCTGAAAGATCAGCTGTTAACTTATGGGGTTTCCCTTGTGAGTTATTTGTTTGTTTCCCTTGCTGCTTTTAATATGTTTTCTTTGTATTTAATTTTTGACAGTTTGATTAATATGTGTCTTGGCATATTTCTCCTTGGATTTATCCTGTATGGGACTCTCTGTGCTTCCTGGACTTGATTAACTATTTCCTTTCCCATATTATGGAAGTTTCAACTATAATCTCTTCAAATATTTTCTCAGTTCCTTTCTTTTTCTTTTTTTTCTCTTGGACCCCTATAATTCGAATGTTGGTGCATTTAATGTTGCCCCAGAGGTCTCTGTGACTGTCCTCAATTCTTTTCATTCTTTTTTCTTTATTCTGCTCTGCAGTATTTATTTCCACTATTTTATCTTCCAGGTAACTTTTCCGTTCTTCTGCCTCAGTTATTCTGCAATTGATCCCTTCTGGAGAATTTTTAATTTCATTTATTGTGTTGTTCATCTCTGTTTGCTCTTTAGTTCTTCTAGGTCCTTGTTAAACGTTTCTTATATTTTCTCCATTCTATTTCCAAGATTTTGGATCATCTTTACTAACATTATTCTGAATTCTTTTTCAGGTAGACTGCCTATGTCCTCTTCATTTGTTTGGTCTAGTGGGTTTTAACTTGCTCCTTCATCTGCTGTGTGTTTCTCTGTCTTTTTATATGCCTAACTTACTGTGTCTGCTGTCTCCTTTTCACAGTCCGTAGGTTCGTAGTTCCCGTTGTTTTTGGTGTCTGTCCCCAGTGGCTAAGATTGGTTCAGTGGGTTGTGTAGGCTTCCTGGTGGAGGGGACTGTTTGTGTTCTGGTGGATGAGGCTGGGTCTTGTCTTTCTGGTGGGCAGGACCGCATCAGCTTGTTTGTTTTGGGGTGTCTGTTACCTTATTATGATTTTAGGCAGCCTCTCTGTTTATGGGTGGGGTTGTGTTCCTGTCTTGCCAGTTATTTGGCACAGGTGTCTAGCACTGTAGCTTACTGGTCGTTGAGTGGAGCTGGGTCTTAGTGTTGAGTTGGAGATCTCTGGGAGAGCTTTTGCCTTTTGATATTACATGGAGCTGGGGGGTCTCTGGTGGACCAGTGTCCTGACATCAGCTCTCCCACCTCAGAGGCACAGGCCTGACAGTTGGCCTGGGCACAAGACCCCGTAAACCACATGCATCAGATGAAAAGGGAGAAAGAAAGAAAGAAAGAAAGAAAGAAAATATATAAATAAAATAAATTTATTAAAATAAAAAAATTATTAAAGATAAAAAAAAGATGTAATAAAAGAAAAATAAAAGGATAGACAGAACCCTGGGATTGTAATTGTAAAAGCAAAATTGTAAAAGCAAAGCTATACAGGCAAAATCATACAAAGAAGCATGCAAAGAAGTATACACATACACTCTCACAAGAAGAGAAAAAGGAAATATATATATATATATATTAAAAAAAAAAAGAAGAGAGCAACCAAATCAATAAACAAATCTACCAATGATAATAAACTCTAAATAGTAAACTAAGGTAAAGATAAAACCAGAAATAAATTAGAGCAGGGATTTGCAAACTCCAAATCTACAGTTGCGCCTAAAGTCCACCGCCTAAATTTTGGGATATTTGATGTCTATTCAGGTATTCCACAGATGCGGGGTACATCAAATTGATTGTGGAAATTTAATCTGCTGCTCCTGAGTCTGCTGGGAGCAATTTCCCTTTCTCTTCTTTGTTCACACAGCTCCTGGGGTTCAGCTTTGGATCTGGCCCTGCTTCTGCGCATAGGTCGCCTGAGGGCGTCTGTTCTTTACTCAGACAGGACGGGGTTAAAGGAGCAGCTGATTAGGGGGCTCTGGTTCACTCGGGGGGGGGGGGGGGGAGGGGTATGAATTGCGGGGCGAGCCTGTGGCGGCAGAGGCCAGCGTGACGTTGCAACAGCCTGAGGTGCGCCCTGTGTTCTTCCTGTGAAGTTGTCCCGGGATCACGGGACCCTGGCAGTGGCGGGCTGTGCGGACTCCTGGGAGGGGAGGTGTGGATAGTGACCTGTGCTTGCACACAGGCTTCTTGGTGGCGGCAGCAGCAGCCTTAGCATCTCATGCCCGTCTCTGCGGTCCGCGCTGATGGCCACGGCTCGTGCCCGTCTCTGGAGCTCATTTTATTTGGGCAGTGCTCTGAATCCCCTCTCCTCGTGCACCCCGAAGCAATGGTCTCTTGCCTCTTAGGCAGTTCCAGACTTTTTCCCGGACTCCCTCCTGGCTAGCCGTGGCGCACTAACCCCTTCAGGCTGTGTTCACGCTGCCAACCCCAGTCCTCTCCCTGGGATCCGACAGAAGCCCGAGCCTCAGCTCCCAGCCCCGCCCTCCCCGGCGGGTGAGCAAACAAGCCTCTCGGGCTGGTGAGTGCCCGTCGGCACCCATCCTCTGTGCGAGAATCTCTCCGCTTTGCCGTCTGCACCCCTGTTGCTGTGCTCTCCTCCGTTGCTCCAAAACTTCCCCCCGCCACCCCCCGCCCCCGTCTTTACCCACGAAGGGGCTTCCTAGTGTGTGGAAACCTTTCCTCCCTCACAGTTCGTTCCCAGAGGTGCAGGTCCCATCCCTATTCTTTTGTCTCTCTTTTTTCTTTTGCCCTACCCAGGTACATGGGAGTTTCTTGCCTTTTGGGAAGTCTGAGGTCTTCTGCCAGCGTTCAGCAGGTGCTCTGTAGGAGTTGTTCCACATGTAGATGTATTTCTGATGTATTTGTGGGGAGGAAGGTGATCTCCACATCTTACTGCTCCGCCATCTTGAAGGTCTCGGAGGCATTTTTTTAATCTTCAAAAAGATAGCAATGCTTGAATCAGGCATCCTTCTGTAGAGTTTGTGTTTATTCTGTTGCTTCCATTGAGTGAAACAATGTAATCTTACTGTTTTTTCTTGCATTTGGGACACTGTGTGTGTGTGTGTGTGTGTGTGTGAGAGAGAGAGAGAGAGAGAGAGAGAGAGAGAGAGAGAGAGAGAGAAAGGAGGAGGGAGAAGAAGATGAGGAAGAAGAGGAGATGCTACAGTAAGGGACCTTGGGGACAACCATGCTCCAGGCTCATTCATCTAGGATGTTAAATTTCTCATGTTTGGGGCAAGTGGGAAAACCAAGGTCATTAACAGTTGAGGTGACCTGGGACAGTTGTTCACTGTGGGCAAATGACCTAAGAGATCTTAGTTTCCATGGAATGAAAAGTAATAGTACTTGCATATATACTTTGTACTAGACCCTTTTTATATAGTAGCTTCAATACTTGTAACAGTTTGGCAAACTATTATTATTCCCAAATCACTGAAAAGAAATAGTGGGTAACTTCAACTAGGTTACATAGCTAGTGTATGGTGGATCTGTGATTTGAATGTGGACATGTCTGCTTCCAGAGCCTGGAGTCTTTCATCATATCATTGTGTTTACTCTTCAGGACTGAGATTCAGTGCACAAGCTCTAGTCCTAGCATTTGTGAAATTGCTCTGAGATCTTAGGCAAGCCCCTTAACATTTCTGTGCTTCATTTTCATCAGGCATAATGTCTGTCAAATAGAAATTTATTAAAAAGTATTTAATGAATATAATTGGATACTCATCTAAGTCCAGGGTTATTGTGGGTGATTTGTGTATAGAGCATGGGGAGTAAGAGTTTGGGCTTGCTTAGTCCATCTACGTGACTGGGCTTAATTTCTTTAAAACTTGGTTTTCTTAATGATAGAACAAAGGATGAAAGAAATGTACAAAGTATGATGTATAAAATAAGCTCTGAAGATAGATTGTACAACACAGGGAATATAGCCAATATTTTATAATAACTCTAATGGAGTATAATCTTTAAAAATTACGTATCACTATATTGTACACCTGTAACATATAATATTGTACATCAACTACACTTCAATTAAAGAAAAAGAAAAAAGAAAACTAAGTCATTGGATCAGTATGAAAATTAAAAACATGGAAAATATTTACCAAGAATCTAGGCACATATCAATTGCTCTACAAATTTTAACTGTTTGCTCTTATGAAGGAGATTTTATATGGCCAAGGACTTGGAAACTTTGGATTCAGAGTCCAGAGTTCTCACCATTACATCCTGGAACCGCCTAAGATTTGGAAACTTTTCTGGTGTTGAAAAACAGAAGTTTGAATCCTTGCTCTGGTGGTGCTGTAACCCCATTTCAGGGTCTCCGGGACACACAGAACTCACATTTCTCTGTGGCAACATCTGATTCCAGACTTGTAAACAGCCTAAGGGCAAAAAAGATGAGAATTCTGGGCATCATTAGGAGGCATGTAGAAACTTTCCAGGGTATAACACGTAAGTTTAATTTTCCAGTTTTCCTTACCTAGACACAGTTCTATAACCATGAATGTCTATGACTTCCTTTCACTGACACTCAGAAATCTGAGTTTAGTTGAGGCAAGAAGAAAGAAATGGAGAGAAATTAGCAACAAATTTACTCTTACGATCGGATTTTGAAAGATTCAGTGTCTGTGTATGTATTTGTATAATCCGCATCTACTGATACCTTTTAATGTAGAAAAATGACTAATATCCCTTCTACATGCCACAGTTTGTAAAGAAGCGGGCACTTCGTCACCTTTCTTTAATAGATTACCATAAAGTATGTGGTGGAAGATTAGTCCACTCTGTTATGTAATTATATAAACTACTTTAGAATTCAATTTAGATTTGGGAGTTTCATTCTGTGGAATGATGGGGATATCTTTTGGTAGTTTGCTTTTTTTTAATAAACTGATATTCCTTACCATTACCCATTGGTAGATATCAATCTTCAAGGTCCAAGTAATGCCCTTTCATAGAATTGAATTTTGCTTTCCTTTGTCCAGATAAAATTTCCCTTCAAAAACTGGCATATATTTAGTGGGATATTCAAAAATTGTTGGTAGTTTATGGATAGTCCTGCTGGGCAAGAATTAACATTTTTCTTTATTATAAGACCATAAGTCCAGTGGAGTGAAACCATAGAAGAATTAGAATGAAAGATCTTATGAGACTCTGCTGCAGCAGTAAAGAAAATGACACCAAGACAAGCATCCTGAAGAATTTAAAGACAGTGTAATATATTTTAAATCTTGTCTGTTTAATATCAATATCGTAAGACTCTTACCTTTCATTTCACCTATGGACAGTAGATAAATATTCTGGACTGAAATATTTAAAAGTGAAAGGTTGTGTGGTTTCAATTTCATGAGAAAACATTATATTTCAGATCTACTTTTTGAGGACTCAGCAGCATTTTTGAAGAATTCCTCTTCAGTCTGAGAGCTGAAGGTGGAGCCCTTGTGCTGTGTCCAAAAGACATTCTTAGCATTAACTCTTCTAAACTTGTTTATGCAGTTCTAGAAAAGACACAGGCTAGCAAAGAAATTGTGACTGTTTTTTAACTTTTGGATTGTCACCTTGGATAGTTTGTGGAGGAGGCTGATTTATAGGATTTCATGGGACATGGTAAAACCAGCCAAAAGCCCTATTGAGGTTTGGAGTTTGGGGATTTTGGAGTGACTTGTGGTTTTGATAATTTCTGGAGGTTGGGAGGAAACTGTCATTACTCATTCACATCTTCGTGGATGTTCTCCTAGGAACATCCCTGAAGGGCCTCAGTTTTACCCTTTGTAAAAGGAAAGGGATCTATTAGCTGTTTCTTTCACTCCTTTCTCCTTAGAACATTCTGCGACTCTGAGGTGTTTTTAAAGTGTTCTCCATCCAGATCAGCTTGAGGAAGTGTAACTTCTTTAGGTGTGAGGGCAAGGAAAGGAGCGAAAAAATAATACCTGTCAAATCCCTACTCTGTGCCCAGAACTTCACAAATGTTGTCTCATTTTCTCTTTAACGACAACCCTCACAGGGTTCACAGTAGATATTACTAGCACTCCTTACAGATAGAGATGCTCAAGCTCAGTAACAGTAAGTAATTTATGCAAAGACACTTGATGAAGGGCAGAGTGAGATTTGGACCCAGCTCAGTTAAACTTCAATTTTGGGGGTATTTCCACTGAAATCAAAACTTTGTTTACGCCTGCTACAGAAACTATGGAAAGTAGCCTTTTTTCCTTGAAATGAATACAGATAATTTAAATTAAAAATATGTAGCATGAACTTAAGTTACACGGAAATATTATTTTTCACCTATCAGTAAGGCAAAAGTAATTAGCACATTGTTTCCACAAAGATGTTACAGAAGAGACACTTCAATGCTCTGACCAGACTTTTCCTATATTTCACATACTTGAAAAACCTTTCCCTTTTTATATTATTAGTTGTAATTGTCTTTGCCTAGTTTGTCTTTTTATCAACTTTCTCTTTAGATGTTGTGTCATAGTTTTACATATCTTCCCCAATTTGAGATTCTAAAAGAATTTGCAAATGGTTCCTTCTAACACTTTTATGTTTTGTAAATTCCTTCATCTTTTTGGGAGTTTATCTAAGTATAAGGGGGATCCAGTTTTCCAAACAGCTAAATAGTTGTCCTTATTGCCTAAGCTATCTTTTCCTTACTGATTTAAGATGCTCTTTAATAATACTAAATCTTTGTATGCATTTGGGTTCATTTTTGCACTTCTGTTCTAAGCCACTGATTATCTCTTGTGCTGCTACCACAGTGCTTTAGTTATTGTGGCTTCATAATGTTTTCATGCCTCTTCGGGCCAGTCCCTTTCAATACTCTCATTTTTTTCCTCAGATTTTTTTTCCTGGATATTCTTGCTTGTTTATTACTCCATATAAATTTTGGAGTTAAGATTACCCTACATTCATAGATAAATTTAAGGAGAAATAACATTTCTATGATGTGTAGTCTTCCTATCTAGGAATATGGTATGCTTTTATTTGTTCACCTTTTAGAGTCCGTCAAGAGCATTTAAAACTTTTCTTTATTTAAATCTTGTGAATTTCTTGTATGTTTATTCTTAGATATTTTGTATTTTAATTGCTATTGATTTTACAGCATTTATTCCATTATTCTTTCTAGGTGGTTATTGTTTGCAAATGTGAAAGCCATCAATTTTTGTATATTAATTTTATTCCAGCCTACTTATTTGTATTTTCTTTTTTGGTAACAGCTTTTAGGTTGAAATCTTGGATTTTTCTGGTATGTAGTCATATCATCTTCAAACTTTAAACAACTGTACGTTTTGTTTGCATCCACTAAAAGAGCCAGAACGATGTTCAATAATTGAAGTGAGAAGGAACATCCGTTTTTTTATGTAAATAATTTTCTAATGTTTAACCACCTCTCATGTTTCTGGATCCATCCCAATTGGTTATTATTTTAAATTATTTTACTATATTGCTGGGTTCATTTTGCTAATAATTTTTTTTAATCTTCACAATGAAACTGGTTTATAATTTTCTTTTCATTATACTCTTATTGGGTTTCATATCAAAATGGTTATTGCTTCATAAAATGAACTGTGAAGTTTTTCATCTTTTTCTGTGGTCTGAATCCTTGAAGGTTTGGGAAAATGAGTCCCTAAAACATGGATGTTTCATTAATTACCTTTTAAATTTCTTGTGTTGTAATTAGTCTGTTAAAGTTTCTTACTGATTCAAGACTCGATTTTCATAATAGATGTTCCAAGAGAACAGTCCATTTTTTTGAGTTGTTGGTTTATCAGTATGAGGCTGTATAGAATACTCTCTGACCATTATTTTGATGATAGAATATCACCAGTTTTCATCCCCAGTGAATTAATTGATGTGGCCAATGATTATCAATGGCTGTTATATCACGAAAGCAGAGAATCGGATCCCGATGGAAGTACACAATGTCACCTATAAAATAAGTTGTTTTGTCAAATAATGGAACCTGAATCTTATGGAGTTTCTGGATCTGACTGCCAGTTTTCAGCAAATGAAGAGAACAAAGAAACATACTAAAGGACACTGCAGATGTAATCAACAAAATCCAGGCTGTGGGGTAAACCATAGGACAAAAGTCAGTTTCCTCAACAAAAAACTTACAAGGAAAAGATAAGGGAAACATACATTAAAAGAAACAGAAAAGACCTATCAACCAATAACAATGTAGAGACTGTTTCGATTCTGGTTCAAACAAACTAAAATACTATAAGATGACTGGGAAATGTAAAAACAGAAATATAAATACTGAAAGCACGATGATGATATAGTGGCTGTCTTTAAAAAAAGCTACTACCTTTTAGTGATACATACTGAATATTTACAGATGAAATCATCTGATGTCTGAGATTTGCTTTGAAATCATCTAGGCTGTGGGGAGTGATAGGGGATAGAGATGAAACAAAATTAGCCAGAAATTAGCAATTACTGAAGCTGGCTAATGGATACCAGATTCATTAGTGTATTTTTTCTACTTCTGTACACATTTGAAATTTCCCAAAACCCCCAGATATCTTTGTATTTCTAGTTATGTTCCCCTTTTCATGACTAATATTGGTTATTTAGTTTTTCTTCATTTTTTCTTGATAAGGCTTTGCAGAAGTTTGTCTGTTTTATTAATCTTTCCAAAGAACCAGTTGTTGTTCTTCAGTCTACATCTGAAAAACAGATGTAGACTGTTGTTTTTTGTTGTTTCATCAGTCTACATCTTTAAAATTTGTTTTACTTTCTAATAATTTCTGATTTTTTTTTCTGATTAATCATATTCTTTTCCTTTCTTCGGCTTTATTCTAACCATACATCTAGATGCTGCTCGAGAGAGGAGTGAGGTTTGACTTGTTTTCTGGGAGCATTTCTGTCCACAGCACTGGACTTGATTATTCTTTCCCCCCAAAACCTGTGAGGATTAAACTCATCATGCCACACATTGCTGTTTACCGCAGTCACCTCTAGAAAATATAATCTTCCTGAGCATTTATTATCAATCCCATTTTCTTTTTCATCTTTTTCATGTGACCAGCCCCTCATTCCTGGCTCCCAGAGCCTCCCCTGTGTCTTCTGGGACCTGCAGTGCTGATCAGTAAGCTGTCCTGTTTTTCCTCTTCTCCTTGCATGTTCTCTTCTTATTGTAACTGAAACATAGGTGTCTTCTCTGGGTTCAACTCTCTTTAAAAGGCTGTATTTTTTTTCTTCCCTCATGCTCCATGTACCTCAAGAGCAGATGTTAGAGTAGGCATCCTCCTTGTGCTTTATTGGTACTTCTAGACCAGGACTCTCTCCTTGAACAAAACCTGCTCCTTCTGGAAATACATAATCCCTTTCCTCATAGTGTCCCTATGACATCACACGGTCTTCCCTGTAACTTCGATGCCTATCGTCATTCTTGGCAAATCCAGTTGCCACCCTTCAATATCTTTTCCTTTACTATACCAGCCTTTTAGTTCCATAGACACACTCAGAACCACTTAAAAAGTGGCACCTCATCTGTAACCTCAATATCAACATACGACCTTGAATACAACCCTCTATCTCAGTGTACTTCAATGTACTTTCTCAAGTAGAACTGTTTCTCAAGTACTTTCTCCAGTTTCTCAAGTACTTTTTCCTAGTGTAACAGTTCGTTGACTGCATCATCACTTTAAACTATTATCACCATAAATTTAACCTTATTCTATAGTTTATTATATTTAGCATAGTTTACTTCTAAATTGTCCTTAATTTCAGTTTTTCTAATATTTTATTATGAACATTCAGGGATTTTGAAATAATTTTAGGGCAAAGATCAATATACCCACCACCTGGATTCTACCATTACCCTTTTATTCTACTGTTTACCATGTATCTGTTCATGTACCCATTGCTCTATCTATGCATTGTCATTATATTCTTTTGGATACATTTCAAAGTAAATTGCAGTGTTCAGTATATTTCCCCCTACATGCTTCCTCATGCGTATTTATCTTTAATTAGAGTTCAGTATTCATTTATAAATTATTTTGTTGGATTTAAAAATTATATATAGGGCTTCCCTGGTGGCGCAGTGGTTGAGAGTCCGCCTGCCGATGCAGGGGACACGGGTTCGTGCCCCGATCCGGGAAGATCCCACATGCCGCGGAGCGGTTAGGCCTGTGAGGCATGGCCGCTGAGCCTGCGCGTCCGGAGCCTGTGCTCCACAACGGGAGAGGCCACAACAGTGAGAGGCCCGCGTACCGCAAAAAAAAAAAAAAAAAAAAATTATATATAAATAAATGGAATCACTATGTTGTGTACCAGAAACTAACATAGTGTTATAGGTCAATTATATTTCGAAAACAAACAAACAAACTCATAGGAAAAGAGATCAGTTTTATGGCTCCTAGAGGGGGGAGTGAGGGGAGGGGCAATTGGATAAAGGCAATCAAAAGGTACAAACTTCCAGTTATAGGGTAAATAAGTACTGGGGATGTAACGGACAATGTGATAAATATCATTAACACTGCTGGACGTTATATATGAAAGCTGTTAGAGTAAATTCTAGGAGTTCTCATCACAAGGAAAAAGTATTTTTTCTATTCTACATGAGGTGATGGATGTTCACTAAACTTATTATGGTCATAATTTCATGATGTATGTAGGACAGATTACCATGCTGTACACCTTAAACGTACACAGTGCTGTGTGCCAATTGCATCTCAATAAAAATGGAAGAAAAAAAATTTTAATTAAAAAAAAATATGTGCAACGAAATGTAAACTACACACTTGCTGAATTTTGACAAATGCGTATTGCTGTGTAGTCCAAACCCCTATTAGGATGCAGAATGTTACCAAGGTCCCAGAAATTTCCCTCATGTCCTGTCCCACTCAGTCTCTGCCCCACATCTCCAGAGGCAATTGCTGTCCTGATTTTTTTCATCGTAGATTTGTTTTGCGTCTTCTAGAATTTCATATGAATCAAATCAAATAGGTGTTCCTATGTGTAAGATTTCTTTCACACTGCATAAAGTTTTTGAGCTTCATCCATGTTTTTGCATGTTTCAGTAATTTATTCATTTTTTATTGCTGAATAGTATCCTATTGAATGAATGTGTCACAGTTTATCCAGTCTCCTGTTGATGGACACAGACTATTTCCACTTTTTACTATTAACTTCTCATGTATTAATTGGCCATTTGTATATCTTCTTTTGTGAAGTTACTGATTAAAACTTCTGCTCAGTTTTTAGGTTATTTATCTCTTTATTCTTGAGATGGAGGTGTTCTTTGTATAATCTGGATAACGTCCTTTATCAGATATGCTTTGCACATAATTCTGCCTTGTTTACTCACTTTTTAAATGCCATCTTTTGATGAACTTAAGATTAAAATTTTGATGAATTATAATTTATCAAATTTTAATGCTTCTTACTTTCTATGACTTGACCAAGAAACATTTGCCTACCCAAAGTCATGAAGATATTCTCCTATGTTTTCTCTAAAAGTTTTATGGTTTTAGCTTTTACTTTAGGTCTGTGACACACCTTGAATTAATTTTTGTGTGTGGTATTAGGTAGGGGTCATGGTTTATTTTTTCCCATATGGATAGTCAGTTGTTCCATCACCGTTTATTGAAAAGATTTTCAGTTCTCCATTAGTTTGCTTTGGTGCCTCTGTTAAGTATCAAATAACTGTGTAAGTTATGCCAGTGTATATATATAACATATATATTACATACATCTATATATACACTCATATATATGTAATTTTCATTTTAAACATTTCTTCAGCAATGTTTTGTATTTTTTTAGTCTGCACATTTTGATGTTACTCTGCTAAAATTATTTTTAATTACTTTCTTTTTAAAATTTTTTTTTAACATCTTTATTGGAGTATAATTCCTTTACAATGCTGTTAGTTTCTGCTTTATAACAAAGTGAATCAGTTATACATATACATATGTTCCCATATCTCTTCCCTCTTGTGTCTCCCTCCGTCCCACCCTCCCTATCCCACCCCTCTAGGTGGTCACAAAGCACCGAGCTGATCTCCCTGTGCTATGTGGCTGCTTCCCACTAGCTATCTATTCTACGTTTGGTAGTGTATATATGTCCATGCCACTCTCTCACTTTGTCACAGCTTACCCTTCCCCCTCCTCATATCCTCAAGTCCATTCTCTAGTAGGTCTGTGTCTTTATTCCTGTCTTACCCCTAGGTTCTTCATGACATTATTTTTTCTTAAATTCCATATATATGTGTTAGCATACGGTATTTGTCTTTCTCTTTCTGACTTACTTCACTCTGTATGACAGACTCTAGGTCCATCCACCTCAATACATATAGCTCAATTTTGTTTCTTTTTATGGCTGAGTAATACTTCATTGTATATATGTGCCACATCTTCTTTATCCATTCATCCGATGATGGACACTTAGGTTGTTTCCATCTCCTGGCTATTGTAAATAGAGCTGCAATGAACATTTTGGTACATGACTCTTTTTGAATTATGGTTTTATCAGGGTATATGCCCAGTAGTGGGATTGCTGGGTCATATGGTAGTTCTATTTGTAGTTTTTAAAGAAACCTCCATACTGTTCTCCGTAGTCCTGTACCAATTCACATTCCCACCAACAGTGCAAGAGTGTTCCCTTTTCTCCACATCCTCTCCAGCATTTATTGTTTCTAGATTTTTTGATGATGGCCATTCTGACTGGTGTGAGGTGATACCTCATTGTAGTTTTGATTTGCATTTCTCTAATGATTAATGATGTTGAGCATTCTTTCATGTGTTTGTTGGCAGTCTGTATATCTTCTTTGGAGAAATATCTATTTAGGTCTACTGCCCATTTTTGGATTGGGTTGTTTGTGTTTTTGATTCTGAGCTGAATGAGCTGCTTGTAAATTTTGGAGATTAATCCTTTGTCAGTTGATTCATTTGCAAATATTTTCTCCCATTCTGAGGGTTGTCTTTTGGTCTTGTTTATGGTTTCCTTTGCTGTGCAAAAGCTTTGAAGTTTCATTAGGTCCCATTTGTTTATTTTTGTTTTTACTTCCATTTCTGTAGGAGGTGGGTCAAAAAGGGTCTTGCTGTGATTGATAGATCTTGCTGTCATAGAGTGTCCTGCCTATGTTTTTCTCTAAGAGTTTGATAGTGTCTGGCCTTACATTTAGGTCTTTAATCCATTTTGATTTTATTTTTGTTTATGATGTTAGGGAGTATTCTAATTTCATATTTTACACGTAGCTGTCCAATTTTCTCAGCACCGCTTATTGAAGAGGCTGTCTTTTCTCCACCGTATATTCTTGCCTCCTTTATCAAAGATAATGTGACCATAGGTGTGTGGGTTTATCTCTGGGCTTTCTATCCTGTTCCATTGATCTATACTTCTGATTTTGTGTCACTACAATACTGTCTTGATTACTGTAGCTTTGTAGTATAGTCTGAAGTCAGGGAACCTGATTCCTCCAGCTCCGTTTTTTGTTCTCGAGATTGCTTTGGCTATTCGGGGTCTTTTGTGTTTCCATACAAATTGTGAAATTTTTTGTTCTAGTTCTGTGAAAAATGCCACTGGAAGTTTGATAGGGATTGCATTGAATCTGTAGATTGCTTTGGGTAGTAGAGTCATTTTCACAATGTTGATTCTTCCAATCCCAAAACATGGTATATCTCTCCATCTATTTGTATCATCTTTAATTTCTTTCATCAGTGTCTTATAATTTTCTGCATACAGGTCTTTTGTCTCCGTAGGTAGGTTTATTCCTAGATATTTTATTCTTTTTGTTGCAATGCTAAATGGGTGTGTTTTCTTAATTTCTCTTTCAGATTTTTCATCATTAGTGTATAGGAATGCCAGAGATTTCTGTGCATTAATTTTGTATCCTGCTACTTTACCAAATTCATTGATTAGCTCTAGTAGTTTTCTGGTAGCATGTTTAGGATTCTCTATGTATAGTATCATGTCATCTGCAAACAGTGACAGCTTTACTTCTTCTTTTCCAATTTGGATTACTTTTATTTCTTTTTCATCTCTGATTGCTGTGGCTAAAACTTCCAAAACTATGTTGAATAATAGTGGTGAGAGTGGGCATCCTTGTCTTGTTCCTGATCTTAGTGGAAATGGTTCCAGTGTTTCACCATTGAGGATGATGTTGACTGTGGGTTTGTCATATATGGCCTTTATTATGTTGAGGAAAGTTCCCTCTATGCCTACTTTCTGCAGGGTTTTTATCATAAATGGGTGTTGAATTTTGTCAGAAGCTTTTTCTGCATCTATTGAGATGATCATATGGTTTTTCTCCTTCAATATGTTAATATGGTGTATCACATTGATTGATTTGTGTATATCGAAGAATCCTTGCATTCCCAGGATAAACCCCACTTGATCATGGTGTATGATCCTTTTAATGTGCTGTTGGATTCTGTTTGCTAGTATTTTGATTAGGATTTTTGCATCTATGTTCATCAGTGATATTGTCCTGTAGTTTTCTTTCTTTGTGACATCTTTGTCTGGTGTTGGTATCAGGGTGATGGTGGCCTCATAGAATGAGTTTGGGAGTGTTCCTCCCTCTGCTATATTTTGGAAGAGTTTAAGAAGGATAGGTGTTAGTGCTTCTCTAAATGTTTGATAGAATACGCCTGTGAAGCCATCTGGTCCTGGGCTTTTTTATTTTGAAAGATTTGTAATCACAGTTTCAATACCTGTGCTTGTGATTGGTCTGTTTGTATTTTCTATTTCTTCCTGGTTCAGTCTTGGCAGGTTGTGTATTTTTAAGAATTTGTCCATTTCTTCCAGGTTGTCCATTTTATGGCATATCGTCGCTTGTAGTAATCTCTCATGATCTTTTGTATTTCTGCAGTGACAGTTGTTACTTCTCCTTTTTCATTTCTAATTCTATTGATTTGAGTCTTCTCCCTTTTTTTCTTGATGAGTCTAGCTAATGGTTTATCAATTTTGTTTTTCTTCTCAAAGAACCAGCTTTTATTTTTATTCATCGTTGCTATCATTTCCTTCATTTGTTTTCATTTATTTCTGATCTGATCTTTATGATTTCTTTCCTTCTGCTAACTTTGGGGTGTTTTCTTCTTTCTCTAATTGCTTTAGATGTAAGGTTAGGTTGTTCTTTTGAGATGTTTCCTGTTACTTAAGGTAGGATTGTATTGCTATAAAGTTCCCTCTTAGAACTGCTTTTGCTGCATCCCATAGGTTTTGGGTCTTTGTGTTTTCATTGTCTTCTGTTTCTAGGTATTTTTTGATTTCCTCTTTGATTTCTTCAGTGTTCTCTTCGATATTAAGTAGTGTATTGTTTAGCCTGCATGTGTTTGTATTTTTTACAGATTTTTTCCTGTCATTGATATCTAGTCTCACAGCATTGTGGTCAGAAAAGATACTAGATACACTTTCAGTTTTCTTAAATTTACCAAGGCTTGATTTATGATCCAAGTTATGATCTATCCTAGAGAACATTCCATGAGCACTTGAGAAGAAAGTGTATTCTGTTGTTTTTGGATGGAATGTCCTATAAATATCAATTAAGTCCATCTTTTTTAATGTATCATTTAAAGCTTGTGTTTCCTTATTTATTTTCATTTTGGATGATCTGTCCATGGGTGAAAGTGGGGTGTTTAAGTCCCCTACTATGAATGTGTTACTGTCGATTTCCCCTTTTATGGCTGTTAGTATTTGCCTTATGTATTGAGGTGCCCCTATGTTGGGTGCATAAATATTTACAATTTTTATATCTTCTTCTTGAATCGATCCCTCGATCACTATGTAGTTTCCTTCTTTGTCCCTCGTAATAGTCTTTATTTTAAAGTCTATTTTGTCTGATATGAGAATTGCTACTCCAGCTTTCTTTTGGTTTCCATTTGCATGGAATATCTTTTTCCATGCCATCACTTTCAGTCTGTATGTGTACCTAGGTCTGAAGTGGGTCTCTTGTAGACAGCATATATATGGGTCTTGTTTTTGTATCCAATGAGCCAGTCTGTGTCTTTTGGTTGGAGCATTTAATCCTTTTACATTTAAGGTAATTGTCGATATGTATGTTTCTATTCCCATTTTCTTAGTTGTTTTGGGTTTGTTATTGTAGTGCTTTTCCTACTCTTGTGTTTCCTGCCTAGAGAAGTTCCTTTAGCATTTGTTGTAAAGCTGGTTTGGTGGTGCTGAATTCTCTCAGCATTTGCTTGTTTGTAAAGGTTTTAATTTCTCCATCAAATCTGAATGAGATCCTTGCTGTGTAGAGTAATCTTGGTTGTAGGTTTTTCTCCTTCATCAATTTAAATATGGCCTGCCACTCTTCTGGCTTGTAGAGTTTCTGCTGAAAGATCAGCTGTTAACCTTATGGGGATTCCCTTATGTGTTATTTGTAGTTTTTACCTTGCTGCTTTTGTGTGTGTGTGTGGTTCATGGGCCTCTCACTTTTGTGGCCTCTACTGTTGCAGAGCACAGGCTCCAGATGCGCAGGCTCAGCGGCCATGGCTCATGGGCCTAGCCGCTCTGCGGCATGTGGGATCTTCCCGTAACGGGACACGAACCCATGTCCCCTGCGTCGGCAGGCGGACTCTCAACCACTGCGCCACCAGGGAAGCCCTACCTTGATGCTTTTAATATGTTTTCTTTGTACTTAATTTTTGATAGTTTGCTTAACATGTGTCTTGGTGTGTTTCTCCTTGGATTTATCCTGTATGGGACTCTCTGTGCTTCCTGGACTTGAGTAACTATTTCCTTTCCCATATTAGGGAAGTTTTCAACTATAATCTCTTCAAATATTTTCTCAGTCCCTTTCTTTTCCTCTTCTTCTTCTGGGACCCCTATAATTCGAATATTGGTGCGTTTAATGTTGTCCCAGAGGTCTCTGAGACTGTCCTCAGTTTTTTTCATTCTTTTTTCTTTATTCTGCTCTGCAGTAGTTATTTCCACTATTTTATCTTGTAGGTCACTTATCCGTTTTTCTGCCTCAGTTTTTCTACTATTGATCCCCTCTAGAGAATTTTTTATTTCATTTATTGTGTTGTTCATCATTGTTTCTTTGCTCTTTAGTTCTTCTAAGTCCTTGTTAAACGTTTCTTGTATTTATTCTATTTCCAAGATTTTGGATCATCTTTATTATCGTTATTCTGAATTCTTTTTCAGGTAGACTGCCTATTTCCTCTTCATTTGTGAGGTCTGGTGCGTTTTTATCTTGCTCCTTCATCTGCTGTGTTTTTTTCTGTGTTCTCATTTTGCTTAACTTACTGTGTTTGGGGTCTCCTTTTTGCAGGCTGCAGGTTCGTAGTTCCTGTTGTTTTTGTTGTCTGTCCCCAGTGGCTAAGGTTGGTTCAGTGGGTTGTGTAGGCTTCCTGTTGTAGAGGACTAGTGTTCTGGTGGATGAGGCTGGATCTTGTTTTTCTGGTGGGCAGGTCCACGTCTGGTGGTGTGTTTGGTGTGTCTGTGGCCTTATTATAATTTTAGGCAGCCTCTGTGCTAATGGATGGGGTTGTGTTCCTGTCTTGCTAGTTGTTGGCATAGGATGTCCAGCACTGTAGCTTGCTGGTCATTGAGTGAAGCTGGGTCTTGGCATTGAGATGTCGATCTCTGGGAGATTTTCGTCGTTTGATATTACGTGGAGCTGGGAGGTCTCTTGTGGACCAGTGTCCTGAAGTTGGCTCTCCCACCTCAGAGGCACAGCACTGACTCCTGGCTGGAGCACCAAGAGCCTTTTATCCACAGGGCTCAGAATAAACGGGAGAAAAAATAGAAAGAAATAAAGAAAGTGGATAAAATAAAATAAAGTAAAATCAAATAAGATAAAATTATTAAAATAAAAAATAATTATTCAGAAGAAAACTTGAAAAAACAAAGAACGGACGGACAGAAACTAGGACAAATGGTAAAAGCAAAGCTGTACAGGCAAAATCACACACAGAAACATACACATACACACTCAAAAAAAAAAATGGGAAAAAAATATATATCTTTGCTCCCAACATCCACCTCCTGAATTTGGGATGGTTCGTTGTCTATTCAGGTATTCCACAGATGCAGGGTACATCAAGTTGATGGTGGAGCTTTTATCCGCTGCTCCTGAGGCTGCTGGGAGAAATTTCCCTTTCTTTTCTTTGTTTCCACAGCTCCTGGGGTTCAGCTTTGGATCTGGACGCACCTTTGCGTGTAGGTCACCTGAGGGCGTCTGTTCTTTGCTCAGACAGGACAGGGTTAAAGGAGCCGCTGATTCGGGAGCTCTGGCTCACTCAGGCCAGGGGGACGGAGGGGTACGGAAGCGGGGCGAGCCTGCGGCGGCAGAGGCCAGCATGACGTTGCAGCAGCCTGATGCGTGCGTGCTTTCTCCCAGGGGAGTTGTCTCTGGATCACGGGACCCTGACAGTGGCGGGCTGCACAGTCTCCCAGGAGGGTAGCTGTGGACAGTGACCTGTGCTTGCACACAGGTTTTTTGGTGGCTGCAGCAGCAGCCTTAGCATCTCATGCCTGTCTCTGGGTTCCGCTCTGATAGCCGCTGCTCATGCGCGTCTCTGGAGCTCCATTAAGTGGCACTCTTAATCCTCTCTCCTCGTGCACCAGGAAATAAAGAGGCAAGAGAAAGTCTCTTTTCTCTTCGGCAGCTCCGGACTTTTTCCCGACTGCCTCCCGGCTAGCTGTGGCACACTAGCCCCTTTAGGGTGTGTTCACGCTGCCAACCCCAGTCCTCTCCCTGGTATCCGACTGAAGCTGGAGCCTCAGCTTCCAGCCCCTGCCTTCCCCGGCGGGTGAGCAGACAAGCCTCTAAGGCTGGTGCGTGCTGGTCGGCACCGATCCTCTGTGCGAGAATCTCTCCGCTTTGCCCCCTGCACCCCTGTGGCTGCGCTCTCCTCCGCGGCTTCGAAGCTCCCCACCCCCTCCGCCACCTGCAGTCTCTGCCCGCAAAGGGGCTTCCTAGTGTGTGGAAACCTTTCCTCCTTCACAGCTCCCTCCCACTGGTGCAGGTACCGTCCCTATTCTTTTGTCTCTGTATTTTATTTTTTCTTTTGCCCTACACCAGGTACGTGGGGAGTTTCTTGCCTTTTGGGAGGTCTGAGGTCTTCTGCCAGCGTTCAGTAGATGTTCTATACGAGCAGTTCCACATGTAGATGTATTTCTGATGTAGTTGTGGGGAGGAAGGTGATCTCCGCGTCTTACTCTTCCACCATCTTTAAGCTCTCCCTCTCTTATTTTGTAATTCCAAATTTTTTTTTGATGGTATTGTAAATGTAATTAAGAAAATCATTTTTTAAATTGTTGAATGCCATGTATGTAAAAATGCAAGTTTTTTGTATATTATTCTTATACCCTGCAAAATTTTCAAATTTACTCTTTAGTAGCTATTTTATAGATTTAAAAAAAAATTTCAGGTAAGCAATTATGTCAGCTGCAAATAGAGACAGTTTTGCTTCTTCCTTTCTAATCAGTATGCCTTGTAATTCTTTTATTGGGTGGGCCAAAAAGTGCCTTTGGTTTTTTTTAAGTGAAAATAAAAGACACATTTTTCATTTCCACCAAGAACTTTATTGAACAACGTATTCATCCTTTTGTTCCACTACCTTCTGCCATTTTTCAGGCAACTCCATAATTCCATCTTCCCAAAACTTTTTATGTTTTTGAGCAAAGAACTGTTCCATGTGCCTTTTATAATCTTCCAGGGAACTGACATTTTTTGCACTAAATGAATTTTGTAAAGACCGAAATAAATGGAAATCCGAAGGTGCAATGTGTGGTGAGTACGGCAGATGAATCAGAACTTACCAGCCAAGCTATAACATTTTTTGCCAGGTCATCAAGGAAACATGCGGTTTTGCGTTATCCTGATGGAAGATTATGTGTTTTCTGTCGACTAATTCTGGACGCTTTTTGTCAATTGCTGCTTTCAGTTGGTCTAATTGGGAGCAGTACTTGTTGGAATTAATCATTTGGTTTTATGGCAGGAGCTCATAATGGAGGACTCCCTTCCAATCCCATCATATACACAACATCACCTTCTTTGGTTGAAGACCGGCCTTTGGTGTGGTTGGTGGTGGTTCATTTCACTTGCCTCAGGATCTCTTCTTGTTCCACATTGTTGTACAGTATCCACTTTTCAACGCCCGTTACAATTTGTTTTAAAAACGGAACATTTTCATTACATTTCAGTAGAGAATCTTATGCAGATGTATGTCAAGAAGGTTTTTTTCGCTTAACTTATATGGAACCCAAACATCAAAGCGATTCACATAACCAAGGTGGTGCTTTATTTTCAATGCTTGATTTGTATATTTTGAGTATGTCAGCTCTCTCCAGTGTGATATAACATTCATTGTTCTCATTTATTGTTTTGATTTGATCGCTGTCAACTTCAGCTGGCCTACCTGACCGTGGAGCATCGTCCAGTGACAAATCCCCAGCACGAAACTTCGCAAACCACTTTTGACACATTCGATCAGTCACAGCACCTTCTCCATAAACTGCACAAATCTTTTTGTCTGTTTTATTTGGTTTTGACCTTTCTTGAAATAATAAGGTGTAGGATACTGAAAATGTTCCTTTTTTTTTTCCATCTTCAATATTAAAATGGCTACACAAAAATTCACCAATTTTGATGTCTTTTTTTTAATGCACGCTGATATGACTGCTGTCACAGTACAGTCTAACAAAATTGTTTCGAATGAAGTTAAAAACAACTAAGTGTTGCTAGAGCCATCTTACGGAACAAACAACGAACATTTTGGCCCACCCAATACTTGCCTTATTGCAATAGATGGATCCCCATTCAATAGGTGTAGTGAGGATTGGCATTTTTGTCTTATTATTGTTTAGTGAGAAAATTCCCAATATTTCACCATACAGTGTAATGTCAGTTATTGTTTTTTCATAGATTCCCTATATCAGATGAAGTGAGTTCTATTCTGTTACTAGTTGACTGAGGGTTTTAATCATGAATGGGTGTTACATTGTGTCAAATGTTTATTCTTCATCTATTGAGATTATCATATAGATTTTTGTTTTTAGTCTGAACATGGTAAGTTATGTATATTGATTTTCAAATGTTAAACCAGCCTTGCATACCTCAGATAACCCTGCTTGCTAATGGTGTGTTATTCTTTTTATGTATTGCTTAAAACATTTGACTTAAAAAAAATGATGCTTGTGTACATATTTTTGAGAGATGTTGATTTGTGCTTTTCTTTTTTGTCATATCTTTATCAGGTTTGCTATTAAGATTATGTCAGCTTCATAAAATAAGAATTGTTTTCCCCCTTTTAATTTTATGATAGAGTTAGCATGAGATTTGTGTTATTCTTCCCCTAAATGTGCAACAGACTGCATCAGTGACAGACTGATCTAGGCCCATCTATCTGGGCCTAGAGTTCGGGATGGTGTTTAATAATGAATTTGATTACTTAATAGGGGTATTCATATTTTCTGTTTTGTTTTAGTCATGGTAAGTTGTCATTTTCAGAAAATTTGTTCCTTTCATCTCAGTTATTAAATTTGTTAGCATAAAATTGTTCATACTATTCTTTTATTATCTAATTAATTCCAGTTTTAATGTTCATTTTTACCCATAACAAAAAAAATTCTAACAGGACAGATATTTTTGTGGTACTTTTAAATTTATATTTTGTTTAAATAGACTTTTAATTTTAGAATAGTTTTAGATTTACAGAAAAGTTGCAAAGTTATTACAGAGAGCTCCCGAATACCCTTCACTGAGTTTTTCCTATTATTTACATCTTATATTACTATGGTACATGTGTTACCACTAAGAAACCAACATTAGTTCATTACTATTAACTAATCTCCATACTTTATTCAAATTTTAATAGTTTTTTAATACTGTCCTTTTTCTGTTCCAGAATTATCCAGGAGACATTACATGTCTCCTTAACCTTCTTTTGTCTATGCTAGTTTCTCAGACTTTCTGTTCTTGTGTTTTGTTTGTTTGTTTTTGTCTTGTGATGACCTTAACAGTTTTGAAATCAAGCTTTTTTATAGAATGTCTCTCATTTTGGGTTTGTTTGAAGTTTTTCCTCATGATTAGTAGTGTATGGTTGTGGAAGATCACACAAGTGAAATGCCATTCTCATTATATCATATCAAGAGAGTATACTGTCAGCATAACTTATCACTAGTGATGTTAACCTTGATCACGTGGTGGAGGTGGTGCTTGTCCGGATTGCCACTGTAAAGCTACTTTTTTCATCCTTCCATACTCTTACTCTTTGGAAACAAGTCACTAAGCACAGCTCACACTCAGGGATGGAGAGTTAAGTCCCACCTCCTTGAGGGGCAATATCTACTAAAATTATTTGGAATTCTTCTGTAGAGGAGATCTCTTTTATGGGAGTTTTTTTTTTCCTTTACTATACCATAAAAATTTTTAATTTCTACTTGTATTATATTGACATCAAGTAGCGTGGCCAAATTGTCCCCACTTCACCCCACCCCCACCCCCACCTTCCCTTTCTCTCCAATCCAGATTAGAAGTTCAGTTATACTGGTGAGCAAAACTAATCAGTTTTATTGATTGATATAAACATTGTGGTATTTATGAGAACTTGTTGCCATTTTGCTTCCTTCTTCACATGAGGCTACTGGTCACTAAAATAATAATTTATCAGCAACATCAACAGTTTAAACCCCAGTATGGAAGTTATAAGGTTGCATAGCAGACAATATCATAATGCCTTTTACTCATAAAACATTCTCAACTGGGGATGAGTGTTCATGATGTTTGAAACATTTATTGAATTTGCAGAGTGTCATGACCATACTGTTTTTGGTATGGGTGGAAGCGAGTAATTCTACTTTTGAATCATAGTATAACAATGAAGGCTTTTAAAGAGAAGGAGTGAGAATAGTAGGTGCTATTTTGGCTCTGAACAAAAATACCCAGTGAACTCTGCCTGCTGCCATCACGAGGCACCTGGTGAGAAACACCTGCAGCTCCTCTTTTCTACCATTAAAGAACTTGATGTCAGGAAGTTAAACTCTTCCAATGACACATTCAGAAAAGAAAGGGTACAAAGCCTTATATACTTAGGAAGTTCGTGTAGCTTTTGAGAAAATGGCTTATATCAAATGCCCTTCTCCTCAGGATGATAAATGGTATAGGTATTTTTAATGACATTAATTGTGAAGTATCTTTTGTATGAATTCCCTACCACTCTTTAGAAATAAATGGTAAAATAAATGGTATAAATATTTTGGTTGATACTCTTTCAAAGTAGTTTCCAGGCCTATACACAAGTATATGTATACTTATACAATGCTCTAATCATACTAAATATATTATTTTAGGACAAATATCATGAGCATTTCTTCATATTATTAAAAACTTTCACATCATTTTAATGTCTACAGCATTTCAGTGAATGGAGACACTGTAATTTAATGAATCTCAGATTATGAAACTGTCACAAACAGTGCTAATGAACACATCTGGATAGTCATCTTTGACATATTACTGATTATTTCCTTAGAGCAAAGTTTCTCAAACTTGGCACTATTGACATTTTGGGAAGGAAACTTTTTGTTGTTGTAGGGGACTGTCCTGTGCACTTTAGGATGGTGGGCAGCATCCCTGGCCTCTATCCACTAGATGCCAGTAGCACCTCCACTCCTCGTTGTGACAGCCAAAACAGTCTGCAGACATTGCCAAATGTCCCCTAGGAGCCAAAATTTCTCCGCCATTGAAAACCACGGACTCAGAGTAAGATCTCTGAAGAATTTTCACATAAATGATATGCACAATTTAAAGTTAAAAAAAAAATTTATGTGGGTTTTATTTTCAGTTTGAAGAAAGTAATAGGATATAGAGTGATAACTTAAAAATTTGTGAAAAAAATGTTTCCTAAACCTCTCCTACCAAAATTCTTAGAGTTAACTGTGCCCAGGGATTAATACAGCAGGGTCCTAATCCACTTTAGCTACAGAAAAATCACTCTATGTAGCAAGAGAGTGACAGAGGGAATTCCCTGGCGGTCTAGTGGTTAGGGCTCCATGCTATCACTGATGAGGGCCCAGATTCAATCCCTGGTCAGGGAACTAAGATCCCACAAAAAAAAAAAAAAAAAAAGAGAGAGAGATAGAAATCATGGATATAGGAGAGAAGGCCCAACTCTCAAACTGCTTCTCATCTTTTTGACTCCACAGTATTTTGTGATCTCAGATTCTATAACCATGTTTACACATTTTTGTATTTGTTTTTTTGTGGTATGCGGGCCTCTCACTGCTGTGGCCTCTCCCGCAGCGGAGCACAGGCTCCGGACGCGCAGGCCCAGCAGCCATGGCTCACGGACCCAACCGCTCCGCGGCATGTGGGATCCTCCTGGACCGGGGCACGAACCCGTGTCCCCTGCATCGGCAGGCGGACCCCCAACCACTGCGCCACCAGGGAAGCCCACCATGTTTACACATTTTTGACCCCTAAAGTTTTTCTTTTCTAGGCAGTAAAGAGGACTAAGTGTTTAGATACTGAAATAAGTCCAACCAGATTCTGATACTGTCCCTTACCAGTTTCTAACTAGTTGATCTTGGACCACTTTAATCCTCTTTCTCTATCTGTAAAGGGTCCACCATACAGAGTTGTTGGGAAAATAAAATATGAGATGTTTTAAATCTTGGCACTGAGAAAGGACTCGTTAAATATTATCCACTCTCCCCCCAACAAGTTGAAAGAAGAATTATTTATTTTCTCAACTTAATTATATACTTCTAGGCCATCTGAGGAGGCATTAAAACAGAAAGCATTGTCCTGAAACTTTTTCATTGGTATAATAACTCATGTGATATTACAAATGTAAATTTCATAATTGTGTATGAGACACCATGGTGGCTGCTATTTGAGTTACTTGGAACAGTATCCCATTGGGTGAGTGTGGGAAGAAAATACTAGATGCTTGATTTTCTGTGTATTTTAAATTTCATCCATTTTATTTTCTACTTTTATATTTGCTAATATTTTAATATATTAGTACAATGGTGTGATGTATATGATTTATAAGTAAGTAAAAATACATTGAGGATGCTTGTTCAAAGTTTCTTTACTGCTGGGGTGTGAGATCAACATCTATTTTGGAGACCCTTGACCTGGAAGATAGCTTTTTGCTGTTTCTGTGATTTGGGATGGAGGAAAGGAGTCATAAATTTCACTGCCTGTCAGAATCCCCACAATTCACGGAGGGTTATTTCAACATCATTATGCATGAACGGGCCTCTCACTGTTGTGGCCTCTCCCGTTGCGGAGCACAGGCTCCGGACGTGCAGGCTCAGCGGCCATGGCTCACGGGCCCAGCGCTCTGCGGCATGTGGGATCCTCCTGGACCGGGGCACGAACCCGTGTCCCCTGCATCGGCAAGCGGACTCTCAACCACTGCGCCACCAGGGAAGCCCCGAGGCATGTTTTAAATGTTCCAGCCCAGTCTCTCTTTCAAGATTGGTTGGAGTAGGGAGCAGGACGAAGTATTTTCCTGTCACTGAGAGTATCTGGGAAGGTATTTCCCTCTGTTTTGAAAATGGAAAATAAAATACTACCTTTCTCTTTTGAAAAAACCTAAGCTAGGTATTAGGGGACAACAATGTCCAAATTAAATCTTCTCCTTGTGCCTTTCTTCAATTCTCCCTTGAATGGAATAAGGATATCTAAAAGATAATGGAGATGTATGGTAAGATTGGTGGCATGTAAAATGGTGTCAGGGTTCAGAAGGTGTTGGGAAGGAGTGGGTTGTGTGTTTGTGTGTGTGCACACACACAGACACTCGTGTTTGAATGGGAGAACCAACATTCATGGGTTCCAGGTGTCTGACAGTTTCTTTACATGGAACATTTACATCATCCATATTCACCCTCATACAGCCAAGACATGGGGGAAGAGAATTTCTTGCCCTTCTCATGGTAAAAATTTTCAACATAAAGGAAAGATAAGGTGGAAAGTTAAGGTCCTGTTGTATCCCACATTGGCCCTTCTCCCACTCCACAGGCTATCAGTACTTTGTGTATCTTGTACTTCCAGAAATTTCTATGTCTACAAGGAAAAAAATACATATACAGCCTTTTCACAAATAAGATCATAATGTGCAAATAGAAATCATATTAAAGATTTGTTATCAAACTGCTTTTCCTCACTCTGCAATAAAATTGGGATATTTTCCATATCAGTATATATAGATTTACCTCATTCTTTCTAGAGGCTTCATGGCATTCCATTGCATGGATTTACTATAATAAATTTAGCTACTTTCTTATTCAACACTGTAATATTTTTTTTTGGCTGCGTTGGGTCCTCGCTGCTGCGCAGGGGCTTTATCTAGTTGCTCTGCTACGGTGTGTGGCTTCTTATTGCGGTGGCCTCTCCTGCTGCAGAGCATAGCCTCCAGGCATGCAGGCTTCAGCAGTTGTGGCATGAGGGCTCAGTAGTTGTGGCTCATGGGTTCTAGAGCGCAGGCTCAGCAGCTGTGGTGCACGGGCTTTGTTGCTCCGCGGTATGTGGGATCCTCCCAGACCAGAGCTCGAACCTGTGTCCCCTGCATTAGCAGGCAGATTCTTAACCACTGTGCCAACAGGGAAACCCCAACACTGTAATATTTTTTGCATGTATCTTTGAATACTTTTCGAGGGATACATTTATAGAAATGGAATTACTGGCTCAAAAGGTATGCATATTTAAAATTTAAATCCATCATGAGTGCATCAATTTATCTACCCACAAGTGAGACATTTAAAAAAATTCATATTGTTTAAATTTTTTTTCTTTTTTTTTTTTTTTGCGATACGCGGGCCTCTCACTGCTGTGGTCTCTCCCGTTGCGGAGCACAGGCTCCGGACGCGCAGGCTCAGCGGCCATGGCTCACAGGCCCAGCCGCTCCGCGGCATGTGGGATCTTCCCGGACCGGGGCACGAACCCGTGTCGTTCGGCACGGACTCTCATCGGCAGGTGGACTCTCAACCACTGCACCACCAGGGAAGCCCCCATATTGTTTAAATTTTATGGGCAAAAAAGGCACTTAATTTTTCTCTTAATTTTTTCTTTCAAATATTGAGTGATATTGTGCATCTCAAAGCGGTCGTTTGTAAACATGACTGAGGTTAGGGCTCTTTCTATAGTATGTTTGTTGCATCCTAAACTGTTTCTATACTTAGGGTCGCCAGAAAAGCCAGAGTGGAGACTGCAGGGAGTACGGGTTTGAGTGAACTTTGGCTGCTCCATCAAGCGTGCTGATCACTGAGGAAATAACAGGAGACTCACCCAAGTGACTCATCCCCCAAATCCAACAGAGGTAATAGAATAACTTACATTGCACAGCCTTTTGGCTATTTAGTTGGATGTATGAGATCAACGGTGCACACTTTCTCTGCTGGATGTTGCTTTGGGAAAGAGACTTATTGGTTAGATGTCACATTGCAATGCAGTCAGGGGCTTTGGGACCTGATTCCCAATACTCAGAAGCATAGAGAAAAATTATTTAGCATCTTGGCCTCAGGCAACAATATCTACTTCATGGAGTTGTGTCAGGCATCAAATTCTATGGGGATGTACTACTGTCCGCTGCATTAACTATCCTTCATGTTGTTTCATTATTTTCTGAGGCTGTACTTTGTATTGGATGGTGGAAAGCTTGAGGCTAGAGATAACCAAGGTGGCAATTTTAAGAGGCACATGAAATAAAAACGTGAGAGGTCGTGCACGTGGATTATTAGATGGCAAATGTATAATATAGCTTTATATATGTAGTTTTACCCGGATTGGACTCATGTGCTATAATTAGTTTTAAATTTATTACTATCTTTTTCATGAAATTCAGATAGTCTGACTAGTTTATATTCTGTAAACATTTCTTGTTTTACTCTTTCATCAGATTCCACTCTTAAAATTCACTGCATGGTCTCCACAGACAAGAAGTGAAGGTTCTGCATTGCTACAGCCTCTCAGTTAAAAGACAGGGAATCCACATTTTCCCTCATTTTACTCTTAGGCTGCCAGTATGTTTTATAGTCTCCCACACACTTTTCTTCTCTCAAAAACATTTTCAAGTTTAATAATATATTTTTTAAAAGTCAGATAATTTTCAGGTAATAAAAGTCTGGAATCCTGCAGACTTTAGAAGAAATATAAAGAATTAAAAAAAACCCTCACGTACCGAGCCATTTACCATGTCTATCTAAAAATTACAGCTACCCATTAGTAAGTTGCATTATAGAATTGCTAATATTGCCTACTTTTTAAAAAGATTAAAATAAACTTCTTTGGAAGTGATGTTATTTACCAAAAACAACAAGGCAGAATAAGGCATATATCTAAGTTGGTTTAAAATTGAAGTATATTTTATGTAAAATGGGACATTTTAAAGAATAATCTGAACAGGGAAGTCTTTTCCTACATAAATATTTTATAACTTCGTACTGTATAATATGGGAGTTTTTCCTGTTAATTTGTGGTTTTGAGAAGTATAGCTCTTAGTTAAAAAGTACCCATTTGAAGGTTTCTTAGCTTTCATTATGAGGGTACAGTGACCAAAAAAAATCACGTGTCTCATAGTATTCTATGTACTGCATGTAGTCTGGTCAAATGGAATCATCTACTTCAAAAGTTATTGTGAAAGAAAACTGAAAAAGAATAAATTGTGTGTAATTGTGTTAAAGAGTAAGCTTTTACTGATCAGTTAGAAAATAACAAAGACATATTCGCTGTCTGTGCCTGGGTAATCAGTGGGGGGTTAGTAATATTATTTTGTACAAGAAAGAATATTTTTTAAGTGTGTTAAGTTGTTCTTTACTGAAGGGCATGAGAACATTGCATAATCTTTAACTCCTGCCAGAGAGGCTTTGTCCCTGGGTAGAACCAGTTTTATAGTCTATTCATGTATTCAACCAGCATTTATTGAAACTCTCTTCTTTTTATTCACTCTGCTAGGTACAGAGTTTGGGGTGAACCACGTTAGGGGTAAAAAAATCTCAGGAAAGCACACTGCCTTAAGTATTGACAAGCTTGAGGATGGGAGAGTATAGAGAGACTATCATGTAAATAATAAATGATAATACAAAGAAGAATGAGAAGTAGTCATCAAAGGTAAAAATGACATAATAATAAGTGCTAATATTAGCATAGTGTTTACTAATTACCCATCATTAACTAAGGAGTTGACTCTGCACAGTGGGTCTTAGGTCATTTCCCCAGCATCCATTCCCCTCTCTGTCTCCATCTCATACTTACTGTGCAGTTTATAGGCAGATAAATATTTTCCAGGGTTTGTAATCCCCTCTCCTATGCTACAGTGATTGGTCCATTTGAGCAGGTCTGAGCCAATTAGTAATTCCTCTGATCCAGGCAATGGTTCCAGAATGGGCTTGTTATTCACACTGGACAGTGGGACCTGAGAGGTTTTCTAAGAATGTCTGGAAAAGTTCTCCATTACTATTCTGGGAGAGCTTTTCAAAGTGATCATTTTCTTCACTCCTTTGTTTTGGATGAGGAAGCCTATAATCCAATGATAGCCTCTCATAAGCATGAGGGAGAACCAGCCTTAAACTGAATCTGACACCTTAGAAGACAGAACAGAGGGAGAGAAATTAGATCCTTGATCCATGGCTGAACCACTGAATCAATCCAAGGCTGAAGCCTACCTTTCCTCTGGACTTTGAGAAAAGTGAGCCAATAAAACACTTTTGTTTTTTTATGCTAGTCTGAGTTGGGCTTTCTCTTACCTTCAGAGAGTCTAAATTATACTAAGGAGGTTTCTTTTTCAGTCTTCATAACAAACCTATGAAACAGATGATATTATTGTCATCATTTTATGGATGAGAAAGCTGAGGCCTGGAAAGTTCAATAGCTTGCGCTGAACCACGAAAGCAATAAGTGGTAAAGCCAGGAGTTTACCTGTGGAGTTTAATGCTAAGCACCGCGTCCTATTGCTTGCCATGCTTTGGGGTTGCAAAGAGAATGTCAGTTAAGTTGTAGGAAAATTATCCCAGTGCTGGAAGCACTGGCTTTGGGCCTGTAGGTGGAACTTAAATCGGCACGAGATGGAGCTGAAGCAGCAGATTTGGAGTAGAGGGGGTCAAGTGGCAGTGGCTGGGGGTCTAGTCCATGTGTGGCCTCTCAGTGGGGGAGGGGCAGCACCAACAGGAAAGCCTGGAGGTCCCCCAGAGGCTAGAAGACAAAGAGGGAGATCAGAAAAGCGTGGCATGGTCAGACAGAGGAAGTTCAAAGGAGAGAGGAGTCCTTGAATGGAAATGGTGACTCAGCAGAGGAAGCAGAAATACTGAGATTGATAATGACCTACGTGTAGTCCCTGAGATTTGGGGATGATGGGACTAGGGGTGGATTAGTGGGGGGGGAGGAAAGATGACATCACCAGGATCTGTGTACACTTGAGAGTTCAGTATTATCATTATCTGGGCAACGCCAAGTTTCAGTTTAGGAGAGAAGGTAGAGGAAGTGTTACTAGAAGGGTTTGAGTGAGAATGTGTGTCCAAGGGTTTAAAAGAGCACAGTGAAGGGGTACTAGGGGAATGGAGGGGAGAGGGGGAGGGTAAATGAAATGGAGAGAACACAAGCATGAGAGGGCTAGCGGGCTAGTTAGGGAAGCAGGTGTGTTTTTTTTTAACATCTTTATTGGAGTATAATTGCTTTACAATGGTGTGTTAGTTTATGTTGTATAACAAAGTGAATCAGCTATATGTATACATATATCCCTATATCTCTTCCCTCTTGCGTCTCCCTCCCTCCCACCCTCCCTATCCCACCCCTCTAGGTGGTCACAAAGCACCTAGCTGATCTCCCTGTGCTATGTGGTTGCTTCCCACTAGCTATCTATTTTACGTTTGGTAGTGTATATATGTCCATGCCACTCTCTCACTGTGTCACAGCTTACCCTTTCCCCTCCCCATATCCTCAAGTCCATGCTCTAGTAGGTCTGTGTCTTTATTCCCATCTTACCCCTAGGTTCTTCATGACATTTTTTTTTTTTTAGATCCCATACATATGTGTTAGCATACAGTATTTGTTTTTCTCTTTCTGACTTACTTCACTCTGTATGACAGACTCTAGGTCCATCCACCTCACTACAAATAACTCAATTTCGTTTCTTTCAATGGCTGAGTAATATTCCATTGTATATATGTGCCACATGTAAAAGTATGAGATTAGATCACTCCCTAACACCATACACAAAAATAAACTCCAAATGGATTAAAGACCTAAATGTAAGGCCAGACACTATCAAACTCTTAGAGGAAAACATAGGCAGAACACTCTATGACATAAATCACAGCAAGATCCTTTTTGACCCACCTCCTAGAGAAATGGAAATAAAAACAAAAATAAACAAATGGGACCTAATGAAACTTCAAAGCTTTTGCACAGCAAAGGAAACCATAAACAAGACCAAAAGACAACCCTCAGAATGGGAGAAACTATTTGCAAATGAAGCAACTGACAAAGAATTAATCTCCAAAATCTACAAGCAGCTCAATAATAAAAAAACAAACAACCCAATCCAAAAATGGGCAGAAGACCTAAATAGACATTTCTCCAAAGAAGATATACAGATTGCCAACAAACACATGAAAGAATGCTCAACATCATTAATCATTAGAGAAATGCAAATCAAAACTACAATGAGATATCATCTCACACCAGTCAGAATGGCCATCATCAAAAAATCTACAAACAGTAAATGCTGGAGAGGGTGTGGAGAAAAGGGAACCCTCTTGCACTGTTGGTGGGAATGTAAATTGATACAGCCACTATGGAGAACAGTATGGAGGTTCCTTAAAAAACTACAAATACAACTACCATATGACCCAGCAATCCCACTGCAGGTGTGTTTTGGTCAATGTATCAAAACGAACAAGGTGTGGAAATGTGGAAAGGAAAGAGGCAGCTTCCCAGGTTGCATTTACATTGTGGATTCCTTTGCAATTCTGACTCCCAGTGCTTTACGTCCTGCTGGCAGAAGGGAACCGAGGTGGCTATGGCAACCTGACAAGCCTGTAACAGTATTAATATTCACAAACATCTGAAGGCTGCAGTCTTTTAAAAACAACAATAATAGCAGCAGTGGCAGCAGCAACAACCACCATAGTAATTTGTAACTCTTCCCTCTGGAGAAGCACAGAGCTGCATGTATTGTATTTTAAATAATCAGTCACAAATTAACTAATTGCTGCAAACCTTAAACCTGTTTTTCCCTCCAGCTTGTCTTTATCTGCAGATGTCAAAACAAGTAAAATAGATGGACCAGATTTCCTTCAGATGTTTGCTGATAATAATTGTTCTCTTAAAAAATTAAAAATTATATAAGTCTGAGAGCAAAATTCCTTCCTGTGTTGTGACTTTAAAATGTCTTGTTTTTGCCTTTAAGTTTCTGTTCAAGATTTGTAAACTCTGCCTTGCTCCTTTTCTGAATCATCAAATCCAGTGGTTCACCTGGAGAACTGGTTAAAATTCACCTTGGAAGAGCAATTAAAAATGCACATTGTTGGTCCCTACCTTAGAGAAGTAGATTTATTAGGGCTGGAGGAGGGGGTTGCCAACGCCCAAGTGTTAGTTTATGGAGGTTTATATCAGGGGTACTCATGCTGGGAGTTCTGTGCTTTTACTCCCACCTTTCCCTTTCTTTTTGGCTCTGAATGAAGGCTCATTGGTGAGTTGCTGAGCCCTGTCGTGGGTGGAGAAAGAGGAGTGCTATGAGACTGACAGCAGAGCAAGAGCGTGTAGGCAGTGAGGCTCCCAGAAACCTCTGATCTTGCACAGGATGCTGAATAGGAAAGGCACAAGGCAGGATAAAGGTATGGTTCTGCACATTTATGTTGTCTGTTGAGGGCACTGAGCAGAGAAAGTAGAGACTTTGATCTCTTTCATTTCTGCCTTTCCTTCTGGAAAGTTGATAGGGTGGGGTCGTGTAAGGGCAGAGATTAGAAAAGGATTTTCTTGTTCATGCTGTCCCTTCTGTGTCCCTTCTGTGTACTGTAGACATAGGGACTCGGTGAAATTGTGGAGAGTTAAGGCACACCCTAGCTTCTATGTGTACTGCTGTGCGTTCCACAAAACCTGTTACCCATCCAGTGTTTTGGCATGAGAGGATTTCTAGTTTCAGAATTATCATTGAACAGGATCAGTGGATGGAAGTAGATAGTTTAACTGTTGCCTTGTGTTGGAGGAGGACATTGAGAGGACGTGACTACCACTTGACCTGTGAGCGGGTTTTATAGTGTCTGACCTTACATTTAGGTATTTAATCCATTTTGAGTTTATTTTTGTGTATGGTGTTAGGGAGTGTTCTAATTTCATTCTTTTACATGTACCTGTCCAGATTTCTCAGAACCACTTATTGAAGAGGCTGTCTTTTCTCCACTGTACATTCTTCCCTCCTTCATCAAAGATAAGGTGACCATATGTGAATGGGTTTATCTCTGGGCTTTCTATCCTGTTCCTTTGATCTACCGTTCTGTTTTTGTGCCAGTACCATACTGTCTTGATTACTGTAGCTTTGTAGTATAGTCTGAAGTCAGGAAGCCTGATTCCTCCAGCTCTGTTTTTCGTTCTCAAGATTGCTTTGGCTATTCGGGGTCTTTTGTGTTTTCATACAAATTGTGAAATTTTTGGTTCTAGTTCTGTGAAAAATGCCAGTGGCAGTTTGATAGGGATTGCATTGAATCTGTAGATTGCTTTGGGTAGTAGAGTCATTTTCACAATGTTGATTCTTCCAATCCAAGAACATGGTATATCACTCCATATATTTGTGTCATCTTTAATTTCTTTCATCAGTGTCTTATAATTTTCTGTATACAGGTCTTTTGTCTCCTTAGGTAGGTTTATTCCTAGGTATTTTATTCTTTTGGTTGCAGTGGTAAATGGGAGTGTTTCCTTAATTTCTCTTTCAGATTATTCATCAGTAGTGTATAGGAATGCCAGAGATTTCTGTGCATTAATTTTGTATCCTGCTACTTTACCAAATTCATTGATTAGCTCTAGTAGTTTTCTGGTAGCATCTTTAGGATTCTCTATGTATAGTATCATGTCATCTGCAAACAGTGACAGCTTTACTTCTTCTTTTCCAATTTGGATTCCTTTCATTTCTTTTTCTTCTCTGATTGCTGTGGCTAAAACTTCTAAATCTATGTTGAATAATAGTGGTGAGAGTGGGCAACCTTGTCTTGTTCCTGATCTTAGTGGAAATGGTTTCAGTTTTTCACCATTGAGGGTGATTTTGGCTGTGGGTTTGTCATATACGGCCTTTATTATGTTGAGGAAACTTCCCTCTATGCCTACTTTCTGCAGTGTTTTTTATAATAAATGGGTGTTGAATTTTGTCGAAAGCTTTCTCTGCATCTATTGAGATGATCATATAGTTTTTCTCCTTCAATATGTTAATATGGTGTATCACGTTAATTGATTTGCGTGTATTGAAGAATCCTTGCATTCCTGGAATAAACCCCACTTGATCATGTTGTATGATCCTTTTAATGTGCTCTTGGATTCTGTTTGCTAGTATTTTGTTGAGGATTTTTGCATCTATGTTCATCAGAGGTATTGACCTGTAGTTTTCTATTTTTTCTGACATCTTTTTCTGGATTTGGTATCGGGGTGATGGTGGTCTCCTAGAATGAGTTTGGGAGTGTTCCTCCCTCTGCTGTATTTTGGAAGAGTTTGAGAAGGATAGGTGTTAGTACTTCTCTAAATGTTTGATAGAATTCGCCTGTGAAGCCATCTGGTCCTGGGCTTTTGTTTGTTGGAAGATTTTTAATCACAGTTTCAATTTCAGTGCTTGTGATTGGTCTGTTCATATTTTCTATTTCTTTCTGGTTCCGTCTCAGAAGGTTGTGCATTTCTAAGAATGTGTCCATTTCTTCCAGGTTGTCCATTTTATTGGCATAGAGTTGCTTGTAGTAATCTCTCATGATCTTTTGTATTTCTGCAGTGTCAGTTGTTACTTCTCCTTTTTCATTTCTAGTTCTGTTGATTTGAGTCTTCTCCCTTTTTTTCTTGATGAGTCTGGCTAATGGTTTATCAACTTTGTTTATCTTCTCCAAGAACCAGCTTTTAGTTTTATTGATATTTGCTATCATTTCCTTCATTTCTTTTTCATTTATTTCTGATCTGATCTCTATGATTTCTTTTCTTCTGCTAGCTTTGGGGTTTTTTTGTTCTTCTTTCTCTAATTGCTTTAGGTGCAAGGTTAGGTTGTTTATTCGAGATGTTTCCTGTTTCTTAAGGTAGGATTGTATTGCTATAAACTTCCCTCTTAGAACTGCTTTTGCTGCATCCCATAGGTTTTGGGTCGTTGTGTCTCCATTGTCATTTGTTTCTAGGTATTTTTTGATTTCCTCTTTGATTTCTTCAGTGATCAGTTCGTTATTAAGTATTGTATTGTATAACCTCCATGTGTTTGTATTTTTTACAGATCTCTTCTTGTAATTGATATCTAGTCTCATAGCATTGTGGTCAGAAAAGATACTTGATACAATTTCAATTTTCTTAAATTTACCAAGGCTTGATTTGTGACCCAAGGTATGGTCTATCCTGGAGAATGTTCCATGAGCACTTGAGAAAAATGTGTATTCTGTTGTTTTTGGATGGAATGTCCTGTAAATATCAATTAAGTCCATCTTGTTTAATGTATCATTTAAAGCTTGTGTTTCCTTATTTATTTTCATTTTGGATGGTCTGTCCATTGGTGAAAGTGGGCTGTTAAAGTTCCCTATATGAATGTGTTACTGTCGATTTCCCCTTTTATGGCTGTTAGTATTTGCCTTATGTATTGAGGTGCTCCTATGTTGGGTGCATAAATATTTACAATTGTTATATCTTCTTCTTGGATCGATCCCTTGATCATTATGTAGTGTCCTTCTTTGTCTCTTCTAATAGTCTTTATTTTAAAGTCTATTTTTTCTGATATGAGAATTGCTACTCCAGCTTTCTTTTGGTTTCCATTTGCATGGAATATCTTTTTCCATCCCCTCACTTTCAGTCTCTATGTGTCTCTAGGTCTGAAGTGGGTCTCTTGTAGACAGCATATATATGGGTCTTGTTTTTATATCCGTTCAGCCAGTCTGTGTCTTCTGGTGGGAGCATTTAATCCATTTACATTTAAGGTAATTATTGATATGTATGTTCCTATTCCCATTTTCTTAATTGTTTTGGGTTCGTTATTGTAGGTGTTTTCCTTCTCTTGTGTATCTTGCTTAGATAAGATCCTTTAGCATTTGCTGTAAAGCTGGTTTGGTGCTGCTTAACTCTCTCAGCTTTTGCTTGTCTGTAAAGGTTTTAATTTCTCCATCAAATCTGAATGAGATCCTTGCTGGGTAGAGTCATCTTGTTTGTAGGTTTTTCTCCTTCATCACTTTAAATATGTCCTGCCAGTCCCTTCTGGCTTGCAGAGTTTCTGCTGAAAGATCAGCTGTTAACCTTATGGGGATTCCCTTGTGTGTTATTTGTTGTTTTTCCCTTGCTGCTTTTAATATGTTTTCTTTGTATTTAATTTTTTTTTTTTTTTTTTTTTTTTTTTTTTTTTTTTTTTTTTTTTTTTGCGGTACGCGGGCCTCTCACTGTTGTGGCCTCTCCCGTTGCGGAGCACAGGCTGCGGACGCGCAGGCTCAGCGGCCATGGCTCACGGGCCCCGCCGCTGCCCGGCATGTGGGATCTGGCCAGACCGGGGCACGAACCCGCGTCCCCTGCATCGGCAGGCAGACTCTCAACCACTGCGCCACCAGGGAAGCCCTGTATTTAATTTTTGACAGTGTGATTAATATGTGTTTTGGCCTGTTTCTCCTTGGATTTATCCTGTATGGGACTCTCTGTGCTTCCTGGACTTGATTAACTATTTCCTTTCCCATATTTGGAAAGTTTTCAACTATAATCTCTTCAAATATTTTCTCAGTCCCTTTCTTTTTCTCTTCTTCTTCTGGAGCCCCTATAATTCTAATGTTGGTGGGTTTAATGTTGTTCCAGAGGTCTCTGAGACTGTCCTCAGTTCTTTTCATTCTATTCTGCTCTGCAGTAGTTATTTCCACTATTTTATCTTCCAAGTCACTTATCCATTCTTCTGCCTCAGTTATTCTGCTATTGATCCCTTCTAGAGAATTTTTAATTTCATTTATTGTGTTGTTCATCATTGCTTGTTTCATCTTTAGTTCTTCTAGGTCATTTTTAAATGTTTCTTGCATTTCTCTATTCTATTTCCAAGATTTTGGGTCACCTTTACTATCATTATTCTGAATTCTTTTTCAGGTAGCCTGCCTATTTCCTCTTCATTTGTTAGGTCTGGTGGGTTTTTATCTTGCTCCTTCATCTGCTGTGATTTTCTGTCTTCTCATTTTGCTTATCTTACTGTGTTTGGTGTCTCCTTTTGTAGGCTGCAGTTTCGTAGTTCCTGTTGTTTGTGGTGTTTGTCCCCAGTGGCTAAAGTTGGTTCAGTGGGTTGTGTAGGCTCTCTGGTGCCTGTGTTCTTGTGGATGAGGCTGGATCTTGTCTTTCTGGTGGGCAGTTCCACGTCTTGTGGTGTGTTTTGAGGTGTCTGTGGACTTATTATGATTTTAGGCAGCCTCTGTGCTAATGGGTGGGGTTGTGTTCCTGTCTTGGTAGTTGTTTGGCATAGGGTGTCCAGCACTGTAGCTTGCTGGTCGTTGAGTGAAGCTGGGTGTTGGTGTTGAGATGGAGATCTATGGGAGATTTTCGTCGTTTGATATTACGTGGAGCTGGGAGGCCTCTTGTGGACCAGTGTCCTGAAGTTGGCTCTCCCACCTCAGAGGCACAGCACTGACTCCCGGCTGCAGCACCAAGAGCCTTTCATCCACACAGCTCAGAATAAATGGGAGAAAAAGTAGAAAGAAAGAGGATAAATTAAAATAAAGTAAGGTAAAATAATATAAAGTTATTAAAATAAAAAAATAATTATTAAGAAAAAAAATTTTTTAAGTTAAAAACAAAACAAAAAATTGGACGGTTAGAACCCTAGAACAAATGGTGGAAGCAAAGATATACAGACAAAATCTCACACAGAAGCATACACATACACATTCACAATAAGAGGAAAAGGGGAAAAAAGTCATAAATCTTGCTCTCAAAGTCGACCTCCTCAATTTGGGATGATTTGTTGTCTATTCAGGTATTCCACAGATGCAGGGTACATCAAGTTGATTGTGGAGCTTTAATCCGCTGCTCTTGAGACTGCATGGAAAAATTTCCCTTTCTCTTCTTTCTTCGCACAGCTCCCGGGGCTCAGTTTAGGATTTGGCCCCGCCTTTGCGTGTAGGTCGCCGGAGGGCATCTGTTCTTCGCTCAGACAGGACGGGGTTAAAGGAGCTGCTGATTTGGGGGCTCTGGCTCACTCAGGCCGTGGGGGCTCTGGCTTATTCCGGCCGTGGGGAGACAGGGGCACGGAGTGCGGGGCGAGCCTGCGGCTGCAGAGGCCGGTGGGACGTTGCACCAGCCTGAGGCGCGCCGTGTGTTCTCCCGGGGAAATTGTCCCTGGATCCGGGACCCTGGCAGTGGCGGGCTGCACAGGCTCCCGGGAGGGGAGGTGTGGAGAGTGACCTGTGCTCGCACACAGGCTTCTTGGTGGCGGCAGCAACAGCAGCCCTACCATCTCATGCCCGTCTCTAGGGTCTCGCGCCCGTCTGTGGAGCTTCTTTAAGCGGCGCTCTTAATCCCCTCTCCTCGCGCACCAGGAAACAAAGAGGGAAGAAAAAGTCTCTTGCCTCTTCGGCAGGTCCAGACTTTTCCCCGGACTGCCTCCCGGCCAGCCGTGGTGCACTAACCCCCTAAAGGCTGTGTTCACGCCGCCAACCCCAGTCCTCTCCTTCCTTAAACTTTTTTTGATGTGTGTGTGTGTTTGTGTTTTCCATGACATTGACTTTTGAAGAGTCCAAGAATGACATCTTGTGGAACTGTCCACATTCAGGAGGTTTTGAAAGTGATTTAAAGGACACTGTATTGAGGCCTTTTATTTCACAGCCTTTGGTAGGCAGTCACTTTGTTAATTCTCTGGTTGTGAACTCCAGGTGAGAATAGATTTTTAAGGTATGAGGCATTTGCCCATGGCATGATACTGAGAATTTGTCTTGTGAACATTTATCCTAGGAAAATCAATATTAAATCCTTTTTTTGTTCTGATCCTGTAGGAAAGCTCACATTTCATCCAGCTTTAGACTTCACTGTAGAAATGGACTCTCTTGACTAGCATGCCAACTTTGCCTGAATTGTATTTTTATATGATAGGCTTTATTCCTTAAGCTAATGTAACTACAATTAATTTCTGGGGCAAAAATAGTTACGTTTGTCTTAAGACTTCTCTCTTCTTTCCAAAGAAAATTAACCAAATAGAAAAATATTTAAAAGGACTAGAGTTTCATTTGCTTATTTCCTTACATTTTCGGTCCTGACTGGGGAAATAAAAACTGGATTGTGAAATGTCTGACTGCATGAACATGCCTTCTTTCTGGCTAGTTTGTCCAGTAAGGGTGACCAACTGTGTGGCATGAATGAATGCACTGCAGAAACATTTCTTCATGTGGTAGGGTCTCTGGGATTATACCCCCTCCCCATTTAAAACATGTGTTTACAAATATACTTTGGAGTTATTAAAAAAATACCTATCATAAAGCTCACAACCCTCAAAACATGAATAAGAACTTCTCTATTAGTTTATTTGTTCATTTTTACTTTATCTTTTTTTACAGTTATAAACTTTACAGTTTATGTAAATGAATCCTTGGAGCAAATTAGTAGATACTTAAGATTTAATGTTTAAAACCTGGTCTCCCTATTTCTTCAAGCTATTTAGGGTAAAATTTACCCTAGTTTTATTATATTCTAGACTGTGATGAGCCAGAAATCAGAGAAAGCTTTTTTGCTTATCAGTATGAAGTTATTTAATAAGTCAGTGATCTTCATGGGCACACCCACATGGAATAACCTTGAAAACTGAAAACTGTCAAATCTTTCTTGGGATACAAATATTTATAAGAAAGCTTTAAACTAAAAGGTAGTCATATAGTAATAGGAATAACCCTTTTCTATTGTAGGATGAGTCAAATTTTCTAAATGGCAATGGGTCATAATATACTAGAGCTAGAATGGATATCGTATATCTTAATAATAGACTAACAATTACTGAGTGCTTTCCTATGTAACAGAAACTACAGTTTGCATGCCTTATTTCATGTCATTCTTTCAGCAGCTCTTGCCCTATGTTCTATTATTTCCCCAGTTTAACGAGGAATCTAAAAATCAGAGAGGCTAAGGAACTTGATCAAGGTCATGTATCTCATTTGCTTAATATTCTCATCTTGGAAGTATGGGTTGATTAGGTATTTTTCAAGGTCATGTGTAAGTAGCAATTTACTAGAAATTATTTTTGAACTTTGAATTTAGAAAGCTAAACATTCCTTGTTGCATAACCTTGTTGTATAAATGGTTGGTTTTCAGATTTTTCATGATTTAATCTGCCTGCTGAGAAATCTTTTTTCCTATTGCAAAGGCTCATAATATGTGCAGACTTCAGAGCCTAGCTTGACTTTCCTATAGGATGCTTATTGACTGAGCCATAGAAAACTCTGTGTAATTAAAGAAAAATTAAGTGATGTGTGAATAAGTCTTATGTCAGTTGCTGAGGTAGGGGTTAATGCTTTTGAGTATTTTTCAGCTCTCTGTACAGGTCATATCCATGTCTGATGTGGCAGCAGGCAAGAAAAAGGATAAAGAGAGAATATACAGGCAGAACAAATAATTTGTCAAGCAGCTTCCTCTAAGCATAGAAAAGTAATTAATTAAATTATATCAAGTGTCCTGCATTTAATATGAGAATTTCATTAAAGGTAATAAGGCACTGATTAACTTCCCCTCTGAAGGGAATGTTCTATAGGCAAAATGCAGGATGCCTCCTGGCCTTAGTTCATGTTGCCTTTGGAGCCTGTATATGGGTACTAATCTATTCTCCTTGATGTAAAAATCCCAAAGTCTTCGAGGGTTGTGAGAACTAGCATCCATGGATATGCTCAAGTTTCAAGAAGCTTCCCCAAATAATAATATCACAAAAGGATTTTTGGTAAGAGAATAATAATGATTAATATTAATAGTAATAGCTTTCTCTGTTTCACCTTGGGCTATTACTGCAACCCTATGATAACCACATTGGTTATAAAGCAGATTGTGATTCTTATTTGACAGATGAAGAACATGAACATTAGAGAAGTAATTTGGCCAAGTATCTCTCATACCAGGTGCAGAAATGGGATTGAACTCCAAGTTTGCCTAAACCTCTAGTCCTGTTCTCTGAATGATTATGCTCTATCGTGACTTAAATAAAAGATAAATGGTATATTTACTTAAATATTTTACCTTTTAAAACAAAAGTTTGTTCTAATTTTCTAAGTCATAATTAAGCTGTCATGTATACAGGAAATTACAAGTTGAAGAGAAATTATAGGTGCAAACAAATGAGAATTCAAAATACATATTTTGCATTAGTAAGGATCTCAGCAGGAAAAGAGACACTTGTGTGGGATAATTTGAGAAAAGTTTAATAAAGGGATTATTGTAAAAGCATAGGTTAGTGTCTAATACTGCTCAGGCTGCCATAGCAAAATACTATAGACTGGGTGGTTTACACAGCAGAAATGTATTTTCTCACAGTTCTGCAGGCTGGAAGTCTGAGGTTGTTAGGGGAACCACTGACTGAAACCTCCCTCCCTGGCCAGGCACCACAGTAACCATTTTCATGAGTTACATTGTGACACGAGGCCCTGGTAAGTAACGCGGAACTAAAAAGCCACCACCAACCTGAAGAATTTGGGAAAGGTCCAGAGGAGAGAGGAGACACCAGTCCATAAGTCCTACCAACATCCCAGAATCCTTCTCGCTGGAATCCATCTTGGCTGAGTGATGCGTGCACCACCAGGAAGGACCCTGAGTTAGAATGATTGGCCAGAGACAACCCAGAAACTAATCCCATCACCATAAAACCGGAGACTGCGAGCCACGTGGCAGAGCAGTCCTCCTGGGTTCCCTGACCTCCTGCTGTTCACCCGGGTGCCCCTTCCCAATAAAGTCTCTTGCTTTGTCAGCACATGTGTTTCTTCGGACAGTTCATTTCCAACTGTTAGACAAGAGCTCACTCTCAGTCCCTGGAAGGGGTCCTCCTTCCTGCAGCAAGGTCAGGTTGCCAGCATGGTTGGGTTGTGATGAGAGCTTTCTTCCTGGCTTGCAGAGGGCTGCCTTCTCATCGTGTCCTCTCATGACTTTCGTGGGGATACAATTCAGTCTATAGCAGTTAGGGAAACCACACTGCATACTACAGTGCCCTGTGGCTACAAACATTAGGGAGTTACCATTCTTGGGCCTGAAGTAACTGAAGAGGGTTTGGCCACTACTATGGGCAGAGAGAGAATTCATGTGGTGACGGCTACCTGGCAGGAGCTGTAACCATAGTTGGGGAATGCAGCCAGCCAGCAGCAACCCGTCAGAAAGATGGGAGGGCTTCACTCTTCTGCCTGCCTCTGATTTTACCCTTGTGCTTCTCAGCGGAGGAACCTAACTGGAAGCCAGAGGTAAAAGAATTTTCATTGCTGAAGTCCATACATGTGTAGGGGAAAAAAGATGATTTTTTCTCTACCCTTCTGAGTTAGACCTCTGTAATAAAAGACAGATTAACAAGAGAAAAACAAACAGAAGTTTATTAACACATATACCTCATGTATACATGAGAGATACCTAGGGAAAAATGAATAACTCTCTGAGGTGGCTTAGAATTCAGACAAATACCATCCTTTAAAATTTTTTTTAATTAAAAAATTTATTTATTTTTTAAACACATCTTTATTGGATTATAATTGCTTTAAAATGGTGTGTGTGTTTCTGCTTTATAACAAAGTGAATCAGCTATACATATACATATATCCCCATATCTCTTCCCTCTTGTGTCTCCCTCCCTTCCACCCTCCCTGTCCCGCCTCTCTAGGGGGTCACAAAGCACCAAGCTGATCTCCCTGTGCTATGCGGTTGCTTCCAACTAGCTATCGGTTTTACATTTTGTACTGTATATATATCGATGCCACTCTCTCACTTTGTCTCAGCTTACCTTTCCCCCTCCCCGTGACCTCAAGTCCATTCTCTAGTAGGTTTGCATCTTTATTCCCATCCTGCCCCTAGGTTCTTCATGACCAGTTTTTTTTTTTTAGATTCCATATATATGTGTTAGCATACGGTATTTGTTTTTCTCTTTCTGACTTACTTCACTCTGTAGGACAGACTCTAGGTCCATCCACCTCACTACAAATAACTCAATTTCATATCTTTTTATGGCTGAGTAATATTCCATTGTATATATGTGCCACATCTCCTTTGTCCATTCATCTGTCGATGGACACTTATGTTGCTTCCATGTCCTGGCTATTGTAAATAGAGCTGCAGTGAACACTGTGGTACATGACTCTTTTTGAATTATGTCTTCTCAGGGTTTATGCCCAGTAGTGGGATTGCTGGGTCATATGGTAGTTCTATTTTTAGTTTTTGAAGGAACCTCCATAATGTTCTCCAAGGTGGCTGTATCAATTTACATTCCCACCAACAGTGCAAGAGGGTTCCCTTTTCTCCACACCTTCTCCAGCATTTATTGTTTGTAGATTTTTTGATGATAGCCATTCTGACTGGTGTGAGATGATATCTCATTGTAGTTTTGATTTGCATTTCTCTAATGATTAATGATGTTGAACATTCTTTCATGTGTTTGTTGGCAATCTGTATATGTTCTTTGGAGAAATGTCTGTTTAGGTCTTTTACCCATTTTTGGATTGGGTTGTTTGCTTTTTGATATTGAGCTGCATGAGCTGCTTGTAAATTTTGGAGATTAATCCTTTGTTTGCTGATTTGTTTGCAAATATTTTCTCCCATTCTGAGGGTTGTCTTTACGTATTGTTTATGGTTTCCTTTGCTGTGCAAAAGCTTTGAAGTTTCATTAGGTCCCATGTATTTATTTTTGTTTTTATTTCAATTTCTGTAGGAGGTGGGTCATAAAGGATCTTGCTGTGATTTATATCATAGAGTGTTCTGCCTTTGTTTTCCTCTAAGAGTTTTATAGTGTCTGGCCTTACATTTAGGCCTTTAATCCATTTTGAGTTTATTTTTGAGCATGGTGTTAGGGAGTGTTCTAATTTCATTCTTTTACATGTAGCTGTCCAGTTTTCCGAGCACCACTTATTGAAGAGGTTGTCTTTTCTTAGCTGTATATTCTTGCCTCCTTAATAAAAAATTAGGTGACCATATGTGCGTGGGTTTATCTCTGGGCTTTCTATCCTGTTCCATTGATCTATATTTCTGTTTTTGTGTCAGTACCATACTGTCTTGATTACTGTAGCTTTGTAGTGTAGTCTGAAGTCAGGGAGCCTGATTCCTCCTGCTACGATTTTCTTTCTCCATATTGCTTTGGCTATTCGGGGTCATTGGTGTTTCCATACAAGTTGTGAAATTTTTGGTTCTAGTTCTGTGAAAAGTGTTATTGGTAGTTTGACAGGGATTGCATTGAATCTGTAGATTGCTTTGGGTAGTATAGTCATTTTCACAATGTCGATTCTTCCAATCCAGGAACATGGTATATCTCTCCATCTATTTGTACCATCTTTAATTTCTTTCATCAGTGTCTTACAGTTTTCTGCACACAGGTCTTTTGTCTCCTTAGGTAGGTTTATTTCTAGGTATTTTATTCTTTTTGGTGCAATGGTAAATGGGAGTGTTTCCTTAATTTCTCTTTCTGATTTTTCATCATTAGTTTATGGGAATGCAAGAGATTTCTGTGGATTAATTTTGTATCCTGCTACTTTACCAAATTCATTGATTAGCTCTAGTAGTTTTCTGGTAGCATCTTTAGGTTTCTCTATGTATAGAGAGAAACCTTTCTTTTCTGATTTGGACTCCTTTTATTCCTTTTTCTTCTCTGATTGCTGTAGCTAAAACTTCCAAAACAATGTTGAATAATAGTGGTGAGAGTGGGCATCCTTGTCTTGTTTCTGGTCTTAGAGGAAATGGTTTGTTTTTCGCCATTGAGGATGATGTTGGCTGTGGGTTTGTCATATATGGCCTTTATTATGTTGAGGAAAGGTCCCTCTATGCCTACTTTCTGGAGGGTTTTTATCATAAATGGTGTTGAATTTTGTCGGAAGCTTTTTCTGAATCTATTGAGATGATCATATGGTTTTTATTCTTCAGTTTGTTAATATGGTGTATCACATTGATTGATTTGTGTATATTGAAGAATCCTTGCATTTCTGGGATAAACCCCACTTGATCATGGTGTATGATCCTTTTAATGTGCTGTTGGATTCTGTTTGCTAGTATTTTGATGAGGATTTTTGCATCTCTGTTCATCAGTGATGTTGGCCTGTAGTTTTCTTTCTTTGTGACCTCTTTGTCTGGTTTCGGTATCAGGGTGATGGTGGCCTCATAGGATGAGTTTGGGAGTGTTCCTGCCTCTGCTATATTTTGTAAGACTTTGAGAAGGATAGGTGTTAGCTCTTCTCTAAATGTTTGATAGAATTCGCCTGTGAAGCCATCTGATCCTGGGCTTTGTTTTTTGGAAGATTTTAATCACAGTTTCAATTACAGTGCTTGTGACTGGTCTGTTTATATTTTCTATTTCTTCCTGGTTCAGTCTCAGAAGGTTGTGCATTTCTAAGAATTTGTCCATTTCTTCCAGGTTGTCCATTTTCTTGGCATATAGTCGCTTGTAGTAATCTCTCATGATCCTTTGCATTTCTGCAGTGTCAGTTGTTATTTCTCCTTTTTCATTTCTAATTCTATTGAGTTGAGAGTTCTCCCTTTTTTTCTTGATGAGTCTGACTAATGGTTTATTAATTTTGTTTAGCTTCTCAAAGAACCAGCTTTTAGTTTTATTGATCTTTGTCATCGTTTCCTTCATTTCTGTTTCATTTATTTCTGATCTGATCTTTATGATTTCTTTCCTTCTGCTAACTTTGGTTTTTTTTTTTTTTTTGTTCTTCTTTCTCTAATTGCTTTATTTCTTGATCCCTAACTTCTGACCCTGTGTGCCTGGACTCAGGGACTAATTCTCTACCAGGCATCTAATAACCCAATTATGTCCCCATCCAAAATATCTATATTTAAACCATGACCTTCATTATCTTATCCTAAAGATACCCAAAGACTTTTCAACTCAAATCACATTCAAATTAATTCAGATTCCTGTGACACTAATGACACAACTTGTCTGAGGCCCTCCTTCCCAAAATCGGTATTTCAACACCAAAAGAAAATAAACTGGAAAAGAATGGAAAAAAACAAGAAAAAAGACTCAATCTTCCTTGGTTGATAAAACTCCTGGGTAGAGGATTTATGACAATTGAGTTCCCTTTGGAGGATCTATCTTTAGCCAGATAAAGGGAGTTCAGAGTAGGCCTCTCCCTGCATTTGCTATTTTTCAAGTGCCTATAAGCTCAAAATAATCAATACACCAAAGCGGCATATTTCATATCTTGGGGTAGCATGTCCTGAACCCCTACAGCCATATTTTGGGGTGCCATATTTTGCTGCCCTTCCCATGTCTTCTCAAGGCACAGAGCAGGGTGGAAAAGGAAGGAGTGTGAACCTGAAAGGACAAAGGGAAGATATCAAAATGTATCTACTGTCAACTTTATCTTATAACTGACCACCTTGTCTAAAATGGACCGTCTGATTCATCTCTCTCCCCTCACATTACTCTCTACCACATCATTGATTATCTCCTCCATATCACTTACTCCAATGGGGGTACATATCTCCCCTATTCATTTGTATATTTTGTATTTGTATGACTCCTTTCATTAATAAGTTTCTAAGAGCAGGGACTTTTATTGTTGTGATCGCTGCTCTGGCTGTCATCTTCTTTTCCTTTAGGTACCTGGAGAGATTGTACTTCCCTGCCCCCATTATGATTGGTTGGTACTGAAACCATGTAACTCAGATTGGAACTTGAACCCATGTGCTGGGACTCAAACCTGGCCTAAAGCCAGACTGGGACTTGAACCCAAGGTCTTTTAATTGAGATCACACATGTGGTCTTAGGACTTAATGAAACTCAGGTTCTTGATGTCTCGTCACAGAGAGAATTCAGTGAGAGACAAAGTGATAGGTAAGAAGTGGATTTATTTAAAGAGAAACACACTCCACAGACAGAGTGTGGGCCATCTTGCAAGAGGCACCAGGCTACAGGAGTTATCAGTTTTTATAGGGGTGGGTAATTTCATAGGCTAATGAGTGGGAGGAGTATTCCAGCTACTTTGGGGAAGGGGTGGGGATTTCCAGAATTGGGCCATGGCCCACTTTTTGACCTTTTATGGTTGGCCTTGGAACTGCCATGGTTCCTGTGGGTGTGTCATTTAGTGTGCTGATGTATTACAATGAGCATACAATGAGGCTTAAGGTCCACTGGGAGTCGAATCTTCTGCCATCTTGGATCTAGTTAGTTCTAATCAGTTTTTGTCATGTCTTATGGCTGTGTCATTCTTTTAAATGTTGTGCCCTGTCCCTTTCCCTCCTGTTTCAGCATGGCTATGGCTTGTTTTTATCAATAACTTCTGAGTGAAGTGAGAGTCATTTCTAGGCAGAAACAGTTAATCACTGGTGCAACACACCCTAGAGCTATGTTTTCCCATTGTCAAAATGACCAGCAACATTTGAGATGGTTGCTCCTCTATCAGCTGCCAGCCAGAGTGAGACAACCTGCAGTGGCAGCAATGTGGTGTGAAATAGACCTTGGCTTTTATAAGTCAGTCAGTGAGATTTGGGGATTGTTTATTAGCAGAAAATAGCATAGCCCTATTCTGACAGATCCTTAATTGTGGAAAGAATGAACAAGCTTGTCTCTTAATTTGAGCAGATTTGTAGAGCCTGTGATTATCCAAGTAGCTAATTTACATAGTTTTGAAACTTTAGCTTGTCAATATGTCCTTGTCATGACCTTAAAATTCACAAGTTTAATGTTATATCTCACAGTAGAAGGATTTCTAAATATAACTCTCATCAATGCCAACACTCTTTTGCATATTGGAATGACACTCTAGCCCTTGAAATTGTAACTTTGAGTGAGAACGATGCATGAAAGACAGATCAGAATCAGGCAGTCAGTCTCTCCTGGGAGGACAGGAATTAATTTGAGTTTTGAATTTATCCTTTTGATGTTCTATTATTCCCAACAATAGTAAGTAATTTTGAGATGGACAATTGAAGCTGCCTAGGCCTGTTCTATTCTCTCATGTCTAGTCCACTCTTGTTATTCAAATGTGACTCTCATTTATTACTTGTATTTCTAGACAAATAGGTCTGTAGACATATACTTTGTTTTGTACTGAATGTTAAACAGAGAAAAAAGGTTCTCAGCATGGCAATTTTACAAAAAGCATGAAAAATTTGAAGTTGAGTACATAAAAAGCCAAGACTATGCTTTAATTGTCTGTTTTACTTTATCTTGCTTTGGGTGAGAATATTTTTTATATTATAGGTTTAAAGTTAAATCAAACTGACAGAAAATTTTAACCAACTATAACTTTTACCCAATATTTTTTTGGGGAGGTGATTCTTTTGGGGACATAAGAAACATAAAACCTTCATCTGTCAGTTTCAGTAAAAAAAATTACAAGCCCATTGTTTATCCCAGAGTAGGGAAAAGGATCAGACATGAATATGGACTGATGATTTCTCTATTTTGTTCTATGTGTTCAAAGACCACTGTTTAAGCAGCCAGCTCAAGAATCATATATGTGAGTAGTCAGTGGTTTTCAGAATTTGCTTAAGGGTATATGAAAAATAAAAAGACTTTTCTAAGTGAAGTTATTACTGAAGATTAATCGATACATGCCTCCAAAAAGGATTAAGAGTAATTAGAATTATGCTGATTTCTGGGAATAAGATAACTAAATGAAATTGGGGTGGAAGAGTTGTCAGTTGTATAGTGAGAAATTTAGGTGCTGCATAAAAGATGGACTCATGGTCTGGTAAAAAGAAAGACTTTATATTTGTTTTGTTTGGTGGACTTAGGGGAAAAGGATTTGGGAAGAAGATGTTCTTGAGGGCTTCATACATAGGAAACCCAGTCAAGTAGATTCCTGTGAATTAACTTTCATTACATGCAAACCTGACCAATTGGATTCCATCTATTCGTATTCCTGCACCCTAGCTGTTTACTTTTCTACCTCAGCCCCAGCCATCTTTGCAGAATGCTGTTAGGGAGATGGAGCCAGTTGTTGGATTAAAACAGATGATTGGGCCAGGGACTAGGAATTATAAATGGGGCCAGGAGCTAGGAACTATAAATGGGATGAATATGAAGGGAATCTGTCACTTCATAGGTAGCTCTGAATAAGGGGTGAGTAGATAGGAAGGGAGGTTAGTACAAATTTTTCATATTGAATGGCATCAGTAAAATCCTCACTTTTGGGAATTCTAAATGCTGGTCAAAGAAAGATGATTTAGGCCTTTTAGTTCAAGGTTGTTGTATCTTTCAAGACTGAACAACTACTTGCAGTTATTATTAAAGCCTACTGAATATTCTGTAGCTGGGAAGACCAAAGCCAGCATGACTATGCCATTACAAGTAAATTCACCTTCTACTTTATGATATTATGAATATTTGTGGTAAGCTTTTGTCATTCTAGGTAACAGATCAGTGTTTCTTTTGGTAATCTGGAGCATCTAATTGGCTGGACTTATGCAGGTTCTTTATCAATATGTATTACATACATTTAATGAAGGACTCTAAGTTGTCTCTTTTTCAGAAAATGAAATATATACAAATCTACTTTCTGATATGTACAAAGCAGCCTGATGTTGACCATCTGCATTTATGGTGTAACTATTGCTGATCAAAGTCTTCTTAAAGCCTTGAAAGACATTCAGGCACTGAGAAAGATTAAATTATGCAACATATATGTGGATAACTAGATATAGATAGATACAGAGAGACGATGTGTGTTTGTGTGTGTGTTTGTATTCAGAAATTGTTGAATTAAAGGATCTTCTGCCTCAATATTTAACTAACCAGACAATTCAATTAACCATAGTTTTTCAATGCATGAGCTTTGTATTTAATGTAAAATGTTTAGATTAGCTGATAAAATATTCAATTAAAATACAAAATGAAATTCAAGACCATATCACAAAAGCGTTTATCTAACCAGTTACTTATTATAAAATCTGTGTTTAAAAGTCATTGTTAAAATGTACTTTTCTGAACAATTTTAATTCTTATATAAAAGGCAGCTAACGTAGGCATTTGTTTAATATACAGAAAACAGTCTTGAAATTATTACCAAGAAGGTACATAATCATGAGTCTTTGAGTGTGTTAGTGGTATAGATTGAATATTTGTTACTCCAGAATTCATATGTTGAAACCCTGACCCCGATGTGGTGGTATTTGGATGGTCCTTTGGAAGGTAATTAGGTTTAGAAGACTTCATGAGGGTGGGGCCCCCATCATGATATTAGTGTACATATAAGAAGAGGAAGAGACCAAAATTCTCTCTCTCTTTACCCTATGAGGACATAGAAAGAAGGTGGCCATTTGCAAGCCTGGAAGAGGCCCCTCACTAGGAACTGAATAGCCTGGCATCTTGGTCTTGTACTTTTCAGAACTGTGAGAAATAAATTTGTGTTGTTTAAGCCACCCAGGATATGGTATTTTGTTATGGCAGCCTGAGCCGACAAATGTAGTTATCTCATCACTCTGGTGTTAGTAACCCATGCATCAGAGTTCTGCATTGACTGGAATGTAAAGGCAGGTGCTTTTTCTGTTCTAAAGCTCTTTGAAAATGTAAAGTGATATGGATTTCATGGCATGTATTTTGTCAAAGCTTACTTTGGAAGTGTAGGTGGAACTTGTGATGGTTGGGTGTGGTTGGCTTCTTGTGACTTTGTTAGGTACTGTGTGGAGAACATATGGGGTAAGTTCTTGGTGAGTTATATTTGAAATAGAATCTGGAGTAAAGCTCGATTTTTTTTTTAATTGAATATTGTTAGAGTGTTACTTTGGGAGAACAGTTTTTTTTAATATTTTTATTACTTTTAAAAATCAGTTTACTGTTTTTATTATTATTTTTAAATAGCTACAGTTTTGAATAATCAACAACTTTTTTTTCAGTTTTTATTTATTTATTTATTTATTTATTTATTTATTTATTTATTTATGGCTGTGTTGGGTCTTTGTTGCTGCATGCAGGCTTTCTCTAGTTGTGGTGAGCGGGGGCTACTCTTTGTTGCAGTGCACGGGCTTCTCATTGCAGTGGCTTCTCTTGCTGCGGAGCATGCGCTTCTAGGTACGCGGGCTTCAGTAGTTGCAGCATGCGGGCTCAGTAGTTATGGCTTGCGGGCTCTAGAGCACAGACTTAGTAGCTGTGGTGCACGGCCTAGCTGCTCTGTGGCATGTGGGATCTTCCTCGACCAGTCATCGAACCTGTGTCCCCTGCATTGGCAGGCGGATTCTTAAGCACTGCGCTACCAGGGAAGTCTCCTAAAGGTAGTTTTAGTCAGGGAAATGAAACTGTCTGATACATTTGGTTTGGGGGGTAGCTCTTTGCATTTGGATAGGTCTGGCTCATATTAACTCTAAAAGAGAAAAACTTCATTATGAGGGGATTTGAGTTAAATGGAGATAGAAAGGAATTGTATGATTCAGAAATGCTTATTCCATATGATAATTATTTGGAAAAAAACAGGCACATGTTTTCTGTATACACATTAAAAATTATTTCAACTGAATTAGTATTGGGTTGAGTAGATCAATTCTACAATATGGGTTCAATGAGGATCAAACAGAAGAGTTGAGCTCATGTTAACAACTGAGAGAAATTAGCACTTAGGAAATGGTTTTGTTTGATTTGAAAATGAGTATCAGCTAGATTCTTTGTTCCCTTGGCCTTTTCCCTTTCATCTATGACAGACTGATGCAACCATCGATGAACCTGAGGTAAAAGAATTATGTGTCTATAATAAGTTGTAACCATTTGACATCTGTAAGTAAGGGGGATCTATTCTTTCTGGTTCTTTTAGGAAGATGCCAAAAATTCCTACTGAAGGGTTTGCTCATTATCATTGGCCCCTCCCCCAAGAAGGTGAAGCAGTAGTGATATTTATTTTTTATAATGTAGTTCACAGAACTAAAAATAGGAATGAGATTAACTGTTTTTTTTTTTTTTTACGCCTTTTCACTCAGTATTTTCTTTTATGGTAGATCTATGGTGTGCTACCTAAATTCTCAGCCTGCCTTCCCCATTCTCCCCAGCACCCTCTACCTTTAGCATCTAGGCACCCAGTTGCTCAGCTTCATTTTAGAAGTTGAATTAAGATTTATAGTACACATGTTTAACTTGTCATAATCTACCTATTGACAGCTCACAGCTGAGTGCCTACCAAGGCATGCCCTTCAACAAAGGAGAGTCTTCTTGCCCAAGATTATGCCCCACCTCAGGAACGCCCCACATCCAAAGACTGACCAATGTGGGGAATAAGGGCTTGGTTCTCTTGCTTCTATTTGGCAAATCTCAGCTTCAGAGGTCCCCATGGGAGCAGCTGAAATGTCTGTTTCAACTACATCACAGTTGAAGTTCTCCTACTCAGTCCTATATACTTCTTTTCATTCCTATAGGATTTTATCTTGAAAGCATTTCCTGATAAACTACTTGAATGTAAATTCAATATCAGAGTCTGTTACCTAGTGAGCCTGACTTAAGACAGTTGGAATCAGCAGAATCTAAATGACAAGCAGATTCTAAAATGAGATTTTGGTGCTGATTACCAGTTGGCTGGCAATAAGGATTACATCACCAATGGTAGGCAGAGTGTATATAGTCTGTGGTATCAGTGCAAGTATTCAAATATCCTTTGGTGGTGAATCAAGATTAGATGCTGATAGAAGGAAATATACTACAAGATTCAATATCGCAGACATTTGAAAGGTTTAGGGAAAGTAGTAATTGTAAGGTCTGTGGAATTGATTATCTCTTGCTCGGTGCTATGAGTACTTTGAAGAGAGTGAAAGACTGCATGTGATTGATCACTGACTTAAGTGTGAAAGTCAAAAGACCTCAATAGTAAGATACAAAGAAATTCTCGTCTCTCAAAGTCAGAGAAATGAGAACACTGAATATCAGGATCAAAATGGGGCTTCCTAAGAGAACTGCAATATTCTCAAGGCCAGGAGTTCTGCTATGCAAGGTAAAGATCCTGGCTGGGAAAGAGCAGGTTGCTGAGTCTTGGGATGGGGACATTTAAGTTAAATTACCTGAGAAAATGGAAACTTCATATCTTTCTGAATCCTCTGGACCTGCAGAAGTGGCTCACTACATCCTATTAAATGCTCGTACAATCTCTTTGCTTGAAGATGATGCTGAAATTAATATACTCAACACAGCTTTCTTTTGATTAGTCTTATCTAATCAAAAAGTTGTGGAAAGTATATTTTTTCCATCCATTTAATTTTAGCCTATTTGCGTTTATATATTTAGAGTTCATTTCTTATAAGCAGCATGTAATTGTGTCTTGTTTTTTTATTTTCCAGTCTTTGCCTTATTGGCATGTCTGCATCATTCACATTTCTTTAATGGAAACATCATAAAGTCCTTTAATTTTAATTTCATTTTATTTTAAAAATTAATTAATTAATTAATTTTCTCTGCGTTGGGTCTTTGTTGCTGCTTGCAGGCTTTCTCTAGTTGCGGCGAGCAGGGGCTATTCTTTGCAGTGCACAGGTTTCTCATTGTGGTGGCTTCTGTTGTTTTGGAGCACAGGCTCTAGGCGCATGAGCTTCAGTAGTTGTGGCATGCAGGCTTCAGTAGTTGTGGCTCATGGGCTCTAGAGAGCAGGCTCAGTAGTTGTGGTGCACAGGCTTAGTTGCTCTGCGGCATGTGGGATCTTCCCGGCCCAGGGCTCGAACCTGTGTCCCCTGCATTGGCAGGAGGATTCTTAACCACTGCACCACCAGGGAAGCCCTAATTTTTAAAATTATTTCATCTTCCGTTCATCATTTAAGTCATAAAGAGGAAAATAATTCTAATAGTTTTAGGTGTACAACATAGTAGTTTGATATTTTTATAGATTATACTTCACATAAAGTTATTATAAAATATTGGCTGTATTCCCTGTGCTGTATAGCACATCCTTGTAGCTTATTTATTTTATACCTGCTAGTTTGTACCTCTTAATCCTCTTTACCTTTATTGCCCCTCCCACCCTCCCTTTTCCCACTGGTAACAATTAGATTGTTCTCTGTATCTGTGAGTCAGTTTCCTTTTAAAATATTCGTTCATATTTTAGATTCCACATATGGTTTTAGGTCTTACATTTAGTTCTTTAATCTATTTTGAGTTTATTTTTGTATGTGGTGTGAGAAAATGCTCCAATTTTATTGTTTTACATGTAACTTTCCAGTTTTCTGAAAACCAGTTATTGAAGAGACTATTTTCCCCATTGTAGACTCTTGTCTCTTTTGTCATAGATTAATTGGCCATAGGTGTGTGGGTTTATTTCTGGGTTTTCTATTTTGTTCCATTGATCTATGCATCTGTTTTGTTCTACTACCATGCAGTTTTGATTACTTTGTAGCTTTGTAGTGTAGTCTGAAGTAGTCTGAAGTCAGAGAGGGTGATGCTTCTAGCTTTGTTCTATTTTTTTCTCAAGATTGCTTTGACTATTTGGGGTTCCTTACACATTTTAGGATTATTTATTCTAGTTCTGTGCAAACTGTCATGGATATTTTGATAGGAATTGCATTAAATATGTAGACTGCTTTGGGTAGTATGGACATTTTAACAATATCAAGTCTTTCAATCCATGAACATGAGATATCTTTCCATTTATTTGTATTGTCTTCAGTTTCCTTCATCAATGTCATATAGTTTTCAGAGTATAAGTCTTTCACCTCCTTGGTTAAATTTATTGCTAGGTATCTTGTTTTCTTGATTTCTCTTTCTGATAGTTCATAATTAGTGTATAGTAAAGCAACATATTTCTGTATACTAATCTTGTATCTTGCAACTTTACCAAAATCACTTATTAGTTCTAATAGCTTTTGGTGGAGTCTTTGGGGTTATCTATCTATCTGGTATGTCATCTGCAAATAGTTCTACTTCTTCCTTCCAATTTGAATGGCTTTTATTTCTTTTTCTGGTCTCATTGCTGTGGCTGGGACTTTGAATACTATGTTAAATGGAGATGGTGAGAGTGAGCATCCTTGTTTGTTCCTGATCTTAGAGGAAAAGCGTTCAGCTTTTCATTGTTTAGTATGGTGTTAGCTGTGGGTTTGTCATAAATGGCCTTTATTATGCTGAGGTATGTTTCTTTATACCAACTTTGTTAAGAGTTTTTATCATGAATAGATGTTGAATTTTGTCAAATGCAATTTCTGCATCTACTGAGATGATCATGTATCTTTTATTCTTTGTTTTGTTAATGTGGTATATCACATTGATTGATTGGCATCAATTGAACCATCATTACATTCCTGGAATAAATTCCACTTCATCATGGTATGTGATCCTTTTTATGTATTGTTGAATTTAGTTTGCTAAATTTTTGTTGAGGATTTTTGCATATATTTTCATCAGGAGATTGGCCTGTAATTTCCTTCTTCCTTCCTTCCTTCCTTCCTTCCTTCCTTCCTTCCTTCCTTCCTTCCTTCCTTCCTTCCTTCCTTTCTTTCTTCCTTTCTCTTTCTTTCTTTCTTTCCTTCCTTCCTTCCTTCCTTCTTTCCTTCCTTCCTTCTTTCTTTCTTGTGTCTTCATCTGGTTTCATTAATGGGGTAAAGCTGGCCTTGTAGAGTGAATTTGGGAGTCTTCTGTCCTCTTAAATTTTTTTGGAAAATAGTTTGAGAAGCATAGGTATTAATTCTTCTTTAAATGTTTGGTAGAGCTCCCTTGTGAAGATTTCAGATCCTAGACTTTGTTTGTTGTGAGTTTTTGAGTACTTGTTCAATTTCAGTACTAGTAGTCAGTCTGTTCAGATTATTTCTTCCTAATTAAATCTTTGAAGATTGTATGTTACTGGGAATTTACTCATTTCTTCTAGGTTGCCTAATTTGTTTGTGTATAACTGTTTGTAGTATTTTCTTATGATTATATTTTGATAGTAACTTCTTCTCTTTCATTTATAACTTTGTTTATTTGGACCCTCTATCTTTTTTCTTGATGAGCCTGGCTGAAGGTTTATCAATTTTGTTTATTTTTCAAAAATATAAGTCTTAGTTTTATTGATTGTTTTGGTCTCTATTTTGTTTATTTCTGCTCTGATCTTTATTATTTCCTGCCTTCTGCTGACTTTGAGCTTTGTGTTTTCTTTTTTTCATTTCTTTAGATGAAAAATGTTTGTTTGAGATTTTTCTTGTTTCTAGAGGTAGGACTATATTGGTATAATCTTCTTGAGATAGGACTATATTGCTGTAATCTTCCCAGAACTGCTTTTGCTCTGTCCCATAGATTTTGGAAAGTTTTGTTTTTATTTTTATTTGTCTCAAGATATTTTCTGATTTCCTCTTTGATTTCTTTGTTGACTCATTGTTTTTTTTAGTACTAAGCTGTTTGGTCTTCACATGTTTGTCTTTCATTTTTCTTCCAGTAACTGATTTCAAGTTTCATACCATTGTGGTTGGAAAAGGTACTTGATATAATTTCAATCTTCTTAAATTTACCAAGACTTGTTTTGTGGCCTAGCATGTGATCTAGGCTGGAGAAAATTCCATGTACATTGGGAAAGAATGTTTTTAAATGGAATGTCCCGTAGATATCTACAGGATATCCACAATGGATGTTCCAGTATATCACCTGTTCCAGTATATCATTTAAGACCACTGTTGCCTTATTGATTTTCTATCTGAATGATCTATCCATCGGTATAAGTGGAGTGTTAGAGTCCCCTACTATTTTTGTATTACTGTCAGTTTCTCACTCTATGTCTGTTAATGTTTGCTTTACATATTTAGGTGCTCCTAAACTAGGTGCATATATATTTACCAATGTTACATCCTCTTCTTGGATTGACCCCTTTATTTATATTATGTCATTCTTTGTCTTTTATTATAGAGTGTTTTAAAGTTTATTTTATCTGATATAACTATTTCTACCCCAGCTTTCCTTTTGTTTCCATTTTTATGGAATATATTTTTCTATCTAGACATTTACACTTAATGTGATTATTGATATGGGTAGGTTTAAGTTTATCCTCTTGCTAATATTTATTGATAGAAGTCTTCATTATTAGATGAAGCTTCTAGGTCTGTATCTGAACCAAATAGGAATAATAGATATTATATCTATTAGTAATGATTCAAAATACTTTTAATCACAGAAGTAGTGTATGCTTGATGGCAATTTTAAATAAATTTAAAATAATTAGTAAGTAGAGTGTAAAAACTAACTCTTCCCTACTCACATTTTCCTAATCCCATCTCTTTTCCCAGAGAAAATCCTGTCATCTGTTTGATATATATCTTCCCACATATTTTTCTTTGCATTTGGAATCATGTATGTACACACATGTGCACAAATGCACCGTAATGACATCAATAATATTTACATAAATAATACCATGCTGTGAAACTTGTTCTGGAATTTGCTTTTTAAAAATCTGTTTTCAATTAACAGTATATCTGGGATGACTTTCCAAATCAGCATTTAGAAATTGTTTCATGATTAAAATGGTTGTATTGCATCCATGGCATAGTGTAATCATAAATAATGTATGCATTTTCCTATTGACGAAATTTTTGTTCATTTTTAATAGCAAAACAGTACACAATAATATTTTTGCACATGTATCTTTGTGGGGTTTTTTTCTTTTTTCTTTTTTTCTTTTTGGGGAAGAGTATTTTCAAAAGTTGGATTTGGAAATGTTAAATTGTGAGATTGCCATCATTCATCCAGATAGAAATGTCCAATAGGCAGTTGTATGTAAGAATCTACAGTAAAGGTGAAATATTAAGGCTGGAGATAAAAGCTAGGGATGAACATGTATCTTTGAACATGTCAGAATTCTGCAGCATGGATTCATAAAAGTAGAATTACTGAGTGAAAAGATGTGCACATAAATAGATATCAAATTACCCTCTAAAAAGGCTGAGCCAATTTAAACTTCTATCGTGTGAGAGTATCTCCATACCATTGGTAACAATGGATATTTATTATTTATTTTTACAAACTAATGTGTGAAAATGATCTCTCATTGTTATTTTATTTGTATTTTTCTAATTACCAGTGAAATTTTCTAGAAGATGAAGAGTCTTCTTTCATATAACAACAAGCCTCTATGCTCTGGTCCTCCTAATTTTTTTTTTTTTTTTTTTTTTTTTTTTTTTTTGCGGTATGAGGGCCTCTCACTGCTATGGCCTCTCCCGTTGCGGAGCACAGGCTCCGGACGCGCAGGCTCAGCGGCCATGGCTCACGGGCCCAGACGCTCCGCGGCATGTGGGATCTTCCCGGACCGGGGCACGAACCCGCGTCCCCTGCATCGGCAGGCGGACTCTCAACCACCGCGCCACCAGGGAAACCCAAGAATAGTGATTCTTTAGTCACTTACATCTTTGAATTATTTGACTCAGTAACTTACTGAAAATCTAAAAGATATGCTCAAGTGCTTTCTCCATTTTCATCTTCTAGACATTTGCTTACTGAGACTTTGGTTAGCAATTATAGTACGGTGCATTTAAAGCAAGGTGGTTCTTTCTGCTAGAAGATTTTGAGAATTGGATATAATAGTAGGAATAACTAATAACCATGATCATTTATTGAGTCCCTATTAAATTGCAAGCCCTTAGCAAGCATTATTACATTTAGTTTGCCAAACTCTCACCATTAGTAGTTATTTAACTCCAGAGCTAGGATGATTCTGTGGTTTCTTTATAATCTCTTATTCTAGTCTATTTGTTTCTAATTCACATCCCATAGACATTTCCTGATGGTCAAATCTCAGGACAGAGAGTAGGGCGTGCATAGCTCTTGTCAAGAAAATGTGACTAAATCATAGTCCCCCAACCCTATATCTACCAGCTTTTCTCTACCAGTGTTCTATGAGAAAACTAAGGCATGTAGAAAATGCTTGAGCTCAATTCTCCCAAGGATAGTATGCTAGTACCATTCTAGGTGCATAGGAAATAAGTTACTTCACTATATATGGTGAGTGTCTTGGGCCATCAGGACTTAATGCTCTCATGGAATACTGGTTAAGAAAGACTGACAGAATATCGTCCTCCATTAGTCTCTGTCCCTTGAGCAGTGTTCATTGTTTAAACTTTAAAAACAGACACACAGGAAGGATGGCTCAGTGCCCATGAGATAACACTTCTGTGGACTGTTTGATACCTAGTTGTCACTCAAGAAATTAGTCCATTTAGGAATAAACTTGCTCTTCTGCAAATTACCTGAGTGTTGATAATTTAAGTTAGAAAATGTGTTAAGAAAGCTGTATTTTACATTCAAACACCTCCCTACCCCCCAGTCAGAATGTAGGATTTCTAAGAAATTCTACTGGATCATAATCATGGCATATTCTTCTGGAATTTTTGTTAGAGAGTTAACAGCCACAGTTTGTTTATTTCTTTTCCTAGTAGATTAAGTTTGAATGATTAAGCTTGGAATTATCTTCAAGACTATATAGGTTCTGATACTGATTTTGCTGTATATGCTTATATAGCGTACTCTAGTATCAGGAGGGGTAGGTAAACTTTTTCAGAAAACTGGATAATAAATATTTTTGGCTTTACAGGCCGTGCAGTTTCTGTCACAACTATTTAACTCTGCCTGTGCAGCATAAAAGTAGTCATAGGTGGTATGTAAATGACTGGATATACTGTGTTCTTGTAAGACTTTATTTTCAGAAACAGATGGTAGATTGGTTGTCCTCTGGGCAATAATCTGCTCACTCCTGCCTCAGTAGAAGAAGCATTAAGATCTGGATGATTCTCAGTGTAATGCAGTTTTCTACAGCTTTAATTTTTCCATAACACGTAAACTGAGTTGCAGGATCCAGGCAATTACTAAGATCAAACACCCAGATTTAACTATGAAAATGTCCCCTTATTTGTCTTATTGAATGTACCCTCTCAGGCTCTATCATAAATAGTTTATATATGCAGTTTCTTTAAACTGTCTCTTAGCCCTCTAAAGAGGCCAGAGAGATTAAGGAAATTGCCCCAGAGTTCACAGCTGGTTAGTGACAAAGCCCAGACTTCTAACGTCTATTGACCTTAAAGCTCTTTACACTGGAACATTATTTTTCCTAGGTATCCAGAAAGATTGAAATAAATGCAGATACCTTAATGTCTTCTCAGTGATGGCTAACGTCATGACTTGAGGAAGCAATAATAACATCAACGTTAATATCTAAAAAGATACATGAAAATATCAGGCTGTAATCTGATATAGTGAAAAAAATAAGTAAATCATTTCATGAATATATGGACTGGATATCATCTAGAAGAGCACTCAGTGAACAGAAGAGGTTTGCACCTCTTTACTTGTGATAAGAGTAGACAGGAGGTCTTTATGAGAGATGCCCCACGGACACTCACCCCATGCTCCTGGCTGTTTATAGCATTGATGATGCAGCTTTGAGCCCTGTACCCTTAACACGTAGAACAGCACATCAGGAGGGCTTTTTTCTTTTTTTTTTATTCCATATGTAGCATTATTTTAAAAGTTTAGTCTCTGCTCACAGCCCCGTTCCTGTCTTAAACTGAATGTGACTTAGAATTTCTTTATTAAAATTTCCACTGCCTTCCAGTTCAATTTTGAAAAACAGGATGATTCCATCTTTACAAAAATAGGAATCAAACTCTAGTGTTAAAGATCTTTGTAATCCCTCAGTGTTGTTAAATAAGGTCAATTTGTTACAAATACCATGATACTCCAACCCACACCCTGTAACTCAGGCTCCATGAGAATCCTGGGTAAGCAAGGTAAATACAGAGATCAACCTGACTCCTGGAACCTTGGGAGACTTATTTTGAACTTGATGGTAACAATAGATCAGGCTGGTTTTACGCATAACTCAAAGAAGAAAGGTCTTATACAGAGTTTGTAGATGAGCTTCTGTCCATTATGACCGTGCTTTCCAGTCTCCTTATTTTCCTCATCCTTACTCCAGTTTCTGTAACAACATACATTCCACACGCAACTTATGTTTGCTTTTTAACCTTTGCTCTTGTTGACAGTCTGTTGCCTACAACACTGCCAATTAAATTTTAGTGTCCAAGCATTCCAGACTCCTCAGTGCCTAATATAATAATATTGTGGTTGTAACTCCAGTATAAATAAATATCAATAAATAAAAACATCCATATTTTCTTTGAATGTATGTAGGGTATAGGAGAAACATGCTTTCTTCAGCCTAATTTAGTCCTTAGAAAGAAGAAGAAAAGTCTTATTGGTCTTCTTCAGATAAGAAATTATTGCAGATGTGGGAAAAGAATTTTGAAGTACTTTATCTGGGAAAACAGTGATTTCAAAAATCTCACATTTTATCAGTTTCTTTGTGAGGAAAGAGTGAAAGATGCAAAGTATGAAGATTTAAGTTTTATGACTTTTAGAACCATCACTCAGATTTTCTTAATGATAACATTAGGACTCAGAGATATCAACATTCATGGTTTTACCCATGTATCATCTGCTTTACATGTTATTAAAGTGGAGTGACATGAATCTTAGTACTCAGTGACCTGTGTATGATCTTGATCTTCTTATTATGTCATACACTGTGATTTAGGTTTTCAGTTAGTCTTTAAAATGTTTTGCCTCACTTGTCTCCTTTATTCAGTTCAGTTCCCTAATCTCTTCCAAGTCATGATTTGAAATTGACAGAGGACTGATCGAACCATCCCCTACTGTAAGGGGTATCAAGGAAAGATAGATTCCAAAGTTGTTTTAGATTCCTATGTGTAATTTCAATTCATATTATTTGCAAGTGGTGTGAATTATATACTTCTAGTCACTTAATATTTTTTTATACAACAGGTTCTTATTAGTTATCTATTTTATACATATTGGTGTATATATGTCAATCCCAATCTCCCAATTCATCCCACCCACCCACTCCCGCTTTCCTCCCTTGGTGTCCATAGTCATTTAATTTTTAAATCTATCTATCATTTACTTTAGTAGCTTTGTTGAAGTGAAATTCACATACTCTAAAATTCACCTGTTTTAAGTGTAAAATTTAATGATCTTAGTAAATTTATAGAGTTGTGCAATTATCATTATAATTCCATTTTAGAACATTTCTATCAACTCAAAAAATCCTGCATGCCTATTTGTGGTCAATTTCTGCTACATAGCATCAGACAACCACTGATCTGCTATTTATTTCTTCAGTTGCCCTGCTTGGAACACTTCACTTAAATGAACTTACACAATATATAATTTTTTAATTTTTGTATAATGTTTTTGAGCAAATTTTAGCATGGATCAGTAGTTAGTTCCTTTTTAATGCTGAATAGTATTTTACTGAGTGGATATACTACAGTTTCTTCATTCATTCTCTAATTGGTAGGCATTTGAATTGTTTCTGGTTTTTGAATAAAACTGCTGTGAGCATTTGTGTATAAATCTTTGTGTGGATATGTTTTTGTTTCTCTTAGGTGGGAATAAGATTGTTGTGTCATATGTTAAGTTTACTGTTTAACTTTTAAAAAAAACTGTGAAACTCTTTTCCAAAGTGGCTGTACCATTTTACATTCTAACCAGCAATGCATGAGAGTTCCAGTTTCTCCACATATTTGTCAACACTTGTGATTATCTGGTTTGGAAGTACAGTCATTATAGTCGGTATAAAGTGGTATCTCATTGCGGTTTTACTTTGCATTTCTCCAATGACTAAAAATATTGGGCACATTTTCATGTGAATTTTAGCTATTTGTATGTGTTCTTTAATAAAATATCTGTTCAAACCTTTTGTCTATTTTTTAATTGGTTGTTTGCATTTCCATTTCTGAGTTGTAAGAGTGTTTTATTGAGATTCAACTGTCCCAGCATTATCCTTTCTTAATTCTTGATACCTTTATTGAAAATCAATTGCCTGTAAGTGTAAGAGTTTATTTCTGACTCTCTTTTCTGTGCCACTGATCTGTATGTCTGTCCTTATGCCAGTGGTACACAGTCCAGATTGCTGTAGTTTGATTGAATGTTTTGAACTTAGAGTAAGTCTTCCCACTTTCTTTCTTTTTTTCAAACTGTTTTGGCTCTTCTAGATCCTTTTTAGGGTCAACTTGTTAATTTCTGCACAAAAGCCTGCTGGAATGTTGATAGAGATTGCATTGAATCTAAAGATCAATTTTGGGAAAATTCCCATCTTACACTATTGAATCTTTAATCCATTAATATAGAATGTATCTCTGTTTATTTAGATCTTTAATTTTTCTTGGCAAAGCTTTGTATTTTTCAGTATACTAGTCTTGTACTTCTTTTGTTAAAGACATTCCTAAGTATTTTATTCTTTTTTGATGCTATTGTGAAAAGAATTTCTTTCTTAATTTCCTTTTTCTGATTGCTCATTGTTAATGTGTAAAATGCAATGTTATTAAATATTAATCTTGTATTCTATGAACTTGCTGACATGTTTATTTGTTCTAACTGTGTTTTTGTGGATTTCATAGGATTTTCTACAAGATTTTATTGTCTGTTGATGAAGAAATTTTTACACTTTTACTTCTCTCTTCCTTCTTCCTTTCTATTATTGTTGTATTATAACAGTTATTATTATTATTGTTGTTATTATTATTTTGGTTTATTGCACTGGCTAGAACCTCCAGTACAGTGCTGAATAGAAGTGGTGACAGCAGGTCAGACAGTGACAGTCTTGCCTTGCTCTCAAAGTTAGGGGGAAGGCAAAATCTAATTTGATGTTAACCATAGATTTTCTTAAATGCTCTTTATTAAGCTGAAGAAGGTTCTCTTCTTTTCCTACTTGGTGGAGAGTTTAAATCATGAATATGTTGAATTTTAGTCAGATGCCTTTCTGCATTTATTGACATGGTCATGTGATTTTTGTTCTTTAGTCCAGTAAACGTTAGATTGATTGATCTTAGCTAGTAAACCAACTTTATATTTCTGGGATAAATCCCACTTGGTCATGGTGTTTAATCATTATTATATATTACTGGATTGGGCTTGCTAATATTTTGTTGAGGAATATTTACATCTATGTTCATGTAGGATGTTGTTCTGCAATTTATTTTCTTGTTGTGTCTAATACCGGCCTCATGGAATTTTATGGGAGAGTAAATGAAAGAATATTGTTTATCGTTTTTCTAGAGTCAGATTTAGTAATTGATTATTGTACTTTTCAACTCCAGAATTTTCATTAAAAATGCTTTCTATTGAAATTGTCTAATATGTCATTATAATAATTTCCTTTAATTATTTAAATATAGTTCTTGTAGTACCTTGGACGTATTTATGATACTTGTCTTGTAGTCTTTGCCAAGTCCAACATCTGGGAACCCTCAGAAACATGTCTAATTGCCTATTTTTCTCTTCCCCCAGTAGGAATCAAATTTCCCTATTTCTTTTCGTATATCATTTTTTGTTGTGGTTGAAACTGGGCATTTTTAATATAATTCTGGATTCTGATTTTTACCCTTCTGAGTTTTTGTTGTTGTTGCTATTTTGTTTGTTTTGTAAGTAAGTTGCCTGGACTAATTCTCTGGAGTCTATCTCCCCCTTCATGTGTAGCCACGGATGTCTCTGTTCAGTGTTTTTGTTATTGTTGTTTTTCCTTAATTTTTATATTTATTTTAAAATCTGGCTAACCTGGGGTCACCCTTGAGTCAGCATGACTTGATGTTCAGCCAATGTTTGGTCAAAGGCTATGTTTGCAGGGGTGGAAAAAATTTTACTCTGTTCGTCTTCAATTCTTGGCTGGGGTTCTGTAATAAAAGATTAACAAGTGAAAATAAAAACATGTTTATTTATATGTATATATATAACTCAAGGAAGAGTAACTCAGAGATCTGGCTTAGAATTCAGGCTTATATAATACCTCCAACAAAGAAACAATAAATTTGTAAAGAAATGATAGGACAAAGGAAAGCAATTATAGGCTTCAAGAGCAACAAACTATGGGGAAGTAAATATATGGGAAACTAATGGTACAATAGTTAAAGGCTACTGGGCTAATATGGTCTGAAGTTTTCTCCAATGATTAACTTTTGTCTTTCCTGGTAGAGAGGGGAGGAAAGACACCTTTGAAAATGTGTGTCTTGCTTTTAGCAAAGAGGGAGAAGGCAGGGATCTTTTCTTGTATCTGCTTCTCAAATGCCTTCAGCTCAAAATAATCCTTGTGCCAAAGTAGCTTATTTGGGGGTTACATATTCTGATTTCCTTCATGTTCAAACATCTCAAGTTGGTAACGTTTCCACCCTTTGCCAATGGATGTATGTGTGGTTTGGGGAGTGCATGCAAAGTTCCATCAGTTTACAGTTTCCCTGACTTTTATTTACTGCTCAGCCCTCTTTCAGCTCTGCACATGTGCATGGCCTCATATTCATATAGGGGAGTGTGATTGCTCTCCTGTCTGACTGATGCCAAAAGCTTGGCCTCTGTGTACCAGTGCCAAATAGAATCTCAGAGACAGAGTTTTGGGTGAAGTAGAAAAGAAATTTGATGCCGAAAGCTCAGCCTCGGTGCACCAGTACCGAATCTAATCTTGGAGACAGAGTTTTGAGTGAAGTAGAAAAGAATAGCTTTTTTGCTTTTCCAGGCAAAGAGGGACACAGCAGGCTCCTGCCCTGAAAAACTTTGTGTCTCAATACGGGAGGATTTGATGAGGAGTTTTATAGCAATGATTCAAGGGTGGGGTTGCTGATAAGATAAGGGTGTGTGCAGGGCCTGTACTCCTCTAACCTGGTCTCTGGTAATCCTCTTGATGAGCTTCGGTTCCTTTAATGTAGCCTCAGGTGGTCTTTCTTTGGTATGAAGAATATTGACATCTTAAAGAGCTTAAAGACATTGTTCTGTGTGTCCCTTGAGGTGGAACCAGGACCCTGCCCCAAGGCTGCACTACTGTTTCTTCTTCTGCACTACTGTTGCAGCCCCTCCTTTGTCTTTTCATCCTGTCCCTTCCCAGGTAAGCAACTGCCAGATCTGCCCTTTAGAACTTAGGGAAGGTCTTGCAGGCTAGAGTCTGTTTCCTACAATAAACAGAGGACAGAAAGGCTTCTGTGCCCAGGAACCCCACGGGGTCCTGCTTGGTTTTCATGACCTTGTCCTTATGTGTAGCTTCTCAGACTACCAGGGATATATAGTTGCTTATCGAAGCCAAATAGGTATGTCTCATTCTGTGGACCTCCCTGTTCAATTTCTAGCTAGTCTGCCAGTTTATTACTAGACCCAACCAGGATCATCTCCTCAGGCCAGCTGTGACTTTGGTCTTCCCCATTCTGTTAACATATAGGTGGCTATGCATTTTGATAGTTCCCAGGAGCATGGGCTTTTTCTGACTTTTTCCTCCAAATCAATATCCCTCTCAGGCAACAATATCCCTCCAAATCAATATCTAAATCAATATCCCTGGTTTTCAGAGCTTGCCGCCACCCTAGTAGATCTTTGAAGCTGATGGTGCTGGGTAAGGGGTTGGAAGCAATTCCAGGCTAAAACCCCATGGACTCCCACAGTTATGACCCAAGATTTAGGATTTTTTTTCTTGAATAAACATATCTCAATTTGTTGTATGCCTTCAGTCCATTTCCAATGAAATTGTACCTTTGGCCCATTTCAAAATTCTGAAATGTTAGTTTTGGATAATTTTGTTCAGTTTTGTCAATGCTTTTTGAGGAGAGGATCTGTTGAGCTTCTTACTCCAGAATTCCACGAGTCCTGCTCAAGTCACTTTTTAGCAGTTCTCTGAGCCATAAAGATAAGGTTACAGAGGTTGTATATTTAAGACTAAAAAATGTTTTCTATTATTAAACACAATGGATTTGTTGATTTTCTAGGCATTGGCCCATAGCGCCTACTAATAATCACTTCTCTGCTTAGAATTTGCTTGTAGTTACTCAAAACAGTTGTATGGTATGATGACATTTTATTGAACATTTTCCTTATCAACTGCTAATTTAGTAACCTTATATTACATTGGTTAGTGAACATTTTCATTGAATTCTAGTCTTTAGTTCTCCCTCTGACATACATCTACCTGATTCTTTACTTTGTAGATAGTCATGCGCTGTCCTTGTGGGATGTGAAGATTATTAAGTTAAAATTCTCTGAGGCTCTCTCATTTCTGCTCTTTCATTCATCTCCATGATTAATGGCTTTCTCCAGTCTCCCATCTCAAGGACATCTTTTCAACCAGTTTCAGACCCCATTCTGGACCATCTGTGTTCAGTACTGCCTCTTACATCTTTATTTTTTCTTATTTATAGTCTTCTCCTCTTGTTGTCGAACCCAAGTTTGTGTGTTCAATGCACAGTGAGGCTAAACAAACTGAAACGTTGGAGTTTGGAGTGGAGAAAGGTTTATTGCAGGACCAAGCAAGGAGAACAGGGTGTCTCATGCTCAAAAGACCCGAACTTCCAAGTGGTTTTCAGGGAACAGCTTTTATAGGAAAAATTTGGGGTAAGGTCTGCAGGGTGTGTGACCTTCCTCTGATTGGTTGGTGGTGAGGTAAAAGGATGGTGTTCCAGGTATCTCAGTCATCAGCCTCTGGTTCCAAGCAGTAGTGCTAGTGCTCCGCCTGGAGTTACCATCCTCCACCTGGGTAGGGGCCCTAGTTCCTGTAAAAGAACTCAGAGATATGTATCAGATTGTTATGCATATTCCTTGGGGAGGAACCAGGACCAGGCCCCATCTCTGCAGTATTGTTTCTTTCTGCATTCCCTCACTTCCCTAATTAGTGACTGTTTGAATCTGCCCTTTGGAATTTCAGGGAAGGTCTAGGAGACTGAAACCTTTTTCTCTACAAACAAGAAATAGGGGACACAGAAAGGATTTCATGTCTGGGAGGGTCCCACAGGGTCCTGCTAAGTTTCAGTCCCCCCCCCTTTTTTTTTTTTGTGGTACGTGGGCCTCTCACTGTTGTGGCCTCTCCCGTTGTGGAGCACAGGCTCCAGACACACAGGCTCAGTGGCCATGGCTCACGGGCCCAGCCGCTCCGTGGCATGTGGGATCCTCCCGGACTGGGGCACGAACCCATGTCCCCTGCATCGGCAGGCGGACTCTCAACCACTGCACCACCAGGGAAGCCCTCAGTCCCCCCTTTTCTTTGCTACTCCTCAGTCTTGAGGGGAACAGGTGTTGGCAAAGAAAGGGAATAATGTTTGGAGAGACAAGTTAGTCATAAACTTGGCAGAGGACTCGGTTTTAGGGGGACTCGGTTTTACTCTTTGTAGTTGAGAGACCTAACACTGTCTTAAAAATAACTTTACAACCTTTAAAAGCTCTTGCTTAACTGGAATGGTAGAATACAGTTCAGGCCTGGAAGATATGGACTTGGTTCTGATTCTCCTCATCTATAAAATGAAGGAGTTGGACTAGTTCAATTCTAGGATTACCTATGTCTCTATAGGTTTGTGATTCTGTGGATTTGAATTCCTATATTAACTACAAAATATGCCTATTTAATAGATTTGGTCTTACATATTAAGACCCAATTAACATAGATGTGCAACTAATCAGAAGGATAGGTGTGTATTAATTGTTCATTTAATAAAATTGTCCTGGGAGGTGAGGTGAAATTGAGGATTGAAATAAATCCTCTTTCTTTTTCATGGCATGTTCTCAAGCACAAACTGTCGTTTAGAGGTGATTAGAGCCCACTAGCTTTTTCTTTCACAGATGAGGTGAGCATTGAGAAGTTAATGGACTGACAGTCAAGGTCACAGAGGAGGTTAGTGTGAGAACCAGAAATGGGATTTCAAACTCTAGCCTTCTGTTCCTTGCTCATCCACAAGCCTTTGCTGCTGCCTTCTCCTAGTTCTGCTTTGAGAAACACATCTTGAGTTGTGCTGATTATTCAGTGTGTATTAAATATCAATGTAAATATTGAGGCTGAAAAAATTTGCCACTTATTTATTGCAACTACACACTCTGAGCAACATGCTTGGTTTGTAAATGTCACTGTAATACTTCACCGGATAACAATACTTTGATACTTAAATATAATTGCTATTTTGTAAGTTTGTGCCAAGTTTTATTTCAAATATTTCAAAGTAAATATAGTCATTTTATTTACTCCCTGTTAGAGGAGTAAATTTATATTTTTTCATATCTCTCCAACTGTCTGCTTCTTTTTGACTGAGATTTAGAATTAATCTCGGTTCCGTTGCCTCACCCCAATAATAAGAACTACCCTTTACTGGATGTCTGCTATCTGGCAGGTCCCACGCTAGGTGCTTTACAAAGAGGACATCTAATTCTTGAAATAATTCTGCAAGCTAGGACTTGCTTTGCAGGGGGGGAAACAGGCTTAGAGAGATGCGTGACTTAGGGGCTCACTGCTTGTAGGTGGTATAAACAGCTTTCAAAGACAGAACTCTGGCTCCAAAGCTTGCATCCTTTTTCTTACCCATATAAATCCTCTCTGCCTACCTCCCTGTCTATTGACTCTTTTGAGGGATATTTGTGGATGTTGGCTATTTTATTTAATTTATATTTTGGTCTGTCCTGCATCTGTTTTTGGGGGAACTGTCTTTTTTTTTTCCCATACCCTGCTCTCCTGAAAGGGTTAATTATTTGGCCCTGGGTTCCCTGCCCAAAGCATGAGCATGTAACCCAAACAGGGATGGCTCAATCAAGAGGCTGACACAGACACCCAGGGGTGCTCTTTTTGCTGAATTTACAGGCTCAGAGAACAGCATACCTTATCGCTGCTCTTATACAGTGAGGGATATCTGGGAGAACAGAGATTAGGGAGGGAGCAAGAGACATGACAGCATAGTTTGAACCCCTCAGCCATCTGTGTCTGAGGCCTATCCGCTCCCCTGTAACTTCCAGGTTAAGTGTAACAGTATATTCCTGCTGTTGCCTAAATCAGCTTCTGTTGGGTTTCTGATACTTGTAACCAAACAATCATAATTGAGAATTCCTAACTCATACTTGCTGTCACGGGACTTGAATAGTGCTGTGAGGCTTGTCAGCGATAACCTTATCCCATATAATACTGACTGTTTGGTGGTTGCATGGCTGTTACAGGTGACCAGCCCAAGCTTCTCACCCTGGAGCTGCCAGCAAAGGCATCCATTTGAAGTTCATGCTTACTGGGTAGAGATGCCCAGTCATCCTCCACAGTTGGGAAAGGAAGTCTCGGGGGAAAAGATGCAAATGACTTAAAAATGATAAGCTCTTCTTAAGGTTACATTTACTTTGATGTGCTGAAGTTTCTGTTCTCAGTGCTGAATATTCATGTTTAGTGAGGAGTCCCACAGGCTTCACAAGAGGGTCATTTTCTACAATTTCAAAGTGGAGAGAGATGTGCTTTTTGCTGATAATATACCGTAGGAGTGATGAAGGTGAGCTGCAGAATCTTTTTTTAACCATTTACGTTCTGAAAAGTCATTTTTACAAAAAGCTCACAATTCAGATTAAGAGCACTGTGAGGGCTTTTGCTTAATTACTGGTAAACTTGTTTCTACATGAGGTTACGTGAAGGGCAAAAAGGCATATGTAACCCATCTTTTAATAAACCCTGATGAAACTCAGTATGAGGTGCATGCATTATTTCAAAGTTATTAACTTCTTGACTCAGTTTAAATTGCCATAAATTACATCTGCACCAACGATTTAGCCAACCTCTTCCCCCAGTAGTGCAAAATGTCATGGAATGATAACAGGGCTACAAGTAAATTGAAGCCAGAATGAAATCTTACTTTATGCAGGTTAATAGGATTCCTTATCACTACTCACAAAGAATGCAAAGACTTGTATCTTTTTATTTGCCAGCATTTTTAGTCATGCTGTAGAGAGATTTTTTAATAAATACTATTCTGAGGAGTTTGCCTTGAAGAAGTAGAGTAACAGGAGAAAGTGAAATGTGGTTAGATTAGAAAAATAGAAGAAGACCTCTTACCCAAAGCAAGTAGGAACAATGGGTGGTGGGTTAATTGAAAAAGTCATTTAATGATGGAATCATAAAAAAAAATGAAACATACACAGTTAAATATTTTGTTTTAATGTAAAACATTTAAATATATATTCTTTTGCCAATCTCACTGATATAATCTGAGGCCTTTGTTTGAGGGGAGCTTCACTGATTGGAGTTCTCTATCTTTTTTCTCGACTAAGCTATACCCGTGAGGTTGCTGTTCACTTATATCCTGTTTCAGGTTCCATTTCTTTAAAAAGAGTCAGAATTTTAAAATATTGTGAAGCTGTCTACTTCCAGACTCCATCTAGATTTTTTTTTATCACCACCCCCATCTCATTCACACAACTTAATAACAATTTTTGATAGTGGTCCTATTTAGAACATCTTTTAAAAACATTTACCTTGGTTGTCATGGAAAAACACCTTTCATTCTTTTGAATTCATATTTCCGTGGTTTACACAACAGTTTGTTAAGTGCTTTAATTACCTTGACAAGTTCAACTGGTCTCAACAGGGTAGGAACAAAGAAACACAGTTCACTCTTGGTAAAAGTACAACCCAACTGGTGGGCCCATAATTGGATAGAATGCTAGAAAAATGCCTATAAGTTTATCATGCCATGGATATTAGTTTGGTGAGTCTATCAGAGGGAATGAAACAGGTCTTTTAATCTAGTGATTTGTTTAAATGAAGGTTAATTAGAGACTTTCTACAGTAAAATGTTGTCAGAGAAGGAACTGTACTGAACTTTGCACTTAACAGATCTTTTATTTTTTAAAGATTACTGAGCTTTACCTCAATGAGCAAGGAAAACAAACAAACAAAAAAACTTGTACCATTAAAAGTACCTCGCTTTGTGTGTGTGTGGGGGGGGTGGGTTTCAGAGTGAATAAGTCAATTAGATGTGCCGTCTGGTTTCCAAAGAAGCCACCGAGTGGGATGGAAAGGTAATAGGTGGGTCCCTGCTTCTGCTGAAGCAAGTGCAGGTAAAAGCTATAAAAAACTGGGACTGCTGGGATACACAGTTGTTTGAATTCTGCTTTGAGACCTGACTCAATCCCAAAGATAATCTTCAGTGAACTTACTATCTCACAGATGTCATTGCCTTTATACCCTGTGGCCTTGTGGGGATGAGTGTCATAGTGATAGACTGGAAAGTGCATGTTGCCTTTGACCATATGCTGTAAACTTGTATCCAGCATTCTCTCAATCAGAACCCCACAACATTTGTTTGTAATCAGATTCCATCCCTATATACCAGCAAGGGAACCTGAAAAATGACAGGATTGCAATCATAAATATTTGGTGGCTTAGAGTAAGCTGTAGGTCTTCCATCATAAGTGTCAGCTTTTCCCCGCTAAACTATGTTGCCATTAGAATTTATAAAAACCAGTTTTCAATGCATTACTGATTAATGCAGGGGACAATATGGTCATATTTTTTCATGAAAAATACTGCCTGGGTATAGTTGGGTCTACAGAATTATTAAATATGTCATCTACTGAATATCTAAAGGCCATAACCTTCTTGGAGCATAAAGTAGAAAGCAAGAGCAGAAGGAATTATGTTCACATTTTGGTAGATGCTAAACAGTACCTAGTTCCTACCTTTCATGCCATATGTGGACAGTCACCAGGGCTCACTACACTGGATGTCACAAGCTTCTGTAAGTACTCATACTGCAAACAGAAACTCAAAAGCATTTCCATTTATCCTGCTTTCTGAATGTTGTTTTAATAGGAAGACTAATCATAAATAATGAAATCGAAGCCATATAATCCTCAGGGACTGAGCTCCTTGTGATGGGACTGAGCTCTTCCTGATGGCAAAGGCGGATTCCAGATAAGCAGGCCTGGTTCTGATGTGTGATCAGTTCTGAGAATCCTGTAGTCTCCATGTATTCCCCAACTATAAATAGGACATAAAGAATGAAGAAAGGGGGTCTGAACCCAGAAGTGCTTCGAGAATTAGTGAAAGGCTTTTGACTTATGCTATTAACTTTGCATTTATAGTATTAGATGACATTATGGAGACAGAAGTGTTTTCTGTTAATATAGATAAGAAAATTAGTTTTTGTTTTTTTTTTTTTTGGTATAGCTTTTTTCAAAGACTTCCTGACTCATTTCCCTCCTCACTTTCTTTTAGGTTTGAGCTCTGACTCACCCATGAAATTTCTAGTTAGGAAAAAAGTGAAGAAAAGCTAGATTTGGTTCAGCAGGTAGAAAACTATGATTAGAAACATTTATGTATTTATATTATTGTATTTGACATGTGGAATTATATATCAGCTAGTTCTAGTGTGCATAATTCTATTTCCAGTTATTTCTGCTGTAGTTCCTTATGACACAGGTATTTAAAAGTGCTAAAATATTCTTTTCTGATATCTTTGGGGATTAATAAAAATAAAGTGGTTGATGTCACAAAACCTTCTGCACTGTGCATTTGGTCTTTAGCATTAGAATGTGGTTGTGAGCACGTCCATAAAACAAGATATAGTCTTATTTAGGTAAATAGAAGTGGTAATATAACCACTGAAAAACTATTATAAATCTTCTCACGATGCCTTCAGTGAAAAATAAAAATTGTGTCCTAAATACTTGAAGAAGTATTAATGATTCATGCAGGTTAGAGCACCTGAAAAGCTCAACTTGTCCTTCCAGACACCATCTCTCCTGATTGTCAGGTGCTTGCATTTCATTCAGGTATTTCCTGTGCTTGGTTTTCCAATGACATGTACTTCGTGCAGATTTGTGTATTTATTAATGACTCAGAAAGTGATATACTGAAATGTGACGATATTACATATTACATCATGAGATATCTTTTCAGAGCTAAGTGTTTTATATTCTCATTTAGCCATGGTGAATGATTGGTAACTATATGATGAGTAAAGTTTAGGTTTGATTTATAAGAGCCTTCAACATTTGGAAGTTAAACAATTTAATTTTCTACTGCCTAAAAGAGGAATTGGTCTGCTTTTAGGGTGACTCTGGGTCACTAATTTGGAAAGAAAAGTGATTTAACACTTACATCAGAAGCAGAAGAATGACTGATTCCCAACAACTAATGGAAATAAAGTAATTGTAGGCCTTGCCCCAGCCATCATTTTTGTATCAAATGTGAAAAGTTACTGGTTCCATATGTAAATATCAGAGATTCTCAAATATAGCAGAGATGTTTTTGCATTTAGAGGTGCTATTCTTAAGCTATTGAATATTGAGAGGATGCTGCATATACTTATGGTGTATGGGAAAATCAGCTTAAAGTATAAGATTGTGTAGTTTCCTTATTCTGTTTTTTGTTGTTAGCTCATCAGAATGAGAAATGCAAGCCTCAGTTGCTCTCAAGGGCTTAATGGCCTATCTTGTTCAACTTTTCCTACATCATTGATTTATTTTGGATGTTGATCAAGGCTGACCCTGGATGCTTCAGCATTCCAGGGACTTTGGGCTGATGTTGGGTAGCAGGAAAAGCTAATCACGTTTTGGATCCCATCCAGGTGTGCACAATTTTAGTGTATTACATATTTCTACAGGCTTTTAAATTATCATTTCAATATCAAATTTACCATAATCCAGGGATTCCTAAGTCAAATTCGACTGGAAAGTTGAAAGAGACATATCGTCATTGACTAAGTCAGGCCACAATCAATCACCTCATCCTATAGCTAGGAACAACTGTAGTCAAAAGGAAATGATACATTATTGAGTTTTGTAATTATTAGTCATTATGGATAACATTAAAAATAAAAAGAGTGGGCTTCCCTGGTGGCGCAGTGGTTGGGAGTCCGCCTGCCGATGCAGGGGACATGGGTTCGTGCTCTGGTCCGGGAGGATCCCACATGCTGCGGAGCGGCTGGGCCTGTGAGCCGTGGCCACTGGGCCTGAGTGTCCGGAGCCTGTGCTCGCAGCGGGAGAGGTCACAACAGTGAGAGGCCCGCGTACTGCAAAATAAATAAATAAATAAAATAAAAAGAGTAATATACGTAAGTGAAAGAAACTTTCAAACTTTGCTCCCTCCTTCATTCATTATTAGGGAGCATTTGAAGTCAACATAGTTTTGATTACATATCTGAATATTGCTGTTTTCTACTTTTTCTTTCCAGCTGATTAGAATATCTCTGTAAAACTATGTTCATTCAAAACTTGGACCCAATTAAAATCCTCTGTCAGTGGAAAACAGAATAATGGCTCATCTTTTCTTCTTGTCAAGTGAAACATAGAATAATGTTTTAAGATTTTTGAGGTCTGGTATTGGGGTACTGTTTGAGGCTACCACATGTATGAGCCTGTATGCATTTAGATCCACTTATCCTGCCTTCCCTTCTGTTACTATGGAAAAACTATCTGTTTTCCTACTTAAGGCCAACACTTCTCCTGGTCTACAGGGTCCCATTTTCTTTTGCTTTTTCAAAAACATCAGTCTAGCAATTCTCCTCTCTTCTGTAAATCAATTTTCTCACTAAAATTTTTATCAGCCTAGTGGTATGATGGAGTATTATCCACTAAAAAACCTTTCGAGTATACTTCCTCCTCTAGCTCCCATCCCATTCTGTAGCCCCTCTATAACAAAACTTCTAGAAAACCTGTCTCTATCACCTGTGACCGATTTCTCTCCTTCCATTCTCTCTGTGCATTTCTTCCCTCATTCCCTCAGAGTTGTGCTTGTCAAAGTCCTCAGTGACTTTCCTTTTGCTCTTCTAATGACCAATCCCTAGTTTGTATCTTATTTGACCTTTCAGATCATTTGACACAGGTGCTCGCTCCCTAATTTTCAATTTAGCTTTGGGGGCATTCTTTCTTGATTCTTCTTCTACCTTACTGGGCACTTTTTCTCAGTCTGTAGTTCTTTCTCATCTCCCTAGTTGGGACACCTCAGGGCTACATCCTTAGAGTGTCCCTTTTCTTTATCCACACTCCCTCACTTTGTGATTTCATCAGATCTCATGGCTTTAATACCTTCTAAATATTAACAACTCCAAAATTTCAGTATCTAACCTTGACCCCCTCCCTGAACACCAGACTCATAGACTCAAATGCCTACTTGTTGTTTCCACTTCAATGTACTGTAAACTTATTAAACTTAGTATTGTATGTCTCAAACTGCACTTTGATTTCTCCCCAGTATTACTCTTCTGAGTCTTCCCTATTTTAATAAATGGAAACTCCTTCTTTCCAGTTGGTCAGACAAAAATAACAAACAAACAAAAACCCAAAATAAAACCAAAAACCCCAGCAAAAACAAATAAAAAATGAGCAAACCAAGAACAAAAACAAAACCCATAGAGTAATCCTTCATTCCTCTATGTTTTCCAAGCCCCACTCCTAATCTTTCAGGATATCCTATTGGCTCTACTGTCAAAATACATACAGAATTGATCAATTTCTTACCGCTTTTATTATGATCACCTCCCAAATTCTCTGCACACATCACAGCCTTATTCATCTAACTTGTCTCCCTGCTTCCATACTTGCTCTTCCTATGGTCTATACTCAACATTTCAGGCAAAATATTTTTTCTAAAACGTAAGTTAGATTATGCCCTTCTCCTCAAAATCATCAACTGGCCTTCCATTTCATTCAGAATAAATCCCACGTCTTTTTATGGTCAAATAGGCTTTCAAGATCAGCTCCTCCACTACTTCAATAACCTCATTTCCTACATCTGTCTCTGTGGCTCAGCTTCCCTGTCTGGCCTCTTTGTTGTTCCTTAAGCATTCCATTTAAGCTCCTGCTTCAGGGCCTTCCCTGATCTCTCTCTTTTTTTTTTTTTTTTTTGTCTGCACCGGGTCTTAGTTGCGGCACGAGGGATCATTTTAGTTGCAGCATGTGGAGTTCCCTAGTTCCCTGACCAGGGATCGAACCCGGGCCCCCTGCATTGGGAGCAGGGAGTCTTAGCCACTGGACCACCAGGGAAGTCCCCCCTGATCTCTCTCTTAATGGAACACTCTTCCCCCAGACAGCCCATGACTCATTCCCTTCCTTTCTTCAGATCTTGTTCAAGTGCCACCTTATAAATGGGACTTTCTTGGTTACTGGATATAAAATAACACCACCTGCCCGGAATTGGTACTACCATGATTTATTTTTCTATAGTACTTACTAGTTGTCAGACTATGTATTTATTTGCTAAGTTGTCTGTTGCCTACTTCTCCCACATGGAAAATACATGTTTCATGAGGGCAGTGTTAATGAATACATGACTAAACATCCATGTAACACAAACCAGTGCTTCCTAAACCTGAAGGCTCATCACAGTCATCCAGATAACCTGTTAAAAATGAAAATTTCAAGCTTTTTTTACACAGTCATTGTAGCATACAAATGGCTGGTTGAACAGAGCTTGCTGCATAGCAGATGCTCAATGAGTATTTGTTGAATGACTGAAGGACTGAATGTGTGAATGACCTTAGAGATTCACTATTCAGGGGTGAAATGTGTGATTTTATTTCCCCTTTTACTAATGCATTTCTTACTATGTGCAACACTTGGTGCAAGGCACCAAACCAAATTGAAAGGTAGATTGCCTTTCATTTTTTTTCTAGTTAATTAAAGGGATTAGTCTCATGGCTAATAAAATGAAGACTATCTATTTACCACAACCCCACAGAGAAGTCTTCCTCAACATTCAACCACTTAAGTTCTACCTCCACTCTTTTTACATATTATTTTTGTCTAAATTAACATTATGTATAATAAAGAGAAGGTAAATATAAAAATAAGTTCTGAGGTGTCTGATATAACAAAGTTATTCTCATAGAGCTCTCTGTTTATTTAGTTTTCTAGAGATAATTTTACCCCTGCAACTTTTTTTTTAAATTGGAATATAATTGCTTTACAATGTTGTGTTAGTTTCTGCTGTACAATGAAGTGAATCAGCTATATGTATATGTACATCCCCTCCGTCTTGGACCTCCGCCCCCATCCCACCCATCTAGGTCGTCACAGAGCACCAAGCTGAGCTTGCTGTGCTTTATAGCATGTTCCCACTAGCTATTTTACTAATGGTAGTGTATATATGTCAACCCTAATCTCCCAATTCGTCCCACCCATCCCTTCCCCCCTGTGTGCACATGTACATTCTCTACGTCTATGTCTCTTTTCCCACCCTGCAAATAGGTTCATCTGTACCATTTTTCTAGATTCCACATATATGCTTAATATACGATATTTGTTTTTCTCTTTCTGGCTTACTTCATTCTGTATGACAGACTCTAGGTCCATCCACATCTCTACAAATGACCAAATTTCATTACTTTTTACGGCCGAGTAATATTCCATTGTATATATGCACCACATCTTCTTTATCCATTCATCTGTCGTTGGACACTTAGGTTGCTTCCATGTTCCGGCTACTGTAAATAGCGCTGCAATGAAATTGGGGTACATGTGTCCCTTGAATTATGATTTTCTCAGGGTATATGCCCAGTAGTGAGATTGCTGGGTAATATGGTAGTTCTATTTTTAGTTTTTTAAGGAACCTCCATACTGTTCTCCATAGTGGCTGTATCAATTTACATTCCCACCAACAGTGCAAGAGGGTTCCCTTTTCTCCACACCCTCTCCAGCATTTATTGTTTGTAGATTTTTTGATGATGGCCATTCTGACTTGTGTGAGGTGATACCTCATTGTAGTTTTGATTTGCATTTCTCTAATAATTAGTGATGTTGAATATCTTTTCATGTGCCTCTTTGCCATCTGTATATCTTCTTTGGTGAAATATCTATTTAGGTCTTCCACCCACTTTAAATTTGGTCGCTTGTTTTTTTGATATTGAACTCCATGAGCTGTTTGTATATTTTGGAGATTAATCCTTTGTCTGTCGCTTCATTTGCAAATATTTTCTCCCATTCTGAGGGTTGTCTTTTCTTCTTGTTTATGGTTTCCTTTGCTGTGCAAAAGCTTTTGAGTTTCATTAGGTCCCCTTTGTTTATTTTTGTTTTTATTTTCATTACTCTAGGAGGTGGGTCAAAAAAGATCTTGCTGTGGTTTATGTCAAACAGTGTTTTTCCTAAGTTTTCCGCTAAGAGTTTTATAGTGTCTGGTCTTATATTTAAGTCTTTAATCCATTCTGAGTTTATTTTTGTGTATGGTGTTAAGTAGTGTTCTAATTTCATTCTTTTACATGTAGCTGTCCAGTTTTCCCAGCACCACTTATTGAATTATTTTCTCCATTGTATGTTCTTGCCTCCTTTGTCATAAATTAGGTGACCATATGTGCATGGGTTTTTCTCTGGGCTTTCTATCCTGTACCATTGATCTATATATCTGTTTTTGTGCCAGTACCATATTGTCTTGATTACTGTAGCTTTGTAGTATAGTTTGAAGTCAGGGAGTCTGATTCTTTCTTCCACCTCCGTTTTTCTTTCTCAAGATTGCTTTGGCTATTTGGGGACTTTTGTGTTTCCATACAAATTGTAAAATTGTTTGTTCTAATTCTGTGAAGAATGCTGTTGGTAATTTGATAGGGATTGCATTGAATCTGTAGATTGTTTTGGGTAGTATAGTCATTTTCACAATGTTGATTTTTCCAATCCAAGAACATGGTATATCTCTCCATCTGTTTATGTTGTCTTTGGTTTCTTTCATCAGTGTTTTGTAGTTTTCTGAGTACAGGCCTTTTGCTTCCTTAGATATGTTTATTCCAAGATATTTTATTCTTTTTGCTGCAGTGGTAAATGGAAGTGTTTCCTTAATTTCTCTTTCAGAGTTTTCATCATTAGTGTGTAGGAATGCGAGTGATTTCTGTGCATTAATTTTGTATCCTGCAACTTTACCAAATTCATTGATTAGCTCTAGTAGTTTTCTGGTGGCATCTTTAGGATTCTCTATTTATAGTATCACGTCATCTGCAAACAGTGACAGCTTTACTTCTTCTTTTCCAATTTGTATTCCTTTTTCTTCTCTGATTGCCGTAGATAGGACTTCCAAAACTATGTTGAATAATAGTGGTGAGAGTGGACATCCTTGTCTTGTTCCTGATCTTAGAGAAACGCTTTCAGTGGTTCACCATTGAGAATGGTGTTTGCTGTGGGTTTGTCATATATGGCCTTTATTACGTTGAGGTAGGTTCCCTCTGTGCCCACTTTCTGGATAGTTTTTATCATAAGGGGGCTTTGAATTTTGTCAAAAGCTATTTCTGCATCTATTGAGATGATCAAATGTTTTTATTCTTCAATATGTTAATATGGTGTATCACATTGATTGTTTTGCATATATTGAAGAATCCTTGCATCCCTGGGATAAATCCCACTTGATTATGGTGTAGGATCCTTTTAATGTGCTATTGGATTCTGTTTGCTAGTATTTTGTTCAGGATTTTTGCATCTATATTCATCAGTGATATTGGTTTGTAATTTTCTTTTTTTGTTGTTACTTTGTCTGTTTTTGGTGTCAGGGTGATGGTGGCCTCACAAAATGAGTTTGGGAGTGTTCCTTCCTCTGAAATTTTTTGGAAGAGTTTGAGAAGGATGGGTGTTAGCTCTTTTCAAAATGTTTGATAGAATTCACCTGTGAAGCCATCTGGTCCTGGGCTTTTGTTTGTTGGAAGTTTTTAAATTACAATTTAAATTTCATTACTTGTGATTGGTCTGTTCATATTTTCTATTTCTTCCTGGTTCAATCTTAGAAGGTTATATACCTTTCTAAGAATTTGTCCATTTCTTCCAGGTTTTCCATTTTGTTGGCATACAGTTGCTTGTAGTGGTCTCTTAGGATGCTTTGTATTTCTGTGGTTCTAATTTTATTCATTTGAGTCTTCTCCCTCTTTTTCTTGATGAGTCTGGCTAATGGTTTATCAATTTCATTTATCTTCTCAAAGAAGCAGCTTTTAGTTTTATTGACCTTTGCTATTGTTTTCTTTGTTTCTATTTCATTTATTTCTGCTCTGATATTTATGATTACTTTCCTCCTTCTAACTTTGGGTTTTGTTTGTTCTTTTTCTGGTTCCTTTAGGTGTAAGGTTAGATTGTTTATTTGAGACTTTTCTTGTTTCTTGAGGTAGACTTGTATTGCTATAAACTTCCCTCTTAGAACTGCTTTTGCTGCATTCCATAGGTTTTGGATTGTCGTGTTTTCATTGTAATTTGTCTCTAGGTATGTTTTGATTTCCTCTTTGATTTCTTCAGTGATCTCTTGGTTATTTAGTAACATATTGTTTAGCCTCCATGTGTTCGTGTTTTTTACATTTTTTTCCTGTAATTGATTTCTAATCTCATAGTGTTGTGGTCAGAAAAGATGCTTGATATGTTTCCAATTTTCTTAAATTTATGGAGGCTTGATTTGTGACCCAATATGGGATCTGTCCTGGAGAGTATTCTGGGTGCACTTGAGAAGAAAGTGTGATCTGCTGTTTTTGGATGGAATGTCCTGTAAATATCAATTAAATCTATCTGGTCTATTGTGTCATTTAAAGCTTGTGTTTCCTTATGAATTTTATGTTTGGATGATCTGTACATTGGTGTAAGTGAGGTGTTAAAGTCCCCCACTATTATTGTGTTACTGTCGATTTCCTCTCTTATAGCTGTTAGCAGTTGCCTTATGTGTTGAGGTGCTCCTATGCTGGGTGCATATATAATTGTTATATCTTCTTCTTGGATTGATCTGTTAATCATTATGTAGTTTCCTTCCTTGTCTCTTGTAACATTCTTTATTTTAAAGTCTATTTTATCTGATATGAGTGTTGCTACTCCAGCTTTCTTTTGATTTCCATTTGCATGGAATATCTTTATCCATTCCCTCACTTTCAGTCTGTATGTGGGTCTCTTGTAGACAGCATATATATGGGTCTCGCAGTCATCTCTCCCGCTCTCCTCCCCCTTGGCAACCACAAATGAACCTATCTACAAGACAGAAACAGACTCATAGAGATTTCCTTCATTTTTAACTCATTGTGTTTTGTTGTTGTTGTTCTAGGGTTACAAACAGGATACCACGTTAGTTGTCATTCATGTCTCCTCAGGCTGTTAGAATTTCTCAGATTTTCCTTGTTTTTAATGTACTTAACAATTTCAAGGAGTACTGGTCAGGTACTTTGTAGAAATCCCTCAACTGAGATCTGTCTGGTGTCTGATTAGCCTGGAGCATTGTGTTCTTGGGAGGAAGACCACAGAGGTAAAGTTTGATTCTCATCACATATCAAGGGAACACACTATCAATACAAGTTATCACTGTTGATATTTACCTTGATCTCCTGGCAGTCAATGTTTGCCAGATTTCTCCACTGTAAAGTTATTCTTTTTACCTCTTTTTATACTCTAATCTTTGGCAAAGAGCCACTATGAGCAGCCTATACTTAAGGAGTGGGGATTTATGCTCCATCTCCTTGAGGGGGCAGTATCTACAAACCTATTTGGAATTCTTCTGAACGGGTTTGTCTATTTTCCCTTATTTACATACTCAGTCCTTTATTGATATCAGTATGGATTGATGAATATGCATTTTATACTTTGCGTTGTACTCCAATATTACTTTAGTTTTTTGCTCAAATTGTTCCAGCTTTGACCAGTGGGAGCTCTTTCAGCTGGTCCTGTTCCCATTGACATACTCCTATCATTGTGTGTATGTGTGTGTGTATGTATGAGTGTTTTAACACTTGATTTCTGGCACTACAAAGTGCTCCAGGCTCATCTTGTGTATATCCTGCCGTATTCCTAGGATCAGCCATTTCTCCAAAGAGCCCTGGTTCCTGTCATTGGAGAATGGTGTTGGAAACCAAGATCTGGGTGCTAGATACCCTGGCCTCTAGGCCCTCTCAGCTGATAGACCAAGGAAATATATGTGTGTGTATACACATATCTATAAATATTTATATGTTGTAACCATCTGTGTCTCTATTAAGCTAAACAGGAGTTCATATGATATTTCCGACTCTGAGCCATTACCATGTGGATTATTCTAGTCTTCTCCCCTTGATTATCTTTAACTTCCCATTCCAACAGTGAGAAACCTGGCTCCTACCATCCATGATTTGTTTACTTAATTTTTCAATTACAGTATAATTTCAGAATTGTTACCTCATACCCATGTAGGAAGCTTTCGATACTTTATCAACTGGAGAAGCATGCTTATGTATGGTTCCCTTTGCTGTTAGCATTACAAGTTCCACTCATTTCTAAAGTTACTTAAGTCAGCATCTTCTCCCCAATCCTCTTCAGTGAAGTTGTTTCATATATTTGCAATATTTTTGGATTCTTTTGTTACATATTGTATTTCATCCTGTGATCCCTGACCTCCTAAATGATTTTTTAAAGTTTGCATACATTAAGGTTCATACATTTTTCTACTGTCTCTACAGTTTTGACTTTTCTAGAATGTCATATAGTTGGAATCATATCCTATGCATACTGGCTTCTTTCACTTAGAAAGATGCATTTAAGATCTATCCATATCTTTCTATGTCTTGGTAGTTCATTCCTTATTATTGCTCAAATTGTATGGGTGAGATAACAAGTACAGTTTGCTGATTCATTCGCCTGTGAAGGACATCTTGATTGCTTCCAGATTGGCAGTTAATGAACAACATTGCTATATACATTTATGTGCTGGTTTTGGTGTGAGGACATAAGTTTTCAAATCAGTAGCTTAAATACCTAGAAATGTGATTGCTGGATTGTATTGTTTGGCTATGTGTAACTTTATGAGAAATTTGTAAGCTGTCTTACAAAGTGGCTAACCGTTTTGCATTCGCATCAGTAATGAATGAGCGTTCCTATTGGCTGTAACTGATTTTGTCAGATTTTTGCATTTTGGCCATTCCAGTGGGTGTGTAGTGGTACCTCGTTGTTTTAATTTGTGTTTTCTTAATGACAGATGATGTTGAACATTTTTTCATATGCTTATGTACTTACATATCTTCTTTGGGGAGATGTATGTTCAGATCATTTGCTTTTTAAAAATTTGGGTTGTTTCTTTTCTTATTGGTGATTTTAATAATTCCTTGTATATTTTGGATACAAGTCCTTTATGTGTCTTTTCCCCCAACACTTTAAATATTTCTTCTCACTCTCTTCTTGCTTGTATGATTTCTGTTGAGACGTCTGCTGTCATTCCTATTCTTGTTACCTCTAGAGGTGAGATATTTTTTCTCCTGTGGCTTCTTTTAAGATATTTCTCTCTGTCTCTGCTTTTCTGTAGCTTGAATATGAAATACCTAACTGTGGATTTTATATGTTTTGGTCACTTTTGTTTTTGTTTTTTGGATTATTTGTTTTGTTTTGTTTTTATTTTTGTATTGATCCTGCTTCCTATTCTCTGAGCCTCCTGGATATGTGGTTTGGTGTCTGTCATTAATTTTAGAAAATTCTTGGTTATTATTATTTCAAAAATATCTTCTTCTCTGTTGTCTTTCTTCTTCTTCTGGTATTCCAGTTATGTGTATGTTACATCTTTTGTAATTGTCCCTCAGTTCTTGTATGTTCTATTGTTTTTTTCTTCTTTTTTCTCTCTGCACTATATATCAACCTATATTCAAGGTCACTAATTCTTTTCTTGGCTATGCTGAGTCTTTTGATGCACCCATTAAAAGCATTCTTCATGGGCTTCCCTGGTGGCGCAGTGGTTGAGAGTCCACCTGCCAAAGCAGGGGACACGGGTTCGTGCCCTGGTCCAGGAGGATCCCACATGCCGCGTAGTGGCTGGGCCCGTGAGCCATGGCCACTGAGCCTGTGCGTCCAGAGCCTGTGCTCCGCGATGGGAGAGGCCACAGCAGTGAGAGGCCCGCGTACTGCAAAAAAAAAAAAAAAAAAAGCATTCTTCATTTCCACTATTGTGGTTTTGATTTCTAGCATTTCGTTTTGATTCTTCCTTAGAGTTTTCATCTCTCTGCTTACATTACCCATCTTTTCTTACATGTACTCTATTTTTCCATTAAGCTGTTAATGTATTAATCATAGTTATTATAAATTCTCTGTCTGATAATTCCACCTGCTGTGTCATACTTGAGTCTGGCTTATATGATCGCTTTGTCTCTTCACTCTTTTTTCTAGCTTTAGGCATGCTTGTAATATTTTGTGATACCTATGGTATCAGGCAATAGAACTGAAGGTAAATGGGCCTTTGGTGAGGGGATTTATAGTAACCTGCCTAGAACTTGGGCTATATTTAACGATTGCTATAGTTATAGGTGTAAGAGATTTCAAATTCCTCTGGGTCTTTGCTTTTGTCTTCTCTCTTGACTTTGAACTTTCCTGAGTATCCCTTCACAGAGAGAGTCTGTCTTATAGCTCTTTCAGTTGTAATCCAAGGTTATTATTCTAGAGTCTCTTTGGTGGTGTGGTAAGGTATGGGGAGGGGGAGCATTCTGTAATCTTCTAATTAAATTTCAGCCTCTGGTGACTCCCTGTCTTGGGCCCATGATCTTCACACTTGTTTCTCCAGTAATATACATTTTATCTTCACTGTCCCTTATCTCTTTCCTCAGCTACAGCATTCCCAGTTTATCTCCTTGAAGCCTTGAGCCCTGTTGACTATAATATTTTTCCCCTTAGGTGAAACAGTAAGGTTAAAGGGAGCTGGAGTGGGAGGAACACCCTTTCCCCAACTAGGATAAGAGTCTGGAAAAGTAATTTTCTTTCGAGAGAAGCCCTTTGTTATGAAGAAGACTTGGGGTGTATTTCATTTTGATTAATATCCCTCTTTCCTGAAAGAGCCAAGAGAGGATCTTTCTTAGATCTTTGCTGTGAACATCTGGTGGGATTCCTGGAGGTAAAGCCTTAAGACTGCAGCCTCAGGAGTTTCTTTCTCTCATACTAGACCACTCACTCTCCAGCAATGTCCAAATTACCATTAGTAGTGGATTGAATTGTGCCCTCTCCAAAAAGATATGCTCAAGTCCTTGAGGAATCCATCTCCTGGTCAAAAACCTGCATGTGATTTTTCAGGCCCAAACACAGAAATTACAAAGGCTTTAGCTGCCATGCCTCACAAGGAAAATCTGACCTCCCCACACCAGACTTGGGGGTGCACAGTCAATGAACTGAAGTCTCTTTAGGAAGCTGCAGTCAAGGACCATCCTTTTATAGATATCTGCATTCCTAGCCTAGGAGCCTGCATTCAAAAGCCTTTGTATTGGGGCATTCCTCAGGAACACCTGCCAAAACCTCCTTACTCATGGGAGGGTATCTTGAAGACACTTTTTGCCTACTCTGACAGTACTCAGTACTTTTCCATTACTAGCCTTTCCCCTCAGTCGCCCTCTGGCCCCCAGGTCCAAAAAACTGCAGGGGCTTTTGGTTGGGGGCTCTCTCAGCAGTGAGAAAACTCACTATGTCTGTGCTGATCAATTTGGTTCTCCACAAGAACCATTCCATGGGGAAAACAGAACAGAGGGGAAGTCACTGCTTTCTCTAGTTTAGTCTCTTGCTTATACTATGGGGCAGTAAGTGATTAAAAACTTGACTGTTACTTTCATCTGGCTTGTTGTTTTATTTTGCTACTCCAGAACTTGGCAACTTAGCTCTCTCTAGCTCACCTAAGTTCTTGCTAACATCTGTAGTTGCGAATGAGACCACGTTTGGAAATAGGGTCTTCACAGATATAATCAAGTTAGGATGAGATCATACTGGATTAGAGTAGACTATAAATCCAATGGCTGCTGTATTTTTTTTAAAAATTAATTAATTAATTTTTTAACATCTTTTTGGAGTATAATTGCTTTACAATGGTGTGTTAGTTTCTCTTTTATAACAAAGTGAATCAGCTATACATATACATATATCCCCATATCTCCTCCTTCTTGTGTCTCCCTCCCACCCGGCCTATCCCACCCCGCTAGGTGGTCACAAAGCACTGAGCTGATCTCCCTGTGCTATGTGGCTGGTTCCCACTAGTTATCTATTTTACATTTGGTAGTATATATAAGTCCATGCCACTCTCTCACTTCACCCCAGCTTACCATTCTCCCTCCCTGTGTCCTCAACTCTGTTCTCTACGTCTGTGTCTTTATTCCTGTCCTGCCCCTAGGTTCTTCAGAACCATTTTTTTTTTTTTTTTTAGATTCCATGTATATGTGTTACCATACGGTATTTGTTTTACACTTTCTGACTTAATTCACTCTGTACAACAGACTCTAGGTCCATCCACCTCACTACAAACAACTCAATTTTGTTTATTTTTATGGCTGAGTAATATTCCATTGTATATATGTGCCACATCTTCCTTATCCATTCAACTGTCAATGGACACTTAGGTTGCTTCCATGTCCTGGCTATTGTAAATAGAGCTGCAATGAACATTGTGGTACATGACTCTTTTTGAATTATGGTTTTCTCAGGGTATATGCCCAGTAGTGGGATTGCTGGGTCGTGTGGTAGTTCTATGTTTAGTTTTTTAAGGAACCTCCATACTGTTCTCCATAGTGGCTGTATCAATTTACATTCCCACCAACCGTGCAAGAGGGTTCCCTTTTCTCAACACCTTCCCCAACATTTATTGTTTGTAGATTTTTTGATGATGGCCATTCTGACTGGTGTGAGATGATATCTCATTGTAGTTTTAATTTGCATTTCTCTATTTATTAGTGATGTTGAGCATTCTTTCATGTGTTTGTTGGCAATCTGTACGTGTTCTTTGGAGAAATGTCTATTTAGATCTTCTGCCAATTTTTGGATTGGGTTGTTTGTTTTTTTGTTATTGAGCTGCATGACCTGCTTGTAAATTTTGGAGATTAATCCTTTGTCAGTTACTTCATCTAAAAATATTTTCTCCCATTCTGAGGTCTGTCTTTTCATCTTGTTTATTGTTTCCTTTGTTGTGCAAAAGCTTTTAAGCTTAATTAGGTCCCATTTGTTTATTTTTGTTCTTATTTCCATTTCTCTAGGAGGTGGGTCAAAAAGGATCTTGCTGTGATTTATATCATAGAGCATTCTGCCTATGTTTTCCTCTAAGAGTTTGATAGTGTCTGGCCTTACATTTAGGTCTTTAATCCATTTTGAGTTTATTTTTGTCTATGGTGTTAAATAGTGTTCTAATTGCATTCTTTTACATGTAGCTGTCTAGTTTTCCCAGCACCATTTATTGAAGAGGTCTTTTATCCATTGTATATTCTTGCCTTTTTTATCAAAAATAAGGTAACCACATGTGCATGGGTTTATCTCTGGGCTTTCTATCCTGTTCCATTGCTCTATATTTCTGTTTTTGTGTCACTACCATACTGTCTTGAAAACTGTGGCTTTGTGGTTTAGTCTGAAGTCTGGGAGCCTGATTCCTCCAGCTCCATTTTTCTTTCTCAAGATTACTTTGGCTATTTGGGTTCTTTTGTGTTTCCATACAAATTGTGGAATTTTTTGTTCTAGTTCTGTGAAAAATGCTGTTGGTAGTTTGATAGGGGCTGCATTGAATCTGTAGATTGCTTTGGGTAGTAGAGTCATTTTCACAATGTTGATTCTTCCAATCCAAGAACATGGTATATCTCTCCATCTGTTTGTATCATCTTTAATTTCTTTCATCAGTGTCTTATAGTTTTCTGCATGCAGGCCTTTTGTCTCCTTAGGTAGGTTTATTCCTAGCTATTTTATTCTTTTTGTTGCAGTGGTAAATGGGAGTGTTTCCTCAATTTCTCTTTCAGATTTTTCATCATTAGTGTATAGGAATGCCAGAGATTTCTGTGCATTAATTTTTTATCCTGCTACTTTACCAAATTCATTGATTAGCTCTAGTAGTTTTATGGTAGCATCTTTAGGATTCTCTATGTATAGTATCATGTCATCTGCAAACAGTGACAGCTTTACTTCTTCTTTTCTGACTTGGATTCCTTTTATTCCTTTTTCTTCTCTGATTGCTGTGGCTAAAACTTCCAAAACTATGTTGAATAAGAGTGGTGAGAGTGGGCAACCTTGTCTTGTTCCTGATCTTAGTGGAAATGCTTTCAGTATTTCACCATTGAGAACGATATTGGCTGTGGGTTTGTCATATATGGCCTTTAATATTTTGAGGAAAGTTTCCTCTATGCCTACTTTCTGCAGGATTTTTATCATAAATGGGTGTTGAATTTTGTTGAAAGTTTTCTCTCCATCTATTGAGATGATCATATGTTTTTTTATTCTTCAGTTTGTTAATATGGTGTATCACATAGATTGATTTGATTATATTGAAGAATCCTTGCATTCCTGGGATAAACCCCACTTGATCATCGTGTATGATCCTTTTAATATGCTGTTGGATTCTGTTTGCTAGTATTTTGTTGAGGATTTTTGCATCTATGTTCATCAGTGATATTGGCATATAGTTTTCTGTTTTGTGTGACATCTTTGTCTGGTTTTGGTATCAGGGTGATGGTGGCCTTGTAGGATGAGTTTGGGAGTGTTCCTCCCTCTGCTATATTTTGGAAGAGTTTGAGAAGGATAGGTGTTAGCTCTTCTCTAACTGTGTGATAGAATTCGCCTGTGAAGCCATCTGGCCCTAGACTTTTGTTTGTTGGAAGATTTTTAATCACAGTCTCAACTTCAGTGCTTGTGATTGTTCTGTTTATATATTCTATTTCTTCCTGGTTCAGTCTCAGAAGGTTGCACTTTTGTAAGAATTTGTCCATTTCTTCCAGGTTGTCCATTTTATTGGTATATAGCTGCTTGTAGTATTATTTCATGACCCTTCCTATTTCTGCAGTGCCAATTGTTACTTTTCCTTTTTCATTTCTAATTCTATTGAGTTGAGAGTTCTCCCTTTTTTCTTTGATGAGTCTGGCTAATGGTTTATCAATTTTGTTTATCTTCTCAGAGAACCATCTTTTAGTTTTATTGATCTTTGCTATTGTTTCCTTCATTTCTTTTTCATTTATTTGTGATCTGATCTTTATGATTTCTTTACTTCTGCTAACTTTGGGGTTTTTTCTGTTCTTCTTTCTCTGATTTCTTTAAGTGTAAGGTTAGGTTTTTTATTTGAGATGTTTCTTGTTTCTTGAGGTAGGATTGTATTGCTATAAACTTCCCTCTTAGAACTGCTTTTGCTGCATCTCGTAAGTTTTGGGTCATAGTGTTTTCATTGTCATTTGTTTCTAGGTATTTTTTGATTTCTTCTTTGATTTCTTCAGTGATCTCTTGGTTATTAAGTAGTGTATTGTTTAGCCTTCATGTGTTTGTATTTTTTACAGATTTTTCCCTGTAATTGATATCCAGTATGATAGCATTATGGTCAGAAAAGATACTTGATATGATTTCCATTTTCTTAAATTTACCACAGCTTGATTTGTGACCCAAGATATGATCTAACCTGGAGAATGTTCCCTGAGCACTTGAGAAAAATGTGTATTCTGTTGTTTTTGGATTGAATGTCCTATAAATATCAATTAATTCCATCTTTTTTAATGTATCATTTAAAACTTGTGTTTCCTTATTTAGTTTCATTTTGGATGATCTCTCTGTTGGTGAAAGTGGGCTGTTCAAGTCCCCTAGTATGATTGTGTTACTGTCGATTTTTCCTTTTATGGCTGTTAGCATTTGCCTTATGTATTGAGGTTCTCCTATGTTGGGTGCATAAATATTTACAATTGTTATATCTTTTTCTTGGTTTGATCCCTTAATCATTATGTAGTGTCCTTCTTTGTCTGTTGTAATAGTCTTTATTTTAAAGCCTGTTGTTTCTGATGTGAGAATTACTATTCCAGCTTTCTTTTCATTTACATTTGCATGGAGTATCTTTTTCCATCCCTTCACTTTCAGTCTGTATGTGTCCCTAGGTCTGAAGTCAGTCTCTTGTAGACAGCATATGTATGGGTCTTGTTTTTTTATCCATTCAGCCAGTCTATGTCTTTTGGTTGGAGCATTTAATCCATTTACATTTAAGGTAATTATTGATATGCATGTTCCTCTTACCATTTTCTTAATACTTTTGTGTTTGTTATTGTAGGTGTTTTCCTTCTGTTGTGTTTCTTGCCTAGAGAAATTCCTTTAGCATTTGTTGTAAAGCTGGTTTGGTGGTGCTGAATTCTCTTAGCTTTTGCTTGTCTGTAAAGGTTTTAATTTCTCTGTCGAACCCGAATGAGATCCTTGCTGGGTAGAGTAATCTTGGTTGTAGGTTTTTCCCTTTCATCACTTTAAATATGTCCTGCCAGTCCCTTCTGGCTTGCAGAGTTTCTGCTGAACGATCAGCTGTTAACCTTATGGGGATTCCCTTGTATGTTGTTTTTCCCTTACTGCTTTTAATATTTTTTCTTTGTATTTAATTTTTGATAGTTTGATTAATATGTGTCTTGGTGTGTTTCTCCTTGGATTTATCCTGTATGATTCTCTGTTTGTTTCCTGGTCTTGATTAATTATTTCCTTTCCCATATTAGGGAAGTTTTCAACTATAATCTCTTCAAATATTTTTGGCTGCTGTCTTTTTAGAAGAAAGGAGGGGAGGATGTGACACACAGCTATACCCAGAAGGAAGACAGCTGGCAAACTGAAACGAATTTAGTGATGTCGCTGCAAGCCAAAAAAAAAAAAAAAAAAAAAAAGAAAGGAAGAAAGAAAGAAAGAAAAGCCAAGCATTGTCAGCAGCCACTAGAAGGTTGCAAGAGAAGGAGAAAAAATCTTACCCAGAATTTTCTGAGGAAATATGGCGCAGCTGATACCTCGAATTGGCATCTTAGATTTCTAGCCTCCAGAAATGTGATAGAATAAGTTTCTTTTGTTTTATGCCACCAGTTTGTGATAATTTTTTTTATAGCCTCCCTAGGAATCTAGTACTAGCAAGTGGGATGCTTCTGTAACAAATATCTAAAAATACGGAGGCGGCTTTGGATTGGGTAATGTGAGAGGGTGGAAGAATTTTGAAGCACCTGGTAGAAAATCCTAGCTTGCCTTGAAGAAACTATTAATGGAAATATGGATGTTAAAGGTGTTTCTACTGAGTTCTCATATGGAAATAAGGAAAATGTTATCGAAGCTGGAGGAAAAGTAATCTTTGTTATAAAGTAACAGGAAACTTGGCTGAATTGTGTTCTACTATTGGGTGGAAAATAGAACTTGTAAGCAATGAACTAGGATATTTTAGCTGAGGAGATTTCTACGCAAAGTATTGAAGGCATGGCCTGTTCACCTTGCTGATTATAGTAATATGTGCGAGGAAAATGTTAAGTTGAGGATGGAATTGTTAAGTGAAAAGAAACCAGAACTTGATGATTTAGAGAAATCTCAGCCTATTTATATTGCAAGAGATGCTAAAACATGTTCTAGAGAGAGTGCCAGGGGTGTAGCTGGGCAACCTTCTGCTGGTGAGATTAGGCATTTGATTCATGGATCATATAATGGTTGACTGCAACCATCTCAGCAGAAGCCAGGAATAGAGGTTTAGTTATCTAGGCAGGACCTGTGGAGGATTCTCATGTCTATGATGTGGATCTTCTTGAAATACTCAGAAGACCCACAAAGGTTTTGAGAATGTTATGCCACCTAAACCACTGCCAGTTTGGATTGAAGGGACAAGGATGGGATAAAATGAAGGAAGACTATCAGGCTTCTGGGATTCTACAGGCAGGGAATGAGCCAATCAAGCTATTCATTTGCAAACATGTGCTGTCCTTCAAGAAAAGGAAGGAATGACTCAAATGACAGAGCTATCAGCTGAGAGGGAAGGGATACCAGTGCAGGGGCAGCAGAGGAGGGGGCCTTGCAATGGGCAGTGAGCAGAGGGAACAAAGCATAGAGCCACAGAAGATTGTTTTCAGGCCTTGGAACTTGATGGAATTTGCCCTGCTGGGTTTTAGACTTGGGACCAATGACCTTTTATTCTTTCTAGCTTCTCTATTTTGGAATAGGAATGCCTACCTTATGCCTGTCCCACTATTGTATTTTGGAAGCAAATAACTTATTTTTAGTTTCACATGGCCACAGATGGAGAGGAATTTTGCCCCAGGAGGGATTATACACAGAGTCTCAACCCTACCTAATTTAGATGATTTAGATGAAATTTGAGACTTTTTGAGTTGATGATATTTAGATGAGATTTTGGACTTAGATGTAAGGCTGAAATGGATTAAGACTTCCAGGGATGTTGGGATGGGTTAAATGTATTTTCCACATGGGAAAGATATGAATTTTGGGGGCCAGAGGGTAATCTGTGGTGGGTTGAATTGTTTCCCTCCAAAAAGATAGGTTTAAGTCCTAACCCCAGTACCTGTGAAAGTGATCTTATTTGGAAATAGGGTCTTTGCAGATGTAATCAAGTTCAGCTGAGGTTGTACTCGATTAGGATGGGCCTTAAATCCGATAACTGGTGTCCTTATAAGAGAAAGGAGAGGGAGATTTCTGATTATAGTAAAATGTGAGAGAATAGAGATAAATTGAGGCAGGAATTGCTAAGTAAAAGGAACCAGAACTTGATGATTTGGAAAAAAATCTCAGCTTATCTATATTACATAGAGAGGCAACACATAGAGGGAAGACACAGAGACATGCAGAGAAAAAGCAGCCATGTTAAGACAGAGGGAGAAATTGTAATGATGCAGCTGCAAGCAAAGGAATGTCAGAATTTGCTGTCAACCACCAGAAAGAAGGATGGAGCAGGAAAAGATTCTTCCCTGGAGCTTTCAAAGCGAGGATAGCCCTATCCACACCTTGATTTTAGACATTTAGCCTCCAGAACTGTAAGAGAATAAATTTCTGTTGTTTTAAACTACCAAGTTTGTGGTAATTTGTTACAGCAGCCCTAGGAAATCATACATGATTTAAATTTATAGCACAGAGCCAATCGTTGGCTTTGTCTCTCCAGATTAGTTTACCTCTTGAGATTTCAGGCTGGTGGTTTACTCTGCAAAGTCAGTTCTTTGAATAGTCCAAGAAAAGTCATTTATTTTCGGTTTGTCCATATGTCCATTTTTTTTTTTTTGTAAGGATGGGAATGATGACTGCCAAACTCTTTACATGTCACAGCTGAACCTGAAGGTGTCCCTATTAAGTTACTTTTGATCTATGCTTCTCTTTTTACCTCGTTTAACATTCCTTTCTACCTTTTGACAAATATTGTTGGAAGTTGTGAGTTAGTTTGTTTACTGTGAGACCTCTATCATGGAATACTCTCTTACCCTTTCCACTTTTCACCATATTATATTTATTCTTCAAGGCTTAGGTCAGAATGTCAGCTACTCCATAAAATCTCAGGTTTACCCTCTCTGTTTAGTTAGAACAAATCTTTCCATCATCTTTGTTTGTGAAGCACTTTGAACGTTCCTTGATTATAGTGCTCATCAAATTATATTATAGATATGTCTTCATTCAAAAATGAATATCCTTAGCATCTTTTTCCTATTTTATATTCTTATCTCAATTATAACTGGACAATTATTTTTTAATTTGTTGTTTAATATTTGTTTTTACTTTATAATATTTTCATAAGTGAAAGAGATGTGTTTTTATTGCTCAACACTTTATTCACTTATTGGACAAATATATTTGAGTGCTTACTAAGTGCCAGGCATTAGACAAGGAACTGGGGGTATTAGTAATAAGAAAAATGTGTTCCCAGCCCTCTTACATGGAGCAGTGGAGGAAAATACACACACATACACACATATAATGATTATATAAATAGTAATAGAAACCGTGAAAGAAAGAAATGGGATGTTGGAATTAAGACTCATTGTATGTGTTAGGGGCTCGTCAGGATAGACTCTTCTTCAGAGATGACATTTAGATTAAGATCTGAATATGACAAGGGAACAAGATATCAGAGGAGAGTAGAATTGTGTCCAGCTTCCTAGACTGAGAAATCCTACGTGTGGCACTAAGGTAGAAAAGAATTTGAATTTTTTTATACTGTGAACTCTTGAGTCAACAACTCTACCCCTCATCTTTGTGTTTATACATATAACAGCACATAGTAGGAGAGGCTGCCTCGAGGGAAGGAAGAGGGGTTGATTGTTAGTTGCCTAGTAGCTGTCAAACACTGAACTCACATGTTACTTAATTTAATTCTACAACAGTCTTGAAAGGCATAATCATTTCTAAAGTAGAAGAGGAAACAGAGTCTCAGGAGAGCCAGGTGTCTAATCCGAGGCCATAGAACTAGTAAGTGGGAGAAGCAGGACACGAACCCAGCAGTACGTATTACCAAATTTCTTATCCTATTCACCATATTATGTTGCCTCCTAACAACAAATGACTGTTGAGTAATGAATAAATTAAGGCTGGAAAACCTGCTGAATATGGGCATTTAAATCACCATTATACTATAGCAGATGTAGAATTTTACCTTAAAGATCGTTGATTGGATATTTTAAGTTATCTAAATGTTATGGGAATGTATTATTCTATCTTGGTTTTGTAATACTCTGCTTATTGCTATGACAACCATTTGTAATGAATGAGTGTTTGTCAAGCTTAGGGTGGTCAGAAGCTCAGGTTTTCAATCTGGATATTTATATCTTAGAAGCAGGAGTGAGACTGTCAACCAGTGGACGACCATTAAGCAGTGGGGTTTATAACCTAAACCAATAGAGGAATGTATAGCATTCAATGAACAAAACAAAACGTGTTTGGGGAAAAGTTTGGAGACATTTTATACTCCATGGATTCTAAAATGTAAGACCCTTTGTACCTATAGCCTCTGCAGCTGAAAACCTTTTGTTCAACAGCATGGAAAATTATGTTTCATATTAAGTGATGGCAGAAGCATCTGTTTCTGTCATTTTGACTGCACATCAACTTCATTTCACATATGCAGATGATGTAAGCTGTTAAAAAAAGAGCGGTGTAATTGACTTTGCATTAAGGATTGTAAAATTTGTTGTTCTCCTAGACCTTGATTTAACTCGTGGGTAAGCTTTGAGTGCAATTTATGGCCAGAGACTTGGGAATACTTGATCACTTTAGGGAAGGCCAGAGCTAGGTTACAGGTGTATAGAAAGATGGCAACTATAGTTTTGATGTCAAATGGGGGAGATGATTAATTTAATGGACAGAGCCATGAGATTGGATCAGAAAATCTGGTTCCAAGTATTAGTACACCCTGAACAGTTGTGTGACCCTGGGCAAGCTGCTTTTATTCCTCACAGAGTGAGAGGTGTGAAGGGCTTAACCACCTAGTGCAGGGCACCCCAGTTAGTGAAAAGTTGCCTACTGATGACATGTGTGATGATTTTAAGTAGTATAATGGCATGGCATTTAATTACTTTGAATCTCATAAGTAAAAAAGGTTTTCTCTTTTTTAGTTTTCTCTTGATTGTTTTGATTTACTCAGGAGGAGAAACTCTCAGTATGGTGCTGGTGAGTTCTTATCACTTCTCCAATACCTTGTAATCTTTTTTAATAGAGGAAGGTCCACATTCAGAGTCTTTGACTAGAATAATAGCTAACTGAAATGCCATAAATACTATTTTGTTTTCAATATATCCATTTTCTGATTACCTTCTATGTGTCAAATGCTACTGCTAATTAGTTATTTTCATTTTCTAATTTAAATGAAAAAAAATTTCATTTAAAATATAGCCATTTAACTAACAAAGACATTCAATTTAAGTAAAACAATATCAATAAACAGTTTTAAAGGTGGTTTATAAGCACGGTAATTATCATTCATTCATTCAACAAGTATTGAGTATCCACTAGTGCCAGTCTGTGTTCTAGACATTGGAGGATATAGTGATAGGATAGATACTTTCTCCTTTAGCAACTATACAACTTAGAAGGAAAAACAAACAATAAAAAAATGAGTGAGTATAAAAAATATATTGTAATAAATTCTATGAAAACAAGTAAGTGGGCTAGGGGATAGAGAATGAAAGTTTGTGTGTGTGTGCTATTTTAGATAAAAGACAGGAAGGAACTTTTTAAAGAGGACTGAGATAAATTGATATAGCAATATTTGCTAAGGTCTTAGAGGAGGTGATTATAGGTAGAAGAAGCAACAGCTATAAAGACCTAGGGCAGAATAAGCTTGGTGGGCTGGAGAGACAGCAAGAAAGCCGCGTGGCTAGACAGGAGTGAACATGGCAGAAAATGTAGAGAGATGAAACAAAGAAAGAGGAAGAGTGATATCATGCAAGGCCTTGTTGGCCATGGTAAGCAGTTTACATTTTATTCTGAGTGTGATTGGGAAGTCATTGGCGACCTTTGAGTCAGCGTGTGCTGAGATCTACTTTGTTCAAGAAAAATTCTTCCTGACAATGGTTAAAGATGATAAGAAAGGCTTTATTCAAGAGGAGACTTCTGCAAGGGGGATTTTGCAGTGGAGGAGAGAGATGGGGCTCCACTCCCAATACAATATGGACAAGTATGGATGTGTAGCCAAGGAGCTGGGCACGGGGGTCAGTAGGTAGAAAATTCCTAAGAGGAAACATCAGAGGTAAAGGGTGTTCTGGCCAAACTGCTTTGACATTATTCTTGCTGAAGGCTGGCGAGAGCAGTACAATATCAAGGGTCATCAGAACCAAAGGTGGGGGGTGAGGTTTCTTGCTAAAACTGGACTTAGCAGGCCAAGGACAGAGCCTAAGTTTGGGGCCTAGTGGAGAAGATGGGAGGGAGGAGCTGACTCAAGTTTGGTCAAGGAGAGAGTTCTTGTTAGCTTTATAATTCAGAAATGCCCCTTTGGAAGTTTTATGGAGAACTGGATGTGGTGGGACACCTGCTGAAGCGAGGAGGTGAACAGGAAGTGATTGCAGTTTTCTAGGTGAGAGGTGGTGGTGGCTTGGACTCCGGGCTGCTAAGCACAGTTTTGCAGGATGAGGATCAAGTAGGGGCTGAAATACAGCTAGAGCTCTGCTCTCCAAGCTTTGCGCCCTGGCAAGGGTTGTTTTCACCTAGAGGAAGGAGAGCCTTTTCCAATCATTGCAAAGTTCATCTGTTGCCAAGCCATGTGATCACAGGAGGGGCATATTTTTTCTAAATCTCACAGATGCCCCATTTTCTCATCCAATGATATTCCTGCCCCAAGTGGGTACCTTTAAAAATTTTGTACAATGACAATTTTAGGCCAGTAGCATCCTTGCTTCTACTAGGGTTGTGATGATGGAGGTGGTGAGAAGAGAATGAAATCAGGATAAGTGTCAGAAGTTTAATGAATAGGATTTGCTAATAGGTAATATGTGTAGGTTGGGGAAAAGAGAGAAGTCAAGAAAGTCTCCAATGCGTTTGACCTTGTTGATGGAAGGAGAGGTATTGCCACTTACAGAGATGGGGAAGTGTAAGGGAAGAGAAAATTTGGAGATTTTAAAGAGAGCAAGTTTTGTTAAAGGGTTTTTGGTTTTTTTTTTGCGGTACGTGGGCCTCTCACTGTTGTGGCCTCTCCCGTTGCGGAGCACAGGCTCCGGACGCGCAGGCTCAGCAGCCATGGCTCACGGGCCCAGCCGCTCCGCGGCATGTGGGATCCTCCCGGACCGGGGCACGAACCTGTGTCCCCTGCATCGGCAGGCGGACTCTCAACCACTGTACCACCAGCGAAGCCCTGTTAAAGGGTTTTATCTTGGACATGTTAAAAGTGAGATGCCTATTAGACATCCAAGTGGTGATGTTTAATAAGCAGTGTATATGAAAGGTGTAAATGAAAGGTTACAAATGGATATAGGTTTGAGCATATGTATGTAGATGATATTAAAGTTAAATGTGTGTCTAGTGAATTAATGTATGTTGAAAAGAGAAATGGGCTGAGGATAGAGCCTTGGTAGGTAAGAGGTAGGAGAAGGTGAGGTAAGAGAAAGACTCAGAGTAGTGTGGCATTCTAGAAGGCAGGCTAAGCATGTATTTCAAGAAGGACTTTTCTCTCTCAAGAGAGATATAGGTGAGGGAAATTGAGGTACAAACTTATAGCTGCAAAATAAATGAGTCACTGGTGTGAAATGTACAGTGTGGGGAATATAGTCAATAATTATGTGATACCTTTGCATGGTGACATGGTAACTAGACTTATCATGATGATCATTTTGAAATGTACAAAAATATCGAGTTACTATGTTGTGTAACAGGAACTAACATAATGTTGCAGGTCATTTATACTTCAAAAACAAGTACACAAACAAAATGCGTAATAGAAAAAGAGATCAGATTTGTGGTTACAAGAGGCGAGGGGCTGGGGAGGGGGAATTGTATAAAAGTGGTCAAAAGATACAAACTTTCAGTTATAAGGTAAATAAGTACTAGGGATGTAATGTGCAACATGATAAATAAAATTAACATTGCTGTGTGTTATATATGAAAATTGTTGAGAGTAAATACTGAGTTCTCATCACAAGGAAATTTTTTTTTACTTCTTTTGTTTTGTATCTATAGGAGATGATGGATGTTCACTAAGCTTATTGCGGTACCCATTTCATGACGTATGTAAGTCAAATCATTATGCTGTACACCTGAAACTTATACAGTGCTGTATGTCAGTTATAGCTCAATAAAACTGGAAGAAAAAAACCCCAAACAAACAAAAAAGAAGGATAGAGTGATCTGTAATTTTAAATGCTGCTAATAGATTCAGTCAAATGAGAACTAAGAATTGATCACTGGATTGGCAGAATGGAGATAATTTGTTACCTTAACACACATCGTTTACTAGTGTGCAAAAAGCAAAGTATCTGATTAGAATGGGCTGAGGAAAAAATGAAAGTGAAAAAAAAAAGAATGGAATAACATTTTTGAGCAGGCTTGCCATAAAGGGCATCAGAAAAATGGAGTGGTTGGTGGAAGGCAGTGAGGGGTCTGGGTGATGGTGATATCACTATTTATATGCTGATGGGAATAATTCAGTGGGTGAATCATGAAGATGGGCAGGAAATGAGTTTTGAGGGATTTTTTCCCCTTATTTTACTATTCCTATATTTGTAGATAGAGATCTTGCAATCCAGGAGGTTAAATGAGTTATCCAGAATCACACTGCAAGCTAGTAGACTAAGCTTGCAGATTTCTAGTTCAGAACTACCCTTGCCACCCACATTGCTTGAGTGTGTCTAATCTCTGGGCTAGGGTACTTGGGAAGGTATATAAAATTCAACTTATCTATTTTCATATTTTCTTTAAGAATTTGAAAGATGAGAAAAATTTCAGAAAGCAAGTAATAAATCATACCAAAATGTTGAATAGCTGAATTTTTGGTGTAGACATTAATTTTAGCAGCCATACAAGGAAAGAATAGTGATGACTGAGTCATTGGTGGAAAGTATTTCGGGTAAAAAGAAAAACGTAAAAGGTAGACATTCAAGAATGATTCTAGTATCTTTACAAGGCAGTCAAGTATGCAAATTTGATTAGAACCAGGACAAGGGATGGGTAGCAACTGAAAATGAAGTTGGTAGAGAAGATGATTTCCACCTGTTATTCAAGGATGCTAAGGACCTGGGAGAAGTTTTAGCTAATTGTGGTAGAAAATGGGGAGCTACTGAAGATTTCTGAGGGGAGGAGTTGGATGACATCACACTAATTTTATTTGTGGAAAGGGATGGGAGAATCCCTAAAAATCTGAAGGTTTTTAAGTCAGAGCTGGTTATGGAGGTGCTAGCGGTAGGAATTAGTGAAGGAGAAAAAGGTCATAGGAGATGTTCAGTTCAGTTTGAATTGTGGTCAAATATACAACAAGAAATGGACAAGAGACATTTGGAATCACAAGCTGGGCACTCAGATAAACAGGAGGAATTAAAGTTAGAATTTTATGAGGCTATCACATAAAGTTGTGTTGAATCTATGATTATATAGTACAACAGTTCTTTGGGGTATTGGAAGAATGGGGACTCAAGACAGAGTTGAGAATATTCACACTCTAATTTCTTTAAGCTTCCATTTCGCCTACTCTGAACTGTGGTTAATATTACCCACCCCACCTACCAGTCTCAATAATGAGATTGAGAAAAGGTGCAATTATGTATCCGTAAAAGTGGCTTTAATATGCTTAGTTGAGACTGGCTGTTGGATCTTCCTCCACATATGAGTTCCCAACTTTCAATTCCAAACTTGAGTTTGAAAATGTAAAACTACTGTTAAAGAAGAACATTTTTTTAAAAAAATTCAAATTGAGAGAAAGCAAGTTGTATAACTGTTGTTTTAAAGAAGTAGCTGGTAGCATATGTCAGGACGATTTGCAGCTATTATCACCTCTTTAAGGTACTGAGAAAATTGAATTGCTGACTAATGTAGTTGTGGGTGAAGGTCACCTTTCAAGAACCCAGTGACTGCAGAATGATCCTACTTTAAAAATCCATTTTGCAAAGTTTCATTTGGGAAAGAGCTTTCCTCTGACAACATGTTACATTTTATTTTAAGACACATCAAGTTTGACTATGTAAATACATGTATATGTATATGTGCGTATTTATATACATATATATACATGGTATATATTTATATAACTGGAAGGAATGCCCATCCTTTTTACCCACTTCTGTTCCCCTTCTGCCTACTGAAACCAGTTGTGTGGAAGTGGGGGCAGGGGGAGTTTGGACAATGGTAAAATGAGAAACAAAAAAATGATAACTTCAAATTTTTTTTTCAAGTCATTTGTACCTAGGAGTGGTTATGTGAGGCAGATGTTTATGTGGCATATACATGCTGTTCTCTGCTAGTTTCTTAGGCAGAAGTATAGCCTGAGTTGGTATGAACAAGACAGTGCATATAGGGGAACTCAGACCACTTGCCCTGTATTGAAATGTAAAAGGCTATCTGCGGGGCTTCCCTGGTGGCTCAGTGGTTGAGAGTCCACCTCCCGATGCAGGGGACACAGGTTCGTGCCCCGGTCTGGGAAGATCCCACATGCTGCGGAGCGGCTGGGCCCATGAGCCATGGCCGCTGGGCCTGCGCGTCTGGAGCCTGTGCTGCGCAATGGGAGAGGCCACAACAGTGAGAGGCCTGAGTACTGCAAAAAAAAAAAAAAAAAAAAAAAAAAGGCTATCTGCACTGTGGGCAGGGGAAACTTTTGCAGAGAAATTTACATTTGGGAAAGTATTGTTTTTCCATGAAGTGTATTTGCATGTATGTGTGTATATATACTGTGTTCTGATAGTTGAAAGTGTGAAGGGGCATATCTTTACCTTATATTGGTGGTGGACCCTTCAAAATGAATAGGGGCTGGCATGTAGTAGGGACACAGTAAATATTGTATGTTTGGTGTTTTAGTCGATTTGGACTGAGATAACAAATACCATAGCTTGGGTGGCTTATCAGAAATATATTCCTCACAGTTCTGGAGGCTGGACGTCTAAGATCAGCATGCCACCATAGTACGTGGCATCCTCACAATGGCAGAGAGTAGAGAGAAAGCAAGCTCCCTTGTGTCTTTTTATACGGGCACTAATCCCATTCGTGAGGACTCCACCCTCATTACTTAATTCCCTCCCAAAGGCCAAACCTAGTACCATCACATTGGGGGATAGGATTTCAACATGTGATTTTTTTAAAATTGAAATATAGTTGATTTACAATGTTGTGCTAATTTCTGCTGTACAACAAAGTGACTCAGTTATACACATATGTACATTCTTTTAAAATATTCTTTTCCATTATGGTTTATCGTAGGAGATTTGATATAGTTCCCTGTGCTATACAGTAAGACCTTGTCATTTATCCATTCTAAATGTAATAGTTTGTGTCTACCAACTCCAAACTTCCAGTCCATCCCTCTCTCCCCTGCCCTCCCCCTTGGCAACCACAACACAAACATTCAGCCCATAACATTTGGAGAGCTGACTAATGAAAGAACCCAATGTACTAAAAGCCACTGAGATCAACTAGATTTGGAGTGTCAAAACTCTTCCACTGTGCAGTGTTTTGCTGGAGCTCTTTACCCCCTTTTTATAGAAGGAATACTCTTCAGAAAATGTACTAGAATGTGTAATTGTGTTACTGTGAGCCATGGATAGGGGAAGGCAATGGACCCTATGACAAGACTGAGCATTTCTTCAGAATAAGGGCACAGATTTGCATCTTTGAGGATGGAAAGATGAGGAAGGACTTACAGAGAAACAAAGATAGAGACTGTGGATCATCCTTTAAGAGGATCCCTGTAGATATTCAATAGCTAACTTTTTATTTAAAATTCTTTCCCTTAGACTCTGCAAAAAATTGTATTGAGTATCCATGTCTAAATTTCTTGTTCTTTACAGTGGCTTACTTTAGTTGTCTCTGGAGCTTCAGGAAAAAACACACACACTTGTGTTAGTTGTTGGGAATGTATCTGTGGTGGTGATGGGGATGTAGGGAGAGCCCATGGACCATCTAACATGATTAGTTCTACTATCATTTTCTGGCTTTTATGTTTTTGAAGTAAAATGCACCTCAGCAGTTAGGAAAAGAAAATCATAAAGTTGTGCAGCAACATGTCAGACAAACTGACTTTCCTAGAACCCTTTGCATGTTAGGATTTTGGCTTTGACATTAATATTTTGGAGACATAAGGACATTTAGTGGCCAATAAAAAGAGAAACCCATGGGATTATTTGGCTGATACAATAATTTTATGTACCAAAATTAATGACTGGTCTATAGGGTGCCCAGATATTTGGTCAAACATTATACTGGATGTTGCTGTGAGGATGTTTTGGGGTGAGATTAACATTTAAATCAGTAGACTGAGTAGAGAAGATTGCACTCCATAATGTGAGTGGGCCTCGTCTAATCAGTTGAAGGCCTAAATAGAACAAAAAGGCTGACTTTTCCCTGTGCAATAGAGAATTCTTCCTGCCTGGAAGGAAGAATTTTGAACTTGGCCATTGGCTCCCCTGGTTCTTGGACCCTCAGACTTGGACTGGAACTAAACTATCAGCTCTCCTGGGTCTCCAGCTTGCCAGTTCATCCTACAGATCTTGGGACTTGCCAGCCTCTATCATCTCGTGAGCCAATTCCTCAAAATAAATCTCCCTTTGTCGTTATCCTATCAGTTCTGTTTCTCTGGAGAACCTTAACTGATAGGGCTGCCATCATTAGTTGATCTTTTAATATACTTGCTTTCTTCATTAGTGAGTTTTCTAAAAATGCTGTATTTACTGTTTCTCTACAAAGTACATTCCAAGTAGTTTGCTAGCTGCTGAACATTCAGTAGGTGACACTACAGACATTGCCTCTGCTTCTGTTGACGCTCACAGACTACTTAGGAAGCTCACAGCAGAGGCACACCTTGGAGATACTGTAGGATCAGATGCAGACCACTGCAGTAAAGCGAGTTTTGCAGTAAAACAAGTCACACAAATTTTTTGGTTTTCCAATGCAAATAAAAGCTATGTTTACACTATACTGTAGTCTATTAAGTGTGCAATACCATTGTCTAATAAAACAATGTACATACCTTAATTAAAAAATACTTTATTGCTTCAAAATGCTAACCATCATCTGTGCCTAGATGTTGATAGCTGCTGACTGATCTGGGTGGTAGTTGCTAAGGCTGGGTGGCTGTGGCAGTTTCTTAAAATAAGACAACAATGAAGTTTGACACATTGATTGACACTTCCTTTTATGAAGTAGAACTTCTTTCAAAATTGGAGTCAGCCCTCTCAAACCCCGCCACTGTTTTTTTTTGTTTGTTTTTTTTTTTTTTTTTGCGATACGTGGGCCTCTCACTGTTGTGGCCTCTCCTGTTGTGGAGCACAGGCTCTGGACGCGCAGGCTCAGCGGCCATGGCTCACGGGCCCAGCCGCTCCGCGGCACGTGGGATCTTCCCGGACCGGGGCACGAACCCGTGTCCCCTGCATCGGCAGGCGGACTCTCAACCACTGTGCCACCAGGGAAGCCCTGCTGCCACAGTTTTATCAGCTAAGTTTATGTAATGTTCTAAATCCTCTGTTGTCATTTCAACAATCTTCAGAGTATCTTCACCAGGAGTGGATTCCATCTAAAGAAACCACTGTCTTTGTTCATCTGTAAGAAGCAACTCTTCATCTGTTTAAGTTTTATCATGAGATTGCAGCAATTCAGTCACATCTTCAGGCTCCACTTCTAATTCTATTTCTCTTGCTGTTTCCACTACACCTGTAGTTACTTTCTCCACTGTCTTGAACCCCTCAAAATCATCCATGGGGGTTGAAATCAACTTCTTCTAAACTCCTGCTAATGTTGATACTTTGACCTCTTCCCATCAATCATGAATGTTCTTAATGGCATCGAGAATGTTGAATCCTTTCTAGAAGGTTTTCAATTTACTTTGCCCACATCCATCTGAGGAATCACTATCTATGACAGCTATAGCCTTATGAAAAAAATTTCTTTTTTTTTTAAGATTTTTTTGATGTGGACCATTTTAAAAGTCTTTACTGAATTTGTTACAGTATTGCTTCTGTTTTATGTTTTGGTTTTTTGGCATGTGCAGTGAGGCATGTGGGATCTTAGCTCCCTGACCCGGGATCGAACCCACACCCCCTGCACTGGAAGGCGAAGTCTCAACCACTGGACTGCCAGGGAAGTCCCATGAAATGCATTTCTTAACACTGAAATTTTGTACTTTGAAATTACTCCTTGATCCACAGGCTGCAGAGTGGATGTTATGTTAGCAGGCATGAAAACATTAATCTTGTACATCTCCATCAGAGCTCTTGGGTGACCAGGTGCATTGTCAATGAGCAGTAATAATTTGAAAGGAATCTTTTTTTCTGAGTAACAGGTCTCAACAGTGGCTGAAAATATTCAGTAAACCATGTTGTAAACAGGTGTGCAGTCATCCAGGCTTTGTTGTTCCATTTATAGGCAGGATAGATTTAGCATAATTCTTAAGGACCCTAGGATTTTTGGAATGGTAAGTGAGCATCGGTTTCAACTTAAAGTCACCAGCTGCATTAGCCCCGAACAAGAGAGTCAGCCTGCCCTTTCAACCTTTGAAGCCAGGCGTTGACTTGTCTGCTCTAGCTATGAAAGTCCCAGGTGGCATCTTCTTCTACTATAAGGCTGTTTCATGTACATGAAAAATCTGTTGTTTAACGTAGCCACCTTCGTTAATGAGCTTAGCTAGATCTTCTGCATAACTTGCTGTGGTTTCTACCATCAGCACTTGCTGTTTCACCTTGTACTTTTATGTTGTGGAGATGCTTTCTTTGCTTAAAGCTCATGAACCAACCTCTGCTAGCTTCAGACTTTTCTTCTGCAGCTTCCTACCTCCTCTCAGACTTCGTAGAATTGAAGAGAGTTAGGGCCTTGCTTTGGATTAGACTTTGGCTTTGGGGAATGTTGTGGTTGGTTTGATCTTCTCTCCAGACCACTAAAACTTTCTCCATATTGGCAGCAAATCTGTTTCACTTTTTAAAAACCATCTGTGTGTTCACTGGAGTAGCACCTTTAATTTCCTTCAAGATCATTTCCTTTGCATTCACAACTTAGCTAGCTGTTTGGCACAAGAGGACCAGCTTTCAGCCTGTCTCAGCTTTTGACATGCCTTCCTCAATAAGCTTAATCATTTCTAGCTTTTGATTTAAAGTTGAGAGGTGTATGGATCTTCCTTTCACTTGAACACTTACAGGCCATTGTAGGGTTATTAATTAGCCTTATTTCAATATCGTTGTGTGTCAGGGAATAGGGAGGCCTGAGGAGAGGGAGAGATGGGGTAACGGCTGGTTGGCGGAGCTGTCAGAACACACACAACGTTTATCTATTAAGTTCATGGTCTTATATGGGTGAGGTTCGTGGCAATCCAAAACAGTGTTGATGTTACAATAGTAACATCAAAGATCACTGATCACAGATCACCATAACAAATATAATAATAATAATGTAATATAATATGGTAAAATATAATATTAACAAAAAAGTTTGAAACAGAGGGAGAATTACCAAAATGTGACACAGACGTGAAGTGGGCAAATGCTGTTGGAAAAATGGCGCTAATAGACTTGCTTAACACAGAGTTGCCACAAACCTTCAATTTGTAAAATATGCAATATCTGCAAAGCTCAATAAAGCAAAGTACAATAAAACGAGCTATGCCTGTACACAAAAATTGTATAAAGAATCTTATATTTACAGTACGGGAAAAGGAGACAGAAACTAAGCTCATACTTATCCTGGTCCAGGACATGGAGAGGGCTTCCCAGAGGCAGTGGCATTTAAATTAGGTCTTAAGAGATGAGTAGAAGTTACTCTGTAAAGGTGTTTGAGGTTAAGGTGGAAAAAGAGTGTTTGCAAAGGCCCTGCACTCAGGTGGGTCTTTGCATATTTAAGGCACTGGTATATCTGGAGTTTAAGAAAGGACAGGAAAAGTGTTAATTGAAAGGGACCAGGTTGTGCTGGACCTTTAGGTTGCATTAAGAATTTGAGATTAGGGCTTCCCTGGTGGCGCAGTGGTTGAGTCCGCCTGCCGATGCAGGGGACACAGGTTTGTGCCCCGGTCCGGGAAGATCCCACATGCCGCAGAGCGGCTGGGCCGCTGAGCCATGGCCGCTAAGCCTGCGCGTCCAGAGCCTGTGCTCCACAACGGGAGAGGCCACAACAGTGAGAGGCCCACGTACCGCAAAAAAAAGAAAGAAAAAGAAAATTTGAGATTAGATTCTAAGAGCAAAGGTAAACCATGTAAAGCCTTTACTCAGGAATGTGACACTATCAAACACCATTCCTTGAAAGAAAAAAGAAATCACTGTGGCAGCAGTATGGAAAACGGATGGTGGGAGGAGGACAAAGATGACTGTCAAAAGGAAGACCATTTCAGGTGACAGATACAGTTGTCCAGACAAGGTAGAACAGTTACTTAAACTTGGATGTTGTCAGGGGAAATAGAAGGAAGTAGATACTAGCATCATCTACTAAGTCAAGGAAAATTGAAGTGAAGAAGATTTTGCGGGATGATCAAGGGTTCTGCATTAGAGGGGATACAGTTAGGTGGCTGAGATATTCACATTGAAATGTTAGGTAGGCAGGTGGAGCTTAGAAGATAAAAATTTGGAGTCATCAGGGTTTATAAATTAATTGAAGTCATGTGACTGGACAAGTTTTCTAAGGACAGAAGGACTATAAAATGGAGAGAAAAGAGGACCCAGGATTGAACCCAAGGGACTCCCAACATTGTTAGTTTAAGAATACTGGAGCACGTTTTAAACAGGTGCACTCACTCTGTCCAAAGCAGGAGCTTTTCTGGATTTGTAACTTGGAATAATTAGCAATGTTTGATTAGAACCCTTACACAAAGTGACCACCGATGACCTTCCCCTCTCTCTGTGCCCTTCACCTTGAGGTTCCTTCTCTTCCTCAGTATTGCAACCTCATCTTATCACCCACTTTTCTGCCCCTAGATCAGGATAAACACTTCTTCCTTACTCTCCAGGCGGGTGTTAGATTATCTGACTTTAGTCAACCTCTCCCTGCTCCGCAATTTAGCACACATCTTCAATGTTTGCTGCATTTTATCTAGGCCGGGTAAGTCCCTGAGGCACCTTTAGAAACAAGTGGGAGGTGTTCAAAGCTCGTAACTAGGATGCAGTTTCATCTGCTGATTTTTGGTCCTGGAGTTGAGTCAGGATCCCGAAGGAGAGCAATGCTAACCCTTTCAGGACCCGCAAGTCAATGCAATCTATGAAATATCCATGAACATAACTTTAAAGGTAGTTCAGTGCATTCTCCCACATCGTAAAAGTACATTTTCAAGGGAAACAGAATTAAGGCTGTTTCTTACCACAATCAGAGTCCTATTATCAAGGTGAAAGCCAAATTTAAAATACAGGGATTTTTAGATATAGTAACCCTGAGAAATTTTTTATTTTAAACCTTTCTGTTCCTCACCCTTCTGGCCCTGAAGATAACCTTCAGAATGTAAATTGATGGACTTCCCTGGTTGCGCAGTAGTTAAGAATCCGCCTGCTAAGGCAGGGGACGTGGGTTCCATCCTTGGTCTGGGAAGATCCCACATGCTGTGGAGCAACTAAGCCTGTGCGCCACAACTATTGAGCCTGTGCTCTAGAGCCCACGAACCACAACTACTGAGCCTGCGCTGTAGAGCCCTCGAGGCACAGCTCCTGAAGCCCACGTGCCTAGAGCCTGTTCTCTGCAACAAGAGAAGCCACCACAATGAGAAGCCCGCGTATCGCAACGAAGAGTAGCCCCTGCTCACTGCAACTAGAGGAAGCCCGCGCGCAGCAACGAAGACCCAACGCAGCCAAAAATAAAACAAATAAATTAATTAATTAAAAAAAAAAGAATGTAGATTGATGCACCAAGGTTTGGAGCCCAGAACCAAAAATTCTGATGCAATATCTCAAAAAATGTTGCAGATTCTTTTTTCTATACCAACTGCTAAGAACTTAAGATGTAATATCAGTTAGGTTTTGTTAGACATTTACTCAGTACTTGTCTTGAGATTTTAAATCTCCTCTACCAGTTAAAAAACACTGCATAGCCTGTTTTACAAATGCCTCTTTTTTCCTGGCATTTGACTAAAGGTTTCAGAGGGCAAGATATCTTACGCACTTCAGCTACATAAAACAGAGTAAAAAGCTGCATAGTTCTACATCCTAGAAGGAATAATGGACTTGTAGGAATTTTTAGGTTCAATTCTATTTACAAGTAATTATTTAAGACCTAATATGTGCCAAGATCTGAATTAAGGATGAAAAGATAAGACAAAATCAGTACCCTCAAGGGGCTCACTGTCCAGTGAGGGTGGGTAGGACAGATATGGAAAAATAATCACCATATATATTATAAAAGCTGTATAATATATAAGCTCAGATGTAGGAATGGCCCTACTTTATTTATTACATGATTATTTTTTACATAATGAATTCTTTCTCAACAATGGCTACCAAATTGACTGCATATTTTCTTGTGTAGGTACCATCTTTTTTTTTTGATTAAATTTTATTTATTTATCTTGGCCATGCCATGTGGCAGGTGGGATCTTAGTTCCCTGGCCAGGGGTTGAACCCATGCCCCCTGCGGTGGAAGTGCAGAGTCTTAACCACTGGACCGCCAGGGAAGACCCTGTAGGTGCCATCTCAAGTGCTTTACACACTTTATCTCAGTTAATCCACACAACAATTCGTAAGGTAGGTACCCATTTTATAGATGAGGAAACAGGCTGAGGGGAGTTAAGTAATTTGTCCCAAATCTCACAGCCAATAAGTGGAGAAGGAGGAGTTCAACCTCTACTCTGTCTGATTTTACACTCCCTGCCTTAACTACTTTGCAAAAGTAGTTTTCCCCAGAAAGATGAATGTCTATATGGAACCTGGTAGATGTAAATTCCAAAAGGACAATCCCAGAAATCTCAGGGAACTGGATATAATGCATTTTCTGGGGGATTCTTAGGAATTTTTCTTTTTTACTTCATGCACTAGAGATTTCACATCAATAGGCTTATTATGAGCACAACTAATCACCCTAAAGTGACAAAGTTAAGGAAAGATTTAAGATTTAAAAGAGGTATTATTTCATTGTATTCTATTGATAGCTACCCACCCCATGTAGGAATATAAACTTCTATATACACAGTCATAAAAACAAATAGAAAACATTTGGCAGATTTTCTATTGCTAGATGTTCTAAGTGTTGCTATATAAATCAGTTTTGTTTTTCCCTCTTCTGGAAGGTACTGTTGAAAATAGCATTGGGCTTTTCTTGGTGCTGGTTAATTTTAAATGGAATATTGAAAAGTAACATACACCAGAATCACACATTTCTGGGTGGTTGATTCAATTTACTCAAATCTAATGGAAAAGATGTATTTGTTTCCATTTTTTTTTTAATATCAACAGACTCAGAGCAAAGGAAAATATAGCTAAAATGATAAAAATAACCCTTCTTTTACTGTCAGTGAATTTTTAGAAGCTGAGACATAATACATACTGTATTGCTGTTTTTGAAACCACATATTTCTTTAAATAGATATTATCTACTATTTTAGTATTAACTCCAATATGAATTTTAAATATATATAAATATTAATATTTTAATATTAGAGATTGTTAAATCTGGTGGGAGTCAAAAGTTCATTACTTTTATTATCCCTTAAAACTCCAACTTCTACCGATTAAAACCATTATTACATAATTCATAATATTAAGCATTTTTAGTAACCTTGCTTTAAGATAGATGAACGAAATTCTTATTTTATTCATAGATGATCTCATTATCATTTTCCTTAAATGAAAACTTGGTTTTGACATGACAAATAAAATGAAATTCTCATTATTAGAGTATTACTTTCTTATTTATTTCCACTTGTGTAATTCTCATATAGTTGGTGTAAAATTCAGAGTTAAATTTTGTATCAAATTGCATTAGAGGTGTCAATAATTTCCTCTTTGCCTCCACAACTACCTTCAAGGATCCTGCCCAGCACCTATAGCTCCAGAATGAGAGCTCCTTGGAGCTATGTAGTCTTCATTTTCAACGCCTCCACTACTATTCCTACTTCAGACAACTCATCTAGGGGACCCACAATGGATCTCTGACCTCTGCTGGCCCATCCGATCTGAATTAGAGAACTGAGATTTTTGTGGGCAGCAGAGCTAGAAGTCCCTGTGCATTCTGGTGTTAAGTTCTCTATTTCTGGATGGCCTAGATGAGGCCATATGTAAACCTTGGAATAAATCATGTAAGTTACAAGCTGATTTATAATGAAAAAGACATACAAATGCACAAAGACATATCTTATATAAAAGACATATCCTATCTTCTACCCGGTAGACCCTCCCCCAATGCTCCCATATACATATGTAGTTGCCTGACAACCTTCAGGTTTTCTGGAGACCCTGCTGTAATTCTTACAGTGAGATTGCTTGAGAATGAAATAAAACCAATTTTTACTTGAACTATACTGATGAGTGCCTTGTAGTCAAGTGGGCCCTGTGTAAGACAGACACAAAATGATTCTTTATCTTTAGTCTTGAATGAGAGAGGATGCTATATCAACCAAAGAGTGTTTGCTATGTACTTAAAGCTAGTAAACTCTGTGTAGTAGATATATGTTTTTTTTTCTCCTTTCCAGCACCCAGTTACCTTCTCATAATTGCCATTCTTTTGATAATCACACTATGATTTTCCCTTGGGCAAGTATATCTTCTCAGTTCTTTTTTTTTAAAAAATATATTGAAGTATAGTTGACTTACAGTGTTGTAGGTTAGTTAGTTTCTGGTGAACAGCAAAGTGATTCAGATATATATGTATATATATATATATATATATATATATAATATTCTTTTCTGTTATGGTTTATTACAGGATATTGAATGTAGTTCCCTGTGCTACACAGAACTTGTTGTTTATTTTATATATAGTAGTTTGTATCTATTAATCCAAAACTCCTAATTTATCCCTCCCCCTACCCCGTTTCCCCTTTGGTAACCATAAGTTTGTTTTCTATGTCTGCGAGTCTGTTTCTGTTTTGTAAATGAGTTCATTTGTATTATTTTTTTAGATTCCACAAATAAGTGATATCATATGATGTTTGTCTTTCTCTATCTGACTTACTTCACTTCAGTATGAAAATCTCTAGGTGCATCCATGTTGCTGCAGATGGCACTATTTCATTCTTTTTTATGACTAAATAGTATTCCATTGTACCACATCCGTCCACATTTATCCATTCATCTGTCAGGACACAGGAGGTATCCACCAGGAAGTGTGCTGCGTGGTGTCACCTGTCACCCATTGTGTGGGCTCACAAAGTACACTGTTGTTGGCACTGCCCTTGGACCTGCCTCAACTGTGGGAATGCTGGCAATCAGCCCAGGTGTCCCTCAGGTGCTGTGCTCAGAAAGCCACCAGTGCAGGTCCCCTGAAGTCAAGCACTGGGACCTGCTGTAGTCATGTGTAGTCATGTACCTGGACCCACAGTAGTAGTTATGGTATCAGCCCAGACCCTGGCCCTGCCTCTGCAAGCCTGTGCCCACAAAGCCTGCAGCTACTGATGCCAGACCCTCCAGATATGGGAGCAACAGTAATTGGCTTGGATGTCCCTCAGATGCAGAGCTTACATAGCCACAGGTGGCAGCAGTGTAAATCCGTGGATCTCAGAGCTGCTGTGTTCAGATTTCAGCCCTGTTTCCTAAGTCGCTCAGCCCCTGAGATTGGCTCAAATTTCAGCCCCGCCTTCATGTACAGGCAACCCCTGGCGCTTGCACACTCCCAGAGCTCATAGAGGCAGAGCCGTGCCCTCTGTGAGCATGTGAAGAATGAGGCTGCTATGGTGGGGCACCACTCCTCCCTTCGCATGTGTTAACAACAGGGCTTCTATGGTGGACCCAGGTTCTGTCCTGCATATACCCCTGGTTGTGGGTTGGCCCACACTCCCTCCCCTTCAGGCTATCTCCACTCAGCCAACCGCAGTCCTCTCCCCATGTCTGTCCGCTGAAGTCCAATTTTCAGTACCCAGCCCACACTGTAGCGGATGCATTTCTTGGTCTTGGGAGTGCAGTGAGGTGGCCAGGACAGGCTGTGCTGGTCTCTCTCTGTTCTGCCTGCCATAATCCAGCTGCTGCACTCTTCTCTGAGCCTCTGAAGCTCCCTTTCTGTCCTGTCTGATCTCCCAGCTGGTGAAGGGGGTTCCCAGGGTAAGGGAACCTTTCCTCTTTCACAGCTCTCTCCCAGGGGGCAAAGGTCCCATCATGATTCCTTTTTTTCCCTTTCGTCCTACCTGGTTATATGGTGATCTTGCAGTTTTGGTTGTCTGAGGTCTTCTGCCAGCATTCAGTAGGCGTTCTGTGAGACTTGTTCCACATGTAGATGTATTTTTGATGTATTTGTGGGAGGAGGAGAGCTCCATGTCCCTCTATTCTGCCGTATTGATCTCTCCCTCTCTTCTCAGTTCTTAACTCATTTAATTTGTATAGAATCAATCCCTATGTCCAGACTGGTTCAGAGATGAGTACATTAGTCAAGTTGGGTACATGGCACTGAATTCCAGAAACGTGCAGGAGTGTATAACTGGGAAGGAGAATGCAAGGGCAATGTAAGCCTGGAGGTGCTGAGAGCCACCACATGGAAAGAACCCATCAAATGATGAAGCTAACACAGAGAAATACTGTGCAAACTATAGAAGGAGTCATCCTTGACATCATTGTTTGAACCCCTGGGTCCAGCTGTGCCAGAAGGAAGAATCATCATCGACCTCCTCAGTTTTTGAAGACAATAGCACTCTCCTTCCTTTTTTTTCCCTAAGGCGGTATGAGTTGTCACTGTCACATGCAACTCATAATGTTGACCAAAATATTTTGTGAAAATTACCTGGGAAATAGGAGGAAATAGCAGGTAAACCTGCTCATAAGTAATTTGCTATCATAAGATAAAGAAGTTTAACAGGCATATAGTTATTAGAAAACAATATAAAATATATTGTTAAATGTCAGACTATGAAATAATCTAAAAATTGTCTCATGAGATGCTGGTTGTAAAGACAGTTTAGAATCTCTATTCAATATGTAAAATCTGTACTCTATTCAATCTTGAATTATCTATTTAATATTTCAGAGTGCTGCCTCATTTTCACAGTCAATAGATAAGAAAACAAAGTACTTGGAATGTGGCAAGTAAGCACCTATGTTTTGCATCAGAGATCACAAGAAAATCTGAATAAAAATCATGAGAAAAACATTTGCATTTTACATTAGATGAAATAAATATACTAAGTAATCATAAGAAAAATAAGCAAGCAAACACTTCCACCAACAACAATAAAGAAAGCAAAAACTAAACCAAATAAAAATTAGAGAGAAGGAAGATGTTTTTAAAATTGGTTATGTTAAGGTTTTTCTTGATTCCTAATTGCCACTTGAAACTCTCTCATTTATTTTATCGTCTACCATCTCCAACCTGGAAACTAAATAAATTTCAGTTCTCACACATGTCACTTTACTTTATCCATTTTTATGTACACAGGTAGGCTCGTGTAGCAGACGTGTGAAATAGAACCAAAACAAGCCTCACTGAGCCCAGGGATTTCTAAGAGGTCCATGAGTGGGCTTCAGGGGAAACTGTGATTCTCCAGAAATTGTAAAAATTTGTGTGAATGTGCATTTTTTTCCCCCAAGGGAATCTTTAACTTTAATCAGTTTCTCAAAAAGATCTATGACCTAGAAAATGTTATAATTTTCTGTCATTTTAGGGCACTGTATAAGAAATTATTTATCTTCACTACATATTAATATATGCTATCATATTAAGGTATTATTGGCATTTTGAAATAAACTGTGAACAACACTAAAGTCCTAAATAAATCTTAGAATTAAATACATTTTTCCTAAATAAAATTTGTCCATGCAGTCCTCAGTCTACCAGTCATGTAATAATTCTTTCAGAATATTTAACTTAAAAATGTATAGTAGTTATCATCTGTATCAAAATTGTATTTTGGTCAATTCACATTTATTAACTATCTCTGCTCCTTTGTGAATGTTAGCTTTACTCTGTTTGATGGCCTTCCTCCATTTTCAAGGAACAAGTCTTTACGCAGCTCCTGTTCTTTACATTTTTTTAGTTTTTTCACTAGTAAAGGTCTACCTCTTTTTTAAATTTCCAGTTTGAAAAATCCCAGGGAAAATATTTTGTTGGTCTCACATACCTACTCCTATTTCCCTGTGGCTGGCGGAGTGGATACTATGGTTAGCAGACCCTATGAAACATGTTTAGAATGAATGAGTGGGTATGAAAAACATACCCCACCCCCCTCCTAAGAGCCTATTATTCCCAGGAGGTAAGATTATTCCCAGGATGATGGGAACATAAAATAATAAATATTGGCTAGAGACATGTATCCCAGGAAATAATGTGAAATATGGCATGCATATATGAAATAGCATGGAAATTTGCAAGTTCCACTAGAGCAATGACATTCACTCTGGGATGTAAGAAGTATAGATTATAGAAGTAGGCAAGGGCCAGATTAGGAGGACTGTGTATGCTGTGATAAGGGATTGATTTTATCCCACAGGCTAGTGTGTTATAAATATTGTGATGGCATCATAGGATGGAGGGGGATTTGTTAAAAAGCAGATTCACAAACTCAACACTAGAGGTAAAGACTCCGAATCACTGGGGGCTTGAGGTCCTGCATTTTTGAAAAAGCATCCCAGGTGATACTTAAGCCAACTAAACTCTGAGAGTCACTGCCAAGGAGAATAGAAAACTAGTGAAGAAGAAAAATGGCACAACTAAAACATCTGTTAATGTGGCTACGTACCCCAGACTAATTAGGTTTCGTGCTGTATGGCCTTGTGTGTGTTTGGGGCATGAGACAGGTGCGTCTCCTGTGTGTACATCTCAGAGTGATTTTGGTCTAGCTAAACATTTCAAGGAGAACACCATGCTCAATGGCATAGAGTTTCAAAAATGAAGATGATAGTGAAATATCCCTACTTTAAGCTGCTCAAAGGAAGCTTTAAAACCCTAGAAAATGTTGTATCCCTGTAGGATGGAAGGTCTCTCTTTCGAAGAAGATGCAGAGATTCTAAATGGAACATTAACGAAGGGGACTGTAACCTTCTTGCTTTGATTGGGAAAATTCAAGTGTTAGGTAAGTATCCAGTTTGCCTAGGTGTTCTGATCCCCTTCATTAGTCAATTTTGTTTCTCAGAATCTATTAAATTAGAAAAGGGGTTTTGCTTCCGTGGTTTTTGCCTACCAATGTAGAGAAGATGGACAGGGCCAGGACAGAGAATTGCATCAGGGTCTTTGGAAATTAGCTTCATTATTCTGCGGTGGATTTGGGACAGTTTCTTAACAAACTGTCCTCTCTTCCAATCGAGTCAGCAGTTCTTCTAACCTTTTCAGGCATTCGTCTCTGCCAACTACAATCTTGCAGGAGGATAATATTTTCCATGAGAGTAACACACACACACGCACACACGCAAAATGCATCCTTAGTTTGTCACCAGAATAAGTGTATATGGTTTCATGGTTAAATAAGCTAAAGCTTGACCTATGAAGGAAAGGTTAGATGTGTGGCTTCTTTAGTGTGGAAAAGGATAGCCAGTTGGGTGTTTTTAATTTAATTTTAATTAATGTTGTTTTAATTTTTTCAAGATCTGATTTAAAGACTCATACAGCTCTCCAAGGCTATTTGGAAGAATATCTGTCCCCAGGTTCTTCTGCCCATTTTTTGCATTCCAGAGGCAACTATTTTCAACAGCCTCTTATGAAAAGTACCTCCACATTTCTGAACAATGGTTTATGGTACTTCTCTTTGATTTTTACATTTTAGCCAAAATCTATTTACTTCTCACTTTGGTAGAGGAAAATTTACCTCTCTTTAATCACCCCTCCTAGCACAGGCAAGCATAAAAAAATAACTGCCCATTCAGTTAAATAATTATTGGGGGCAGATGAATATTCACCTTTTGTATTTACTATGATCATGTAAGTCGTAGGCTCAGTGGAGCCATGTGGTATATTCCAAACACTATTTCTTTGTTGCATAACTTCCTTTTTTCCCCTTTAATTGCTAATTGTCCTTTTAAAAATTAAAATGTATATATACACACATATATGTAAAATGTATATATACATATGTATAAATAAATATATATATATTTAACCATTTCTTCTACATTTATCTAAATCTCCTTTCAATCAGTTCAAATGCCTCAGGTATTCTATTTTTTTCATCTTGACAGTATATCCCTCAGAACCTCTCTGACCTGCTTCAATCTGTTCAGCTAAACAGCTGTCAGCCGGAGATTTCTCTTCATTATCATCTTTGACAAAGGAATTCCCTTTATCTCTCACTTGTTTCCTGGATCCTATGACTTTCTTGTTTTGGGGGAGTATCTCCTCTAGTAATTTTTTTGAGAAATGGTATGTAGGATATTTTTGGAGATCTTGAATGTCTGAAAATGTCTTCAGTCTACTTATGGACGATAATTCAGTTGGGAATAAAATTCTAGGTTGGAAATAACTTTCTCTTAGACTTTTGAAGGTGTTGTCTTTTTGCTTTATGGTACTGATTTTAAGAAATCTGAAGTCCATCTTAAACATGAAGTTAATAAGTAACCTGTTTTTGTCCCCTCTCTGGATGCTTTTAGTATCTTTTCTTTTTCCCTAGTATTCTGAAATTTCAAAGAAGTGTGCCTTGATTTTTTTCCTATAGTTTTTTTTCCTGAACAACTGATTGGCTCTTTCAATTTGAGGTTCAAATTTTTCAGTTCTGGAATTTTTTCTTGAATCATTTTGTTCATATATTGCTCTGTTCCATTTCTTTTTTCTTCTTTCTCAATTTTCATTTCTTGAATATTGGATCTCATGAATTTATTTTCTAATTTTAAAAAATGTTTTTTCCTCAAATTTCTGCCTTTGGGAAATTTCATCAATATTACTGTCCAACTTTTTATTGGGCCTTTCATCACTTCTGTTACCATATTTTTGATTTCTAAGAGTTCTTTCTTGATCTTTGATTGCTCTTTTTAAAAATAGCATTCTATTCTTTTTTCACGAATGCAATATCTTTTTATCTCTCTGAGGATATTAATTATAGTTTTTTAAAGTGTTTAGTTCTCTGCAAAGTTTTGTTTCCTTCAACTAGCCCTTTTTCAGTTTATGTGTTTTGCTGTATATATTTTATATTTGAAATTTTCCTCAGATGTTTGGCTAAATGTAGGCTTCATTATAGGGTAATATACCTGGGCCATTTAATTGGGGGAATATGTCATATTGGTGAGTTTAGATCTTGTTTCTTCGGCTGGTTGTGTTACCCAGTGAAGAATCTGTTTCCTGTCTTGATGATATAATGGCTTCCAGTATTTTGAAAGCTGAGCTGGGGAGGTGGCTCTACATTTTAGTGTTTCCATGAAAACTTTTAGTTTTCCTTATTCCTGCCTTTTATTATGACCTATCCAGAAGCTCAACTTTACCCTTCCATAAAATGAACTTCCATTTTCTTTGTTAGACTGGGGAGGAATCTGAAGTTTAATAGCTTTCTAAAAAGATTTTATACCTATTCTCTAATTTTTAGAGAAGTTCTATTTGCAAGTTCTATTTTTACATTCACTTCTAGAAGTAATGTGCACAAACAACATATGTGGCTCTTGAGGGATTTTGTGGCAGAAATCAGGTTGCATCACAGCTTTCTTACTCTTGGCTTAGGTCTCAGTTTTCTTGTGTATACTATTCATCCTTCTGCTCTCCAGTTTCTAGAATTGTATTACCATCCCTTTATTTTTAATCCTTCTGTGTTTATATTTTAGAAATTTTCTTTACTTTCTTTTTTATTTAATGGAAGAGGGGAAAGAAGAGGTAAATGCATGTTTTCAATTTATGGTCTTTATAGTCTTTATAGTTTTCTGATACATTGTATTAATCAAAGTGTCACAAAATGAGTACTGCATTTGGAATAAGAACAAGTAGGTTCAAATTCTAGGTGTAGTACTGTTTAAGGGTATGACTTTAGACAGGTAACTCCTCTCAGTCTCAGTCTTCATTGGTAAAATGGGCATAATGATCTAATTTATTAGTCGGAAGACTTTGGTTGCAAAGAACAGAAACTTTGAGTAACTCAAGGAAACGGCATTAAATGAAAGTCTACCTAGAGTTCAGCAATCAAAGGGAAGGTTGAAGGATGACTTGAAACAAAGCCTCTTCTGAAGGCTAGAAAGGAAGAACTACAGGAATTTCTGGTAATAGGGACAGTCTAGTTAAGGTCACACCATCAGGGCGAATAACGTCAACGATCCTTTCTTCTTCCATTTTTGCCCTAAATAGTAAAATTTCTGTCAGAAAACTTTGACAGGGTTCAGGTTATATGTTCAACTGCTTGGTGTACTAGGACAGTGCAGAATAATCCAGTCAATTTGGGTTCTAGTGGCAGACAGACACCTGGATTTATAATCTCACCCAGACTACAAACAATGGGAGACAGATAACTCCCCAAAAGGAAATAGGGTATGGTTAGGAAGGTGGAAATGAAGCAGGGTATCCCCCAAATAATATATATCTACTCTGCTTATCTCCTAAGGTGTGAGGATTTAATGGGACAATGTATGTGAATGTAATCTCTAAAGTGTTAAATGACATTAAAATTTTCTCATATTATAGCCCTGAGACAGCAAATTATAGTGCCTTTCAGTCATCAGAAAAGGTTAGGCTGAGGCAGCTGCAGGGAGTGGAAGAAGATAAGAATTTAGGTTAGAGATATAGGCAAATACCAGGCTATCTATATATACCTAGCCAGACTATTCTCTGTCAAATTAACTTGCCATAAAAAGGTATCATCCCTAGAAACCTTCCTGTTCATTTGTTTACATTTTTCTCACCTATTTACCCCAACTGGATTGCAAGTTCTATTAGATCAAGGACCTTGTCTGTCTTGTTCATTTCTCTCTTCTTTGTGTCAAGGACAATGCCTGGAACATTGTAAGTGTTCAGTTAATATTTTTTGAATAAATGTTGAATACGTTAATTATGACCTGATTTGGGCCCAGTGGAAAAAAAATGTCTCCCTAGGAAGGGCAGACACGGGATTTACCCCATCCTCTTTCTACCCAGCAGGGCCCAGTGATTTGTACTGACTTCATATTCACCTTGCCTTATTCCTTGTTGATGACTGCACTGGCACTTCATTTAGACATTTACTGATTTATGTACATGTTGAGGTTCAAAGAATGCACAGAAAAATGTTTTGACTAGTCCATCCCTTTGGATTCTTGAATCTTGTGCTTATTATGTTTAGATACTTCTTATATGTTTTCCTTGGAAATATATTAATACTCTCACTATGTAAGCAGTGTGTTTAGGTATTATATCTCACTCAGTGTTTCCGATGTTTTTTTTTTTTTTTGAGGTGTTTACTTTTATTTTGGAGAATAATATGTAACATCCTATTGAACAGTGAATGGAACACTGAGTTAATCATCTAATGGACTTAACAAGTCAATATTACTTACACAATTTTTGATTGATTCAGTTGATAGATATTTTAACCTGTTTTGTAAAGTTCTTTACCTGGTGGCATTTTAGGAGCTATAACTTACTAAGAACAGGATTTTCAGTGTAGTGCCTTTTAGAAGAATTAAGGACAAATCATTATTTGGGTTGCAGGGTCACAATCTCAAATGACAACAGAGGCCACTTGGTATAAGGAATTGGTGCTGAGGTGCTTGTCTCTTACGGCCACGCATGACACCTGCCTTATAGTGTGACTGTCTCAGTCTGCTTGGGCTGCTATAACAGAATATCATAGACTGGGTGGTTAAAACAACAATTTTAGATTTGAGAAACAATAATTGTTTCTCAAAAATAAATTTGAGAAACAATTTATTTCTCACAGTTCTGGCGCCTAGAAATCCAAGATCGGGGGCTAACATGGTCAGTTTCTTGGTGAGGGTCCTCTTCCTGTTTATGTCTTCACATGGCCTTCCTGGGTGTGTGCCCTAAGAGAGAGCTCTCGGGTCTCATCCTCTTTGTATTGATATAAAGGCATTAATCCCATCATGAGGGTCCCACCTTCACAACCTAATCTAACTCTAATTACCTTATTACCATATTCCTAATTACCAAAGACCCCATATCCAAATACCATCATGTTGGGGTTATGGTTTCAACATATGAATTTTGGGGGCATGCAGACATTCAGTCGGTAGCAATGACCTTTGTTTTATTTTATAGTTAAGCTATTCAATAGGCCATCATATTAATTAAAACTTCAACATACACCTAATCAAAATTAATTTCTTCCTCAAAGAAAATAGCTTACTCACATTTCTGCCAACTGCCTAAGCACTTTGTTCTACTGCCCTTTATAACAGTATCTGGGCTAAACAACAAGTTCTGAAGATTTTGCTCATGGGTTCCCAGAGTTTGACGCATGATTCAGGCTGAGTACACTTAAGAGGATTGCATGAAAATCATTGCTGCTTTTTCCTTCTTGGGAAGAAAAAATAGATCTGAAAATCGGGTTCATTTATCCTTATATCAGAAGATTCAGTTTCTTGCCTCAACTCTCTGGCTGAATAGTTGTGTGTTCTTGAGAAACTCTTCTTTTAAAATGTAACCGCAAAATTGGGATAATGCCATCCTGCTCTTCCCCACAAGACAATGAGAGTCAAACAAAATGATATAATGGAAAAACTCTATTGAAATATATAATCTCCTTTATAAAGGCAATGAGTTATTATTTTAAAAAAGTGCAGCCGGTTACATAAAAGTACATGTAAAACATATCATTGCCTCTAAGAGTTTAAGATCTAAGACAATATGTAGGCAGGAAGATAAGAGCTCCCTGCAAATGCTATTGTAACTGGGAAAAATTGTGAAATCTGGACATAAAATAAGTGTCAAGATTCTGGAAATGTGCCCATTTACAGCACAGTTGTTGACATCAAGTAGAATAATGATTTCATTTAAGTTCTGATAACTGCTATTACCTGTCTTTTTTTTTAACTGAGGATATTATTTCCTGCTCTTTCTGTTTTTTCATACTAGGCAGATAGCAAAATTTGAAAGTAGTGTGAATTCATAAATGAAATGAAGTAGTGTGAATTCATAAATGAAATGAAGCCATCTGAAAGGGATCTGCTCTTTCAAAGCCTCTCTTGGAGTTTTTCTGATGTGACCTGATCTTAATGTTTAGAGCTTAGTCCCAACAAGCCACCTTTGGTTTACCGGCCTCAGCAGCGTAGCCCTCATTCTGCAATTCAGTCACTTATCCTGTTGCTTCATGCTGCCATTACATCCATCTTGTTTGGCAGCGTCATTATTCTTACCCTTGAGTTTTTTGGCTCCTTTGCATACAAAAATATCTGGATGGAACTATTGCTACTTTGGTGGAGTTGTTTGGCCAGCTTTTCCTCAAACCTAGTGAAATATTAAAGAAACAAGTAAAAGGGGGTCTTTGGTTTAAGGATTTCTTTTCAGCGGCCTCTGGTGCCCAGTTCAGTTCAGAGTGTTAGCCATGATAGATAGCTTGTGAGTGTGTTTATTGCTGTCTTTTTAGCAGGATAGTGCACATTTATCTATGCGCTTACAGGGACGGTGTCTGTCCAGGTACCCAATATTTGATCTCCTTTAAGATGGCCTAACTATTTTGCAGAGAGGAATGGCCCATCCTCTCATAACTTTCTAGATATATAGGACTGCTGTCAGTTTGATGATAATAATGCTGCTGGCGTGTGTGTGTGTGTGTGTGTGTGTGTGTGTTTGTGTAACCTTTGCAGGAGTACCCCTTAACAGAGGAACAAATATGAGGCACCTGTAAACCTCCCTTCCCTAATACGTGCATCTAGCTTCAGATCCTCCATAGAGCTGAGATTGGCAGTGGTTCTTCAGCAGGATTGGGTAATACTCAGTATAACTCCTGATCATTTTAAGTGTTGAGTTTCCTTTCAAAGCAAAGCTTTGGCCATCTGTATGTCTTCTTTGGAAAAATGTCTATTTGGGTCCTTTGCCCATTTTAAAATCAGATTGTTTTTTTGATATTGAGTTGTATGAATTTTTAAGATATATTTTGGATATTAACCCCTTATGGGACATATGATTTACAAATATCTTTCTCCATCCAGTAGGTTGCCTTTTCATTTTGTTGATGGTTTCCTTCACTGTGCAAGAGCTTTTTAGTTTGATATAGTCCCATTTGTTTATTTTTGCTTTTGTTCCCTTCGCCTTTTGAAACAGATGCAAAAGAAACAAAAATTGTTAATACTGATGTCAAAGAGAGTACTCCCTATGTTTCTTTACAGGAATTTTATAGTTTAAGGTCTTACATTTAAGTCTTTAATTTATTTTGAGTTTATTTTTATACGTGGTATAAGAAAGTGGTCTAGTTTCATTCTTTTGCATGTAGCTGTCCAGTTTTCCCAACACCATTTATTGAAGAGGCTGTCTTTTCCCTTTTGTATATTCTTGCCTCCTTTGTCATAGATTAATATCACTAATCATCAGGGAAATGAAAATCCAAACTACAATGAGATATCGCCTCACACCTGTCAGAAGGGGTGTTGTCTGAAAGACAAGTAAGAAGTGTTGTTGAGGATGTAGATAAAAGGGAACACTTGTACACCATTGGTTGGAATATAAATTGGTGCAGCCACTGTGGAAAAGAGTATGGAGGTTCCTCAGAAAATTAAAACTAGAACTACCATATGATCTAGCAATTCCACTACTGGGTATTTATCTGAAAACAATGAAAGCACTAATTTGAGAAGATATATGCACCCCAAGGTTCGTTGCAGCATTATTTACAATCGTAAAGGTATGGAAGCAACCTGAGTGTCTGTCTGTAGATGAATGGATAAAGAAATGTGGCATGTATATATAATGGAATATTACTCAGACATAAAAAAAAAAAGAAATCTTGCCATTTATGACAACATGGATGGGCCTAGAGGGTATTATGCTAAATGAAATAAGTCAGACAGAGAAAGACAAAAACCATATGATTTTACTTATTTGTGGACTCTAAAAAAATAAAACAAATGAACAAATATAACATAACAGAAACAGATTCATAGATACAGGAAGCAAACTAGTGCTTGCCAGAGAGGAGGGAGGTGGAAAGGATGGGCTAAATAGGGGAAGGGGATTAAGAATTACAAACTTTCACTTAAAAAATAAATCCTGAGAATGTAATGTACAGCATGGAGTCAATAATATTGTAATAACTTTGTACGGTGACAGATGGTAACTAGACTCACCATGGTGAGCCTTTCATAATGTATAAAAATATTGAATCACTATGTTGTATACCTGAAACTAATATAATACTGTAAGTCAATTATAGTTATATACATACATATATGTATATACACGTCTATGTATATAAGAGAAAAGCATAGCTTTGGAATCTTGGGTTCAAAACTGAGTGCCTCTTGCAGCTGTGACATGTTACACATGTTACTTAACCTCTCTGAGCCTTAGCTTCTGCACCTATAAGGTGGGGACTTAAACTTCTCATAGATTTGCTGTAAGATTTAAATGTATAATATGTAAAAAGCCCAATATAGTACCTGACTTTAGAAGGTGTTCAGTAAATAATAGAGATCTATCTCTTTGTCAATCATTTTTTTCCCACCTCGAGTTCATTTGTTGTGATGGCATGAGATACATCTTCATATTCTTCATTGGTCAATATTTTACTTTAGAGGATTTTGTAACTTCAGTTTCTTGAGAAGCTTTACATTTTATGCATCTTAGCCATGCATCTTGGAGAATGTCAAAATTGCTCTGATTAGTAAATAAATAAAAAGCTAAACGAAACCAGCCAAACTCCTAGTTCTTTTAATAAAGCTCTTTCAGTAAGACTTTGTAGATTTTAAGAGTTACCTGAGGATAAAATATTAATTTGTTTTAAATTCAGCACACTGCAATGAAGTATGCTGATACTGTTAAACTCAACTTTCCTCTGACTTGGGGGTGAAACATACTGAGGCCACAGACCACACCAACACATATGCTGAAGGGCTTTGCAAACACTACAAATTAGGATAAACTTTTATATAACCAAGTAGAGCAATGCTAGATATTTAATGTGCATTAGAACATCATCAGTGAGTGATATTAAGTTCAGAGTTTGTTTTGATTTGAATTGTTTAAGGCACTCAGCACGGTGAAATAATTTATCTTCTGTGGCTTTCTGGAGATGGGCTCCATGATTTGAAAATTATTTTACAAAAGGAGAGAAAAAGAAGGATTTGGTAGTAAGATAGTTGTATTTCAGAGGTCCATTTTACATACTATTGAAAATTGCATAGGCAACAGTGAAAGAGTTTTAAACTATTAAAATGCTGGCATTAGTAGAGTTTCTGTGATATCCCTTCTTTTTTTGCTCACAGTGTTGAGCAGATAATGAATGCGATCTTATCAGTATTCCTATAAAATACTTTTGTTATCTTTCCATCACTGAATGCAGGAGTGAAAAGCTCACATGGCTTCCAGGCTCTGGCGGGAAACAAAACAAGTGAGATGCACTGGGCAGGGTCCGTGGCCCACTGGATCCCACGTGGCTCTAAGAGGGCCACGTGATCACCTCACCTCTGAGATTACCACCACATCTGAGTTTTCAAGAAAGAACAAAAATATGGAATTTTTTGTTAAGATGATTATGTAATCTATAGGAAATTTAAAAATGCCCTTTTGGGGAGCAAATTTGAGCTGCTTGGGCACATAGTTTGTCTGACCCTTTACTTATGCATAAAACGCCATACCCAATCTGGGTTTAACTTTCTGTCTCATTGCTCTCCTCACTCCTACCCCTACCACCCACTGCCCTCACCTCTCCCGCACACGGAGCACTTGCACTCCAGTTATGTCAAATTGTTTTTCTTTCGCAGAGCACTTCAATTATTTTCTTACCTTCTGCTTTTCCGTTGGCATGCATGCTCTCTCCTTGACTCCCTGCTTCCACACACCAGCTTCACGAAATTTCTATATCCTCCTCCAAGTATCACCAGGTGACAAGTCTTCTGAGCTTTCTGTGAGCATCTGATCCCAGGACTGAAGTGAGTTCATTGCTCACCAATCTGAACTTCCACATTACATTGTATTATAATTACTTGTTTGCATGTCAGTCTCACTACTACTCCGTCCGCCACCTCTGTTCACTCAGCTGTTGTAGGGAACCCAGTGACCATAGACAAACCTGGTTGGGTTTGGTAACCAGGGAGGCTTCTGATTTGTCACCAGGACACAATTGCCACTATTTCTCCTTGGGAGAAGGTCACCTCATGGGGACGCGAGCTGGGTTCACCGGCTGCCCACCTGGACTGCTGGGCAGAGTGGACATTTGGAGTTTCTGAGTCAGGCTAGATGGGACACATTATCCATAGTTCTTTGTTTTTCCTCAGGCTGGTTTCATAATCTTAGTTCAATCCAAGCCTGGGTCATCTTCTCTGCCTCACTCCAGTCTCCCAGGTTTGGCACTCACATAGAGAAGCTTGATCAGGGAGGCAGGGGAGGGGGAGACCTTTCACATTATAACTTTGATTAATAACTTGAGCTGCAGAGCTTTTATTTTCCACGTTCTCATTCTGCACTCACCTTGCTGCTCATCATGGTTGCTCCAGCAGTCAGATTTTAAAGGTTTCTCATTCTAACCACAATGGGAGATCTCACAGGGACAGGAACTGTATCTCATTAACCTTTGTATCCTCAGTGCCTAACAAACAGAAGGAGCTGAAATACTTGTCAAATGAACAGTCTTGAGGGAAGAATGGATAAAAAGAGGGTATCGGATCTTGTTTTTTATTTATAGCTAACATTTTGTGACCCACGCTGCCAAATGTACCATGGGCTTCTTGACCACTCTCACATTTACTAAACAAATAAAGAGAAGGCTAACAGGACACCCCAATTGCACTTTCTCCACATTTTAGGCAGATGGAGCAAACAGTACTTGCTGTGGTTTTATTTCATTTTTACTCAATCCTCATTGAACTTGGAGTTTACCCAGTGTTTACTCAGCTCAGTCAGGGATCTCGTCATGGTCAATGGTTGCTCTCACCACAGTTTTCTTGCCTCATACTTAAAGATTATAGGTTATAAAAGAAGATTTAATTTTGAGGCCAGAAATTCATTTTGAGTAAGTGTGAAACTGGCTGAACATACTGTGATTTTTTTCTAGCTTTGTCTAAAGATACTTAAAAATAAGATAATATATCAAAATAAGCTAATAAAAATAGCCATCATTTATTGAACATTTAATATATTCCATAGTCTGTACCAACACTTTAAAAAATGGTATATTTAGTCTGCAACTTCTCTGTGAGTTATGCTCAAAGATGCTAATGCTCAAAGATGCTAAGTAAATCATCCCAGGTGTGATTTACTAGTAAATGTTCATCTGGCTTTAAAGCCCGAACTCTTTCTATGATACCAAAGTCTGAGAGTGCAGTTATACTTCATTGTCCTCAGAATTCAGAATCCTCACTGAGTCATTCTAATAGTTCCAAAGTTCTCTAAATTAGGAGTGGTTTGAGGATTACTGCATCCTCAGAGATAAAGGGATGAATGCAAGGCCTGCTCCCAGGAAATACACTCTCTGAAAGTCATTCATTTTATACTTTAATGTCTGTTTTGGTCTCTGTTATTTTATATCCACCTTGTGGCCAAATAAAAAGTAAACCTTTTGCTTATTCCATCTGCTAATTCTGCTTTTCTTGGTGATCATTATACTAAAATCAGCAATCAATTGATTTCAGTTTATAACCAGCACCTTACATGCACTTGGAATCTAGGAAAAGATTGGTGTTGGGAAGTTTTGGAGAGATTGCTGATAGAATGTTTACTTCAATATTGAGTACAGAGAGAGGTAATACTGAGCTTGCTTAAGAACGTGGGATTTGATAACAAACAGAAATACAAAGCACCTTCCCAGACATAAGGACTTAGGTATATGTGTGAAAAACAGATGAATGAATATAAAGTGTATCTTCAGCATTGGGTATTTTGCATGGACATTTATTTTTTTTTAACTGTTTACATTTTTAAATCTATACTTTTAACATAGGATATTAAATAGTATAGGATGTTTACTTAAGGTTATTTTTCAATTATGACATCATAGCTTCTATTTGTTTCTAGCTAAGTATGAACACCTCTTTGCATATTTTGTGTATATTTTAGAATGAATGGGTATTCAAAATTAAGAGATTGCTTTAATGCTTGAAGTTACTAGGATATCTATGCACAGCCCAATTTCAATTTGTTGAATGTTAAACAAGGCAAAATTAAAACCTACCTGATATGTTTCACATTTAGATATTATATAAATTTTTAATGGAATATGTGGATTTATTTTGGACTTTAGCATTACTGGAGGTGAATTAAAGAAACTAATCTACAAATTGACAAAAAGAAAAACATAAAACAAAAACAAACAAAGAAACAAACATGGGATCTGAAATTCCTATTAGGAATGTTTACAAGTTGAAGTAGTGAAACTCCTGCCTAACAGTGACTTGAATAAGTAGAGGTTTATCTTCTCTTTCACGATGAGAAATCTGGAGATAGAGGCTCTTGGAATTGGTTTAGTGGTTCAGTATTAACAGGGTTGGCATCTCTGTAATCCTCTAGGCCTTTTCCATGTGGTGACAAGATGGCTGCCACAGCTGTAGGCATTAAATCTGCCTTCAAGGCAGGAAGAAAGGGAGAAAAGTCATGTCATTCATGACTGTCTCTTTTGATTAAGAAAACAAAAGTTTTCCCAGAAATCTCCTGAAACAACTTCTGCTTATATATACTTGGATAGAACATTATCTCATGGCCATCTCTTACTACAAGGAAAACTGGAAAACTGAATATTTCACTTTTCTAGCCATAGTAGTAGAAGGTAGTATGAGAGAAGGGAGAGAGAAATGGCTCTTGGATATGCCAACTACTTGTATTTGCCATTGAATCATATGGTTGTTGTAGCATTAAATTAAATGTTTGGAAAACACTTAGCAGAGAGTCTGACTTAGAGTAAGAAGATATAGCAGTTTTTATCATTCTCAGTAACGTGTTTTATCATTATCAATAAGTGGCCATTAGCTTGGCAATCTTACATCTCTTTGTTTATTTCCTACGCTCTCATCACATGCTATAAACCCACTAGAAATAAAGTATCTTACCTTTATTTTAGAACTTTAAAACCTATAACTTTCTCACATTAAATTTCCACACCTATGCCTTTATGTGGGTTGATGGATTTACGATAAAAACAAATCATTTCTGTTTTCTGATTCTGTATTCTCTATTCCCACAGAAATATGGAGGAAAAATAGTTATTTGAAGACAATCAAATTGCTCAAAACTTTCTGTGCCCAACAACTTCATTTGATTTGTGATAAAAGAAAAAACCAAGATTCTGAGAGGCTGAGCAAAAAGCAAATGACCTCGCCTCTTCAATGGCCCAGATTTCCTTTCTGTAAAGAAAAATCGATGATTTCCAATCCCTCAGTGCAAAGACATATGATAAGCATATCATACTAATGTTGATACAGTACTGTCCTTAGGAAAGGTACGGAAAACTTGTCAAGGAGTGGAGGGTCCCTTTAAAATGACCTGAACTTCGACTGATAACGACAAGAAATAGATTGGTTCTAGTTGTTATTAAGCTGACCTTTATTTAAAACTCAAAAAGAAAAAATAATGTAGCAGCAAGGAATTGCATATACTCCAAGTTTTTTGTTTTTTGTTTTTTTGATTTATTTCCTCAAAGACCTTTAGGATATTTTTTCCTCTGATTAAGCCTAATCTCTTTTAGAAGTGTCCCTTCAAGTTTTAAGACTTCTTTTAGGTAGAAGGCATATTGGAAAACTGCAAAAATTTGACCTGGAAGTTGAATAGTAATTTTAGATAACTGGTATACTGCACTGGAAATGCAAGTAATGGTAATAACAGAGAGACATTTCAGTACGTAATGAAGCATTTAATTTCAATTTATTGAGGGAAAGAGACAAATGGAGAATATTACTGTGTTTAGCAAATCCACAGATTCAGGCAAAAAGGTGGATTTATAAGTTTTCAGAAAGATTTTCAGACTGTAGCAAGGTGTATCAATAATCTATTGCCATAATAATACTGTGTAATAACTCACCTCAAAACAAAGATGTTTAAAACACACATTTATTATTTCTCATAAGTCTGTGGGTTGGCTGCTGGTTTTATTGATAGAGGCTGGGTTGATCTGAGGTGGGCTGGCTCATGCATCTCTGGTCAGCTGGCAGGTAAGCAGAGGGCTGTCTTAACTAGGATGACTTTAGCTTGGACAGTTTGGGTTTAGTCCATATGTTTCTCTTATCTTTTCATCAGACTAGCCTAGGAATGTTCATCTGGTAGTGGTAAGGGTCCAAGAGTAAGCCAGCCCCTCAGTCACACCAGAGAACAGCAGAAACGTACATGTCCTCAAGTCTCTGCTTGCAACATGTGGGCTAGTATCCCATTGGCTAAAATAAGTTCGTTGGCCACAGCGGGAGACAGAGTGGGAGAGGACCACACAGTTAAGGGCCACAGTGTAGGGAGGCATTATTTGGGACCATTAATATAAGCAATCTACCATACTAGGCTTGGTTTTGTTTTGTTTGAAGAGTGTAACAAGAACAATCTCTGTTCTCTGAGTACTTCAGGTAACTTTGGTTGTATTGTTACTAATTGGCTGCAGAATTATCAAACTAGCTTATGTGTAAACTGGTTTGCTTGTGTCTTGGGATGGTAATTATGATATTTTCAGACCTGCTACCAATTTTCTTTTTATTGTTTTGAGAACTTTTATGAATATTGCAATTAATTGACCACATCTCCACAATATAAGCCTTTATGTTACTTCCCAACAGATCAAGACTCCTATTTCTCTCAACTAGCGCTTATTATCCTTGATTAAAGGAAAGCTCTATCCATGAGATAAAAAAATTCTTTCAAGTATTTCTAGAACTAAATTAGGCTAGACAAGAGGAGAAAAAGTTTCAACTAATTGGGATAAATTCCATATTGCTGTAATGTGCCACTATGATACTCGCCAAATAGTCCTAGATTTAGGATGATGTGTATATTGCTTTGAGCCATTGGAAAACTTTGCCCTGTAAGCACTCAGAGATGTGACTTTGTCATAATTGCTTAAATATCTGTTTGTAGTTACAAAAAGTCACTGTCACTATTAGAAAAAGTCACCTTATTGCCTTAAACTTTCTTTAACTTTGAAAAATTGTCTTATATAGGCAGATGCTGACTGGCAAACACAGAATCTCTCATTTTGCAGCTGAAGAAATGGGTGGGGTGTTTTCCTAAGGCAGCTTGAGTTTCCAAGGCATATGTCGAAAATTACATATGCCTCTGACCCACACTTAATTATTACTAACTTATTCTAACCTTGCCACTATAAAGTGGAAAAGCCCAGAGCAAAATTTCAACATAAAAAATTCAACTTAAATGCATAAGGGAATAAAAGTGAGGAACCACAGCAACTGTTTTCTAAGAAGTAAAGAAAATGCAAATGAGCACTGTTTGTGAGCTTATGAAAGAAAATAAAGCAGCCATCTGTTAAAATAACTCAAAAGCAAAAATTTGGTTAGTTATTGACTGGTCTTAATAAACTTGAATGTTGTTAGTTCACCTGCAAAGAATTTCAATCTGAAATCGACTCTTCATTATTTTTCAATCAGCATTCCACAATCAGTGTCAGATCACCATAGCCCGTGCACAGCAGCAGATGGACCAGATGCTGAACATTAAATTAGCAAAATAACAAGGCAAAATTCTCCTTGCAAGCTTTGATTCCCTCCTGCCTTCCTCCTACACATAAAAATTGGAGACAAAAAAGAGAGAGAGAGGGATTGGGGCACACTGCAGTTATATGGCACTGGGTCCTTGCTAATGTATTTAACCTTGTTTTGTTTATGTATTGACTTCTGTTCTAGCATGGTGTGTGGTCAATAGCTGGTAGTAGATGTCTCTATCACTTCTCTAAAGGTTATTTATACTTTCTCAAGACAAGATCACTTGACAAATAACTCAATTCATAACTCAGTTGCTGCTGCTTCTATTTAAAAGAGATTTTTCTGGATTCTCTATTTTCTATTCTACCTTCTCCACAATATACATATCTGTCTCTTTTCAAAATGGCTGTTGACCTAGTTACAGACACGGTCAGGAAAGAAAGTTGTTAGTCTTTTTTTAAAAAATTAATTAATTAATTAACTTTTGGTTCTGCGTTGGGTCTTTGTTGCTGTGTGCGGGCTTTCTCTAGTTGCGATGAAAGGGAGCTACTCTTCATTGTGGTGTGCTGGCTTCTCATTGTGGTGGCTTCTCTTGTTGTGCCGCACGGGCTCTAGGCGTGCGGGCTTCAGTAGCTGTAGCATGCAGGCTCAGTAGTTGTGGCGCACGGGCTTAGTTGCTCCGCGGCATGTGGGATCTTCCCAGACCAGGGCTCGAACCCGTGTCCCCTGTATTAGCAGGCAGATTATAACCATGCACCACCAGGGAAGCCCAGAAAGTTGTTAGTCTTTTATGAGTGGCAAATAGCTTATGTGTGCAGGTACTGAGAAGTCAAGTCTTTCATTCCAACTCAGCCATCCTACTCTCAGAAGCTAATCAACCTAATCCTTATACTAAATGGTTGAAGTTCAGCTACTTTCCCATTGTTAATGAGTATACTCTGTTGAAAATAACGAAACGGGCAGAAATATACATTTTACGATTCCCAGAGCAGTTATAGCTTGTCCTAAAGAAAACAAGTCTTCTACACGTTCCTAGATCACTTAGCAGCAGGTGGACCCCAAGTTAGTTAAAATTCTATCTTGACTTGACAAATCTCACAAAAATTACAGCAGTCAAAAGCCAACTTTTCCCAAGAAAGATTGTTGTGCATTTATAGGCACTGCATTATTTATTATTTATGGCAAATTATAAGAAAAGTTGTAGTTGCATGGGTGATTGCAATTGAAGTAAATTTTATTGCTGCATTTTGAAACATAAACAAAAACAATTAAATATTTAAAATAATAATAACACCACTGAATATATGTTTTTACTGTTACAGTGAGTGCAAAACAGATCATTTATAGTATTGTTACTGAGAATACATGATACTATTTTAACTAAAATTTGATTAGTATCTTAAAAATGGAATACACATTGCTACTGTAAAGTGGCCATGGAGATAAGACTGAGTTTATACCACTCTTTAAAAAAATGCTAGGATTGTTTCCTGTGCTACTGATGGCAACATGACAGGTGGAAACTCTAGAAGATAAAACTTTCTAAAGTATAAAATATGAGACTATTTAAGAGGGCAATAAAGTATCTAATCTTTTTGAGCAGCCTAGATGAAGCCATAGCCTGAAGACACCTGTATTTGGAGCACTGCTTGTGTTACATTAAGATGTGCTAGCTTCCCCATACAGGGGCTCTGTGGGTTGTGGGAGGTCCCTCCAGTGCTGGAGCAAGAAGGATCTGCTTAACTGTTGGCTTGTAAGAAAAGTGCATGGGTTCAGTTTCATGATTATAATGGATAACTTTTTGCTATGGAAATAAAAATATGAAAATATGAATGTAATTGGCAGGAGTGTTATCATGCTTTTCTAAACAAAATTCTGAAAGCAATATTGAATGAATTTCTTTGAAGTCAGTGACATTCACAAAGACAACTTTATGAACTCCAAGTATTCTCTGATGATGTCTTCATTCTCTAGAACAGAGGGCAGCAAACTATAGCCCACAGGTCAAATCTGGCTCATTGCCTGTTTTTGTTTTGTTTTGTTAGAGCAATTTTAGGTTCACAGAAAAATTGAACAGAAAGTAGAGAGTTCCCAGCAGAAAGTGTGCTCTCACCCCACCCACAGTTTCCCTTATTATTAACATCTTGCATTAGTGTGGTACCTTTGTTAAAATTGAGTAACCAATATTGATACATTTGTATTAACTAAAGTCCAAAGTTTACATTAGGGTTCACTCTTTGCATTGTACATTCTATGAGTTTTGCCAAATGCATAATGTCATGTATCCACCATTACCTATCATAGAGAAGAGTTAGTTCCACTGCCCTAAAAATCCCCTGTGAGTATTCTAATGAACAAAACACATCAATTTTCAACTCTTCTGAGTAAATTCCAAGGAGCATCATTGCTGGAACGTGCGGCAAGAGTATGTTTACTTTTGTAAGAAACTACCAAACTGTCTTCCAAAGTGGCTACCATTTTGCATTCCCACCAACAATGAATGAGAGTTCTTATTGCTTCACATCCTTGCCAGAAGTTGGTGTTGCCAGTGTGTTGGATTTTGGCCATTCTAATAGGTGTTGGTAGTTACCTGTTTTCATTAATAAAATTGTATTGGAATATAGATGTGCTTGTTCCTTTACCTGTGGTCTGTGGCTGCTTTCACGCTACATTGGCAGAGTTCAGTAGTTGCGACAGACACCATATGGCTCACAAAGCCTAAACTATTAACTATCTGGCTTTTTATGGAAAAAGTTTGTGGAGACTTGCTTTAGAATTTTTTTTTCAGTGAATTCCTTGATGACTGTTTTAGAATTTATACAGGTCCATCCTACAAAGAACTTGGCAAAAATGAGACTTTTGTGTTCCTCTCTTTGTTGGACAAAACACCTTTTGGGGGACATTATATAAAACAGAGGTTGCCCCAGACCAATAAAATGTCATCACAAACTGTATAACTACAAATAGAATAATCTTGAAACTATAGATGACCTTCGTAGGATGCATATATATGAAAGTGTAGGTATATATGTGTACATATGTGTAAGTATTTACTAATTGAGAATAGTTTTCATGATTGAAAAATCCCACTTGTGGTCAGGTTTGCTTCTCCTTCCCAACCTTCTTATTATACTTGGCAATAAAACAGAATGCACTACTTATACACACCATGACGTGGATTATCTTGAAAGATGCCAGATAGAAAAGAATGCATGGTTTTCATATGTGCTTAGTATCAATATTAGTATAATTATCACAAAAGATAGAAATTGGTTGCTTGCAAAAGAATGTGCTTGGAATGAATTTGAAGATGTAAGTTATCATGGCATGGAGAGAAAAACTAGTTTCTACTCATGGATTCAATGTGAGCTATCTATTGGTCACAGTGTCCCCTGGAGCAGTGTTTTCCAAATCTGGTTGCTACAGATTTCCAAACCTGACTCCATTCTGCCTGATTTATAATCTGAATTATGGGTCACCCAAGGTGACTCTGATAGAGTTGTCAGAGACTCCACAAAATAAGACCCTTATTTTTTAACTCTACCAAGTATCTAAGAAATGATTTACAAATTGAGAACCAGTGTTCTTCATGCAAGTGATGCTTGGGGAAGTTAGTCTATTTTGATTGGTAATTTGTCCAACATCATTAAATGAAATTTCTTTTGATGATGTGTGCATGCCTAATCTCCTTCAGAAATATTTTATCATTTGAAATAGGAATGTGGAACTCCAAATCACCCTAAACACGATTTTGCTAACGAAGTAGCCAAAATTCTGATTCACCTCTCATCCCATGTCACTGAGCCACCTGTCTTAGTTTTCTGATTACATGGCTCAGGCTGGGCACAGAGATAATGCCTTTACAAACTGTTACTGCCACGAAAATTGTCAACAACTGCGTGAGGTTGAACAGCTGAGTCAGTATAGCCATCTTTGTTTAGCAAAGCACTGCACCCTGTATGCTCACAGTGCTTTTCTTATCTTTCAAGTTGAAACATCCAACTCATCCTAAAGCATTCATTCTGTAATTTCTGATCAGAAACCTATGAAAGTTAGGTGAAGTGCTGAGAATAGAACAGCAGATCTGCCCTCTGGGGTGGTCGAATCTATCTAGTGTTAAATTAATTAAACAACGAGGCCCTTAGACTGCGGAGGCGCTAATGCTGTGGCCTACGTGAGCAAACCAAAATCTAAGCCTGCAAATGCTTTAGGGTTCCAAAATCAATACACTAAGGACAACCAATCACAAACAGCCAACTAGGCTTTAAGCTATAGCCAAGTTATGCTTTCCTTTCTCGGCTTCTGCACTTTCTCTAGACACGTCTCCCCCCGTTCTTCTCGGCAGAGCCCTCTGAAACACTGAAGGTTTGGCACTGCCTGGTTCCAATTGATTTTTGCTCAAATAGACTTAAAATTTTTAATATGACTCAGTTTATCTCAACATGATATATAGTAAAAAAAAAAGTCATAAATTTTCTCTTTTGGCTTCTTCCTCTTTAAAATCTTTTGAATAATTCTTTTGATGTCACATTAGTACGGATTAATTACGAGCATGTGAGTAAAAGCACGCTAAAGGGAGAGAGACACATCCATCTCTCTTCAACTCACCTTTTCACCTCCCTCGTCTGGTTTGGCATATCTTGCCTGGAGTATTATGGAAGATTCCCTACGGCTCTTCCACTCTGCAGGCTAGCCTCCCTCCAGTTCACTGTGGATTTTTATTGTGTTATTCTTCCTAAACAATATGTGTTATCTACTTTTGAAGCTTCCTAGTTTCGGACAGGGCAGTGTTTACAATCATTTGTTTAGCATTTAAAGCCCCTTACAACTGGGTCCATTATGAACCTCCTTCAGTCAATCTGAATGTATGGCTGCTCCTCTGTGCAAAGTAATTTTTACTCTGTACGTGCTATTTCATCTGCCTGGAATACATTTCTTACCCACCATTTCTACTTGCCTGGAATGCATTTTATTTATTTTATTTTTTTACCCGTCATTTTCATTATAGACTTTCTATTTCTTTTTTTAAAGCCCAGCTGAAACGTTAACATCATCTGGATTTTGCTAACCTCTCTGACCCAGTGGTAATACTTTTTCCTTTGTGCGCCTATAACATCCTGTTATTTCAGAAACCATCTTTGACACTTATGCTTCCTCTTAGTATAGATATTTATGTACTTGATTTTATATGTTAAGGTATGTATTTCTTTCAAATTTTAATGTTTTTGATATTGGGTTTATCTTAAAAACTCTATGTATATTTATTGATTTTCTTTTTTCCTATAAAATTATTATTTTGATTTAACTCCAATTGATGGTGTCTTATGTTCAGTGAAATAGACACTATGCCTTGTGTCCGTTTGCTATAACGTGGGTTTCTTGGGTGACAAGGACCATGTGTTACGCAATTTTCTATTTTCCACAGCTCCTTGCACATAATAGGTAATCAATAAATGCTTTTTAAAGGAATGAAATACACAAAATGATATAAAAATGAAAGATAACAATATACTGTTCCTTGGCTGTGTGTGAAATGAGATTCTGCACTTTGAAGCTTCTCCGGGAGTTCAAGTCATAAATCCTTCTCCAATATTTATATCATTTATGCCTATTGTACACCTGTCATGATATACTGGGAGAGACAAAATGTACTTTGCCTCTCATGACGTTTTAAGCATGATCTGTTTATTTTTTCTCCAGTCCAGCTACTGTAATAATTTTTATGCCACACTGCTTAAGTAGGCAATAATACCTTTTGCTTTGCTTTATTTTGTTTCAGTAATCTTGCTCAGCCAGCAGGGAGGCCTATTAGTAGCTTTCTTGGAATCTATTTACAATAAATCCTTTCTATTTACTGTGTATAGCTCTTTGCCAAAAGTCATCCAAGCAGTTTTGATGCTTCTTCCTGGCCCTAAGTTGGAAGAAACATCAATTCAAATTGCTTCACATAGATTTCCAATTATTTCTGTGCTTAGAGCGTTGAGAGATTTACCCTGAAAATTTACTATCCTTCTGTTTTGTACTTTAAGTTTTTTCTTCCATTTTTTAAAAAAGGCACTTAAATGTATCAGGAATTATCTTCACTTGATCTTTGAACCAAAGCATCTCTTCATTATTCTTCTTTCCCTCCTTGGATTGTTATTCTCAGTTTTTTAAGGATAAAGACAAAATAAAAAATAAGAAGCCTAACTCATGCAATGACTTTCATTTTTTATTATGTGTTCCTAATCCCTGTCTGAATAACAAAAATAATTATAGCAGCTAACATTTTATGTTTACCTTTTGCTATGTACTGTGGGAAGCATTTTATGTCAATTATCTTAATTTTTAAAAAAAATTTTTCGAGAAGAGGGCTATTTTTTTTAATTTTTATTTTTAAAAGGGAGACTTTTTTTTTTTTTGCTGCGTTGGGTCTTCATTGGTGCGCACGGGCTTTCTGTAGTTGTGGCTAGCAGAGCCTACTCTTCGTTGTGGTGTGTGGGCTGCTCATTGCCATGGCTTCTCTTGTTGCGGAGCACGAGCTCTAAGGGCACAGGCTTCAGTAGTTGTGGCATGCAGGCTCAGTAGTTGTGGCTCGCGGGCTCTAGAGTGCAGGCTCAGTAGTTGTGGCACACGGGCTTAGTTGCTCCACAGCATGTGGGCTCTGGGACAGGGCTTGAACCCATGTCCCCTGCATTGGCAGGCAGATTCTTAACCACTGCGCCACCAGGGAAGTACCTATGTTAATTTTTACAGTAAACTTATGAGGAAGAATTGTTATTATTCCTGTCAAATGTAAGGCAGATGATGTAATTTCTTTTCTCAAAATCCTCTAATAGCTTTTTATTCTCTTTAGGGTCCTTGCTCTGAACTAACAGGTCTGTTCCCCAGCTCTGGCCCCCTTTACTTCTTGACTTCCTCTTCTGACACTCTACCCTTCATCTCTCTGCTTTTGCTCTCTTTTGCTACCTTTTCTTGTCAGGCATAGTCTTGCCTCAGGGCCTTTGCACTTGCCACTCATGAAATGCTGTTTCTTTCCATGGATATCCACACTTGTTCCCTCACTTTCTTCAGGTTATCATCAAGGTCATCTTCTTGGTGACATCTTACCTGTCCCACTCTAAAATATCTATCAAACACCTATGTAATACTCCTCCAATTTTGCCTCTTTCATTTCAAAGTGTGAAGGCAGAGATTGTAGCCTCTTTTGTGAACTTCTGTGTTTTCAAACCCTAGAGCAGTGTCTGACACGTAACAGGAACACAGTAAATATGTGTTGAATGTATAAATATGAATTAGAGACATTAGATAATTTAAATTATTTTAACTAGTAATTAGTGGAGCTAAGGTTCCACATAGATCGTTTTATTTTTTCACATTCAGCTTTTGAATATACTTCAGGAATTTGTTGTATAAAAAGTAGAAGGTTGTCTGTAGCTTCTCCATAAGTAATTCTTCTACATTATATTGTTTGACAAAATAGACCAAGACTCTCTGTTCAGAGTTGACTTAGATTCCTAAATGTCTTTCGGAAGCATTTTTAGAAACATCATGCACACAAGTTGTCTTCTTTGAATTTATTTTTTAACTGAAATGTGTCCATAAACTTCTCATCTCTGAACTGCCAAATTATACCACAGTCTGTTGATCAAGATTGATTCTGAGCATGTGGGACACATTTTAAACAAGAAAGAATCTTGTTTGTCATTTGTAATGTGATAGCTAATGCACTGGAAACAGATTGCATGGACATTAAACTTCTGTCCACACATCTATGTTCAACAACTCAAACAATAAATATTTGCCTTGATGATTGCTTTCGCTGGAGAGATGCAAACTGCCATGGCTTCAAATTTTTTTGTATTCCTGTTCTTTTCTAAAGAAACTTTGACTTGAATATAAACACTGGCAAGGAAAATGTATCATTTTTAATACACATTTTGAGAGACTAGTTTGGTGATATGCTTCCGGAACAAAAGCTAGAGTATAATCAGTCTACTAATAGGAGCAGAAAGTCAGTTCTTAAAATGACTCTACAGACACCTTGTTAATGTTGAGGATGATTTGAGCTGACTGATTATATTGCTGCTTTCTTCTTATAAGAGATCTCAGTGCATGAAGTGGTTGTATATGTAATTTAGGTTTCCATGATTTCCAGCAACCTAATGATACACAGAAAGTTGAAATAAAATTCCCACTTTTTCCCAGACAAAATAGGCACATTTTCACTCTTTGAACATCTGTCTTTTAAAGACAGAAAGGTATTGTGGTTGATGGAAAGATGATAGTTTAATGCCTCTTTGGTGATTTGCTTTTCTAATAAATTACTTCAAAGTTGTCCTGCTAGTGCTCTGGGGACCCAGCAACATTATTGTATATAGTTTCAGGATAGAAAGAGGGTAGGAGAGGCAGCTTAGCCTAGAGGCAGCTTAGCCCAGAGGCAGCTTAGCCTAGAGGCAGCTTAAGCTATAGTACTTCAGGTAATACTATACTATACTAAACTATACTCTACTATACTATACCATACTATACTTTAAACTCATACTTCCAGACAAGTATTTTAGTGGTTTATATTTGAATCACATCTCTGTAATTCAACAACGCTTTGTAAAATCCCACTTCCTCTCTCATTTCTTAATATACCATAGTATCCCTGAATGTTTCATTCTCTCACTTTATTTCCTGTCTTACCAAGCCCCAAACCATGTGTCCATTGTTCTTGGAAGCATCCTCATTCCTCCAATCAGATATCACTATACCTGTTCTCCAAAGTCAGGATGATAATATCCTGGGGACTGGGTTTTCAAGAGAGCAGAGAAGAAGGAAGAGAAAGAGAATGAGCAAATTCTTTATAACTGGAGGTGATGTAAGAAGACTAGGATCAGTCAAATGTTAAATTTCTTTTGTCTCCATCAGAATATTTTTACCTAAGATCAGGTCTATTAATATGAAGGGCTCCACAATGGTCAGGTAAAAGTAGCATGCCTGTAACCTACAGTATGTTCATGTGTGATTCAGAGATATGAAAATAGACATTTGGGAAGGTATAATTTTGACTTTAACACAGGAGAACTAAGATATTACAACAGTAATTAATTCTTTAGTCATTCTGAATATAACATTTTAAGTTTGCCTTTGGTTTGGACTTTATAATGAAAACATAATTGGGATCATGGACGTTTCCCTTTCTTCCTTTTGGAGAATGTCCACCCCCCTTTCTATCATTATCTCCAAGCTCCTATAAGACAGTACATGTGGAGTTTTTGATCATGCGGGCTTCCTTCCTAACTTGATGAGCTGAAACGGGATGACGTTTTAGTTTTCCTTCTAACTAGTCTTGAGCTAGTTATAGTGGATTAACTTCCTCTTTCTTAGTCTTTAAGGCTAGCCTGATTCATCTTGGTTCTCACTATACATTTACAGATACATAGTGAACTCCTACTATGTTCCAACTATTGTGTTAGGTACAGGTTATATCCGTGATGTGTCCCTGCCACAATTTTGCTTTCAGACTCAGAACTAGTGTTCAGCAGAATGAACCCTTAACTCATGTCTACCCTGCTAAAATATGCTTGCCTAAATCTTTATCATCAAAATTCTCCTGAGAGTAGGGAAAATGGTAATCAAAGGGCTAATCCTCTTCCTTCCGTTTCCCCATCCTATAACATCTTCATTTGAGCGAAAGGTTTCTGTCATGTTCTTTGCTCCCAGGGTGGGTATCAAGTTTCACCTCAGTATTTGTTTTTCTTTTGGAAGTGGGTATTGCTTTCTTGATTGCATATACAAGACTCCTGCCCAGTTTGTTCCTAATTTGGGGCAGAGAGCATGACTGTATATTTCAGTGGGGTGGTGAAGGACAAAATCGTAACTGACTTGAAGTTACTGACAAAATCGTAACTGACTTGCACAATGAGATCAATCTGTTTCTAGTAGTCAGTCTTAGTTTGGGTCCCCCCAGGAGCAGATCTTGAGACAATAGAAGGACTTGAGTGCAAGTAGTTAGCTTGGCAGGTGCAGGAAACATGAGTAGGGGAGTGGGGAAGAGACACAAGGAAGGTGGGGTAGCCAGTGTGGGAAGAACTATCAATGCAGCCACTGCTATTGGTAACTAGATCTTAACACCTCTGGGAAGTTCTGAAAAAATGGTGTAAAACACACACCTTGCCTGTGGGGTGAGCAAGCTGGGCATTTACCAAGCAACTCCATTCAGCCCTTGGTTTAGACTGCTCCCTGGGGTAGAGGTGTTAGTTCCCTCCACCGCAGGTCTGCTGGGTGCAAGGTGTGGCAGCCTTCCAAGTCTTCAAAGGCTCCTGGGCAAAGAGATGCAGATTCTGGCCGTTGGTATTTGTACAGGAGCAAACTGAAGTAACAAGATCGGAGGGATATGGGCAGGGAACCAGCAACATCTGCTCTAGACTGATAGTCCACGATTTTTATTTTCATGATTTCCAGTCATTTGGCACACGTAAAATGCTTAGCACTTATTTCTCAGCCCATTTAAAGTACTCAAAATTTACTTTCTTCTTATTCTTTTGGGTAAATAAAATTTCTGCATCATGAAATAACTTGACATGACTAATCTTCATACCTGAACACTTCATTTATCAATGACAGGATTAGTGCAAAACTAGTCTTATCAAGTAATACTTAAGGGTGTTGTATATTTGATCAAAACTATTTTGGTAAGTTCTATTATAGCCCTGCTATTTGTGATTGGAATTTCTTCATACATTTTTAATGCTTAGAATAGACACATGTTAACCTGCCTGTAGAATTTTAAAATGCTAGAGCTAAAAATAAACATACAGATTATATAATCAGGGCTCTTGCCACCTGGTAGCTATTCAGCAGATGAGGAAACTAAGGGTCAGCGAGAATCACTTGCCTAAAGCTCTGAAAATAGTCTTTTCTTTCTATAACCCTGCATAAAGCTGGAGAGAACTCTAGATACAGGGTAAAATGTTTTGTTTTCCTGGGACTGAGGATTAGATTATAAACTTCTGGAACTAATGTGGAAGTCTCTGCATTTAGAGTTGTTGGCTACGTCTTGGAACTTAAACCACTTGTTCCTGGGGTTTCTTTTCTCCTTGAGGTGGAGATACAACAGTGATAGGGTTTCCTTATCTTTGTGGATCATACATATGGCTCAGATGGGGTACTTACTATTTTTTTAAACATAGGCTTGACTTTCATCATCTGCATACTCCTTGCACCCAGTCTGTTGGCCTCATTTTATGTTTAACACTGTGCTTTGATGCTTGACTTCTTATTAATTTTACTTCCAGAAAATTCCCTGGACTGGCTTCTATTATAAAGGCTTTTTATTAAAACTGAGAAGAGTAAAGTGTATAAGCAAGTGGGAATACTTTAAATTCTCTCCATCTTGATTTCTACTAGATATTTAAGATTTATAATAAAGCAAAATACATTGAATGCCCAGACATTTAAATATGGACTTTCTTTTGCTTTTACTCATTGTTGCATGCTTCTCAGTATTGAGGCTACAGAAACTGTGAAATTTTTCTTGGGAATTCTTAAAGGGCTATCAAAATTATTAAATAAAACAAATTCCCTTAGGTGATAATGAATTTTTAACCAACTGTTAGGACAGAAATCTCTTTTTTTGTAAAGATGATTCTAAATTAAAAGGTATTGTCAAATAGAGTAATCCAAAAATTAAAAGGTGATCAAAAAGAATCTCAACTACATGGAAACTAAGAAATTCACTCCCAGGTTATTCTCAAATCCAAGAGAAGACAGTGAATATTGCAAATTCTTTAGAAAGCAATTTAATGAGACACATCACATACAAACCTACAGGCTATAGTACAAGTTGTAATCAGAGTCCTAATGCTTACCTTAGCAGAGAAAGCAAAAAATAAAAGAATTAAGAAGTTAGGAAAAAGAAAAATAAAGCAAGAAGAGGGACTTCCCGTGTGGCACAGTGGTTGAGAATCCGCCTGCCAGTGCAGGGGACACGGGTTCGATCCCTGCTCCAGGTAGAGCCCATATGCCGCGGAGCAACTAAGCCCGTGTGCCACAACTATTGAGCCCGTGCTCTAGAGCGCTTGAGCCACAACTACTGAGCCCGCTCACCACAACTACTGAAACTCATGCACCCTAGAGCCCACGTGCCACAACTACGGAGCCCACGTGCTGCAACTACTGAAGCCCGTGAGCCTAGAGCCCGTACTCCACAACAAGAGAAGCCACTGCAGTGAGAAGCCTGCGCACTGCAGCGAAGAATATCTCCCGCTCACTGCAACGAGAGAAAGCCTGCATGCAGCAACGAAGACCCAACACAGCTAAAAATAAATAAAACTTAAAAGAAAAAGCAAGAAGAGACAAATAGAAATAAAAGATGTTATTTATAAAAAAGAAGGCAAAAATTTAAAAAATTCTAGAGAAGATAAATAAATACTAATCTGGTTCGTTGAAAATGACAGTAACATCATTACCCCTTAAAGTCTATTAAGGAAAATAATAGAGAGTAAAACTATTGAAAATGACCAAAGAGTAGCACATATTTATTTGTTGAATCATGAATTTATAGAGTGGGAACTATGTGCAGGGCATTGTACTGATAAACACCTTATTACATTTAATCTTCACAAAGACCCTTTTGTGATGGGCACTACTTTTATCCTCATTTTACCTGTGAAGAATCTGAGGTTTAGCAAGATTAGAGAAAGTAATGTGTGCAAGATTACACAGCTGGAAATCAAACCCAGGATAACAAATCCAGCACCTTCATTCCTAACCATTGGTTGGAGATGGCGGTTCTTATTTATTTATCTTTAGTTACAGTTCTAATGGAAAACCCCAGTGTGGGTTCTATAAATCACCCTTCTAAGAATTCTAGTGTGAAGTTTAAAGTACTTTTTAGTTAAAGAAAATTTCCAGGAAAAGTCCTACGGAATAGCATCAAACTTTTAAAAGTTTGTTGTTGCAAATGCATAGAAGTATCTTTTGAATAATCACCTACTACAAATGTGGGAAATTTAGTATCAGTTGTGGGTAGTGAATCTGAACTCTTTCAGCCCCAAGGTTCTGTCCTTCCTCTGGTTAACAGGACGAACTTTGTAGGAGGGACTACATTCTCTCACCTGTAGAGTCTGACCATGGCGATTACAGTAACATGAGTTCTTCAAAACTGGATTTCTTCCGCCCTCTACTGAAAAGTCTTTTTAGGACTAAGAAAAAACTAAGATTTAATGAGAACAGAAATCCCATGGCCATGGTTGAGACTTTAAAGTAGAAAGACTATTTACTAAAACTACATTATTTTTCTCTTCACACTTAAAATGCTCATTGCTTTAAACATGCACAGTTTCTGAATCTGTTCAACTGTCTGCTTATTTTCTTGTTAATGCAAACCATGAATATGTTATCTGAATCTAATTTAACAATTTGAACTTCCGTTAACACCAAAAATAAAATTGATTCACTCTCTCAGCACAACGTATAAATCCTTTCAGGGTAAGGTATGGTGCTTTAAGTTATACAGGTACAAATTTTTAATATTTAAATAAAAATATTTTCCTCAGTTCCAGCATTTCATACACTCTTTGATAAAAGAAAGGCTGTTATGTTATGGAAATAAAGTCAAATAATTTTGGAAGGAACATAGGGTCTGTTCCTTGGTTGGGTGCCAGTGATAATCTGGCCTCAGTGAAGGGAAATGTCCACATATTTCCCTTGGAGGGTAGTAAACCATTTAGAGCAAAATAGTAAAATGCATTAATCAGTTTTTAATAGGGTAGCAAATAGCATGGGTGTTAAATCAAGCATCTGATTAAGTAATAAATATTGAGTTAGCAAAAAATATTTAAGGAATCCTTTTAGAGAGAGACCTTCACTGTAATGTAAGTTACTTATGTCAAATCCTTGTCTTGATTTTCCTTATGCACTTGAAGTGCTTGGCAAGCACTGGCACATAGTATGTTCTCAAATACTTGGTTGAAGGAAAAAAAGCTTATTTTACTTATACTAGTGAAATATGTTAATGCAGAGCAAACATTTTAGATAAAAGGCAGAAAGGATTTTCTCTCTTTGGGATCTGTTGAGAACCAAAGCATGTCATCAAATTAGTTGGGTATTTCTCAGGATGCTGAATGGCTCTGCAGAAAGGCACAGATGTAATCGTGGGTTGGAAATTCTTTGCAACAGTAATGAAGCCAATAAACTTGGAAGATTAAAAGAGATTCACTTCTAAGGAATTACAGTGGACTTTGTTAACTTAATGAAATTGTATGTCTAATCTTTTTTAAGTCTAGTGGCAAAAGGCTTCTTTTTATGAGACTGAGTTGGAAAATTCTCATTTAGACCGCCATAACATATTAGATTATGAAATTATTTCTTTCAGGCTTGTGAGAATTTTAAATCTAGGTTCCTTTCAGTGGAATATAGGTTTTTAACAGGCAAGTAAACATTCTTCTTAATTTTCCAGCAATGTGCAAAAATCAAATCACTGGGGCATTAGTCATTAGAGATTCATTTCAGTTATAACCCTAAAGTTGTCCCACGGAAGAAGAATGGGTGGATAGGAGAACTAAAATCGTAGAATTTTAAATGTCACATTGCAGGTGATTCTAATTCAGTATATTTTTAGCTGAGTTCTCCATAATCAGAGCTCATCAGACTATTGACTATATTCAAGAGCTAAGTACATAAAAGGAAGAAGTCAACATCACAAGTTAAATTTACCTAATCTCCATGATTATTCTGGCCCATGTTGTTAACTTTTGTGGCTTCCTGGGATGTAACTTTTGGACCCTATAATCATGTACTTATGACTTGCTAGAGCTTTGCAAATACATGTATTTTCTAACAAACTTCAGATATAGATAAAACCAATCTCAAATGATAGTATTGGAGTATTTTGTCCTTGAAGGGAAAATCTTAGCCAAAAAATGTAATAACTCAACATTTAACTTAATTTGGCTTTGAAAATGGTATTTCAATAAATGATTAAGGCTTTAAAGAAGAATGCATTGTTTCTCCACACTTAAAATTTAAAACACAATGGAAAGAAGGATTGGAATAAACTACCAGTTGACAAAATTTTTAAATTCAGTAAACTGTGCATAGACTTGTATTGTAGCTGTTGACATCTATATAGTTTGCTTACAGTGACTGTAACCTTTTCAGAGGGTCCAATGGATAGGTCTTAACTTGAACTATAAAGGCAGTTTGGAGAAATAACCCAGAGAAATTGTTCTTTTGAGCCCCTTCATGCAAAATGCAAGAATCCTTGCTCTGATCCACCTACCTGTTTAATAGTTTGCTTAGTAAAGGATTATGCCAGAGTCATCACGAGCTAGGTCTTAAGGCCAATTAAGGCTTGGTGAAAGGAAGATGTAACCAATTGATGTCCACATAGCTTAGAGTCTATTTGATCTAGGTCAGGTGAAAATCTAGGCTCAATGACCATTTTTTCTTTAACTTATTATTTAAATGTCTTTTTTTTAATTAGGAAATTAATATATGCTCACTGTTTCCAGTGAAAAAGGAAGCAAAGATACATGAAGAGAGAGGTTATTCCTCTTTCCCTACTCCTTTCCTACCTTAAAAAATGTTATTGGCACAACTTTATGCTTTCCCATACAAAAGTATGAGTACATATCAAAAAAGTGTATGCTTTATAGTTGTTTGTTTTTATAAAAATGCATCACGTTAAATATATTACTCTAAATTTTAATTTTCTCATTTAACAATATGAATAGACTTCTCAAGACAAGTGATACAGATCTAACCACGTATCAGAAACACATGGATAACTTAAGACACAGATTACTGGGCCCCATCCTCACAGATTCCAATTCAGCAGGCCTGGCGTGGGACCAGAGAACATGCTTTTCTATCAAGTTCCTGGGTGATGCTGAGGCTGCTGGTCCAAGGGCCACACTTGGAGAGTCATTGGCCTAATCTATTCTTTTTGATAGCTATGGACTGTTGCATGGAGTAGATGTACTGTGATTTATCCAACAATTTCCCTTGTTGGTGTCCCTTTATTTTTTCTTTTATTCTGCTACTATAAAATAGTGTTGCAATAGACATCTTTGTTCATAGAACACAGGGTTTTTATTTCTAATGGATAGATTTCCAAATCAAGATTAATAGGTCAATCCAAGAGGTCATTGCAATTCACAAATTATTTCCTATCAGAGGTTATGTCTCCCTGTTTTTTCATCAGTGCTTTTTTCTCACTATATTATTATTTCTATATGAGATTAATGAAGAAATGACATCTTGTTGCTTTTACTTGCATTCCTTTAAACCCTAGAGAGGTTAAGAGAATTTTTGTGTATTTATTGACTATTAGAATTTCTTCTTCTGTCTTTGCCTTTTCATCCATTTTTCCTTCAGTTACTTCCCTTTTTCTTAATTATTTCTGGAGATCTTTTAATACAAGGAATATTAACCCTTTATCTAACATAGGCATTGAAAATATTTTCCTCAGTTTCTCATTTCTCTTTAATTCTGCTTATGGTATATTTGCCATGAAAGGTGTTTAATTTTTACATAATGAAATATTACATAAGGCTTTTAGGTCTCCTATCTTGCCTAGGGATAATCTTGTATAATGCAAGGTTACACAAATACTCTTCTTAAATTTCTTGTAATGTTTTAACCATTATGTATTTTGCATTTAAAAACTTATTTCATCTGGAATTAATTTTAAAATAGCATGTGAAATTGGGGTACAAGTGGCAGGCCTTTCCCCACTTCAGGGACAGGGCATTTTTCTCCTCTGTGTAATTTCTTCCAGGCCTCTGGGTCAGTACAACCACATGCAGCAAATGGACAGGGGCAGTCTTTCTGGAAGAGAAGCCCAGGCTTCTGCTTGCTGATTTCCTTCAAGAAACAAAGAAACCTGAGTCATCATTGGAGACCCCAAACATAGGTAAGCCCTTTCCCTTGGGTCTGATCCCTTGGCTTAGATCACAAAAGAGAATAGTTTACAGCTGATTCTTGGTCCCTAAAGACACCTTTGAAGTGTTATATGTCCTGCTCACCAGCCTCCCATCCCAATATGGTATTATTTAGAAAGGGTATTTAGAGTGAATCAGGAATCTGTGTTCAAGCTGCTCTCTTCTCAGAACACAAACATTACACAGTTAATACATGTTTATACTCATTGGGGGAAAATTAGTAAATAGAGATTAGCCAAAAGAAGGCAGGAAAAATCACCCATATTTCAACCATCCTGATATTCCTAGTCTTTTGATATATATCTTTTCAGATTATATAAATAAATAAATAACAAACACATACATTTTAAAATAGTACTTTCAATGCTTTTTTTTAATCTTCCCTATTTTTTGACATTTAGGTTGTTGCCAGTTCTTTGTTGTCATATATACAATGAGAGAAACATCACTTTAGTCACATTTTTGTGATGATTTATTATTGTTCCTTTAGTATAAATTTCTAGAATGGTGTATATTCATATTTAAGATGTATATTCATGTTCAAAATGTTTCCAATTTGCTCTTCAGGAAAATTCTGAAGTTTACACTCCCACCAGCCATGTACGAGAATGCCCATCAGTCCATATAACTCTACAGAAAAAAGTTTGTATGACCAAACGCAAACCCAGTTTCTCTTTAAAAACCATTTGTTCCTTCTATGGTAGATAGGTAGTTTATTTTTATTGTTTGGTTGCTCAGGATTGATTTTTCCTTTTATGTGTAAAAAAGCGTCACAATTTCCCACTCTTGTATGTTTCACATTTGGGTAAACTACTTCCCCCTGCTCCAGGTCTGGGCTCGTATGAACACATCAATATACATATCCTCATCCTCTAAGACTGAGTAAGTAGTCCAAGCCAGGTTTGTATCAATTTTGGAATTTTACTACAATGAGAGGAAAGAAGTTCTCTCTCTGTTATTCTCCAGGATGTTGAAAACAACAGAGAAAATTATAGCAGAGAAATGGAGAGAGAAGGGGGAAATGGTGAAGAGAGAAAGAGGGGGACAGGAGGAGCAAGACAGAGTTAGCTGTGCCTGAAGCAAGAGCTGCTGCTGTACTTTACATCAACATGAGCCAATCACTTCCATTGGTGAGTCTACCTTTCCTCTTACTCCTTTTTAAAGGCACTGATCCAGCAATTTCTTTTCTATAATGTATATAATGTATATACAATATAGTCAGTATAATGACTATAATGTATAGTCATTATTCAGTCATCTAGAACGTATTCTTAATTTTTAAAGGTAAAATAATTATTTTTCAGTCATCACAAATAATTTGGAACCAAATAAACATGTTTTTCATTTTCTTAGCATTTACTATTACAAAATGTTTACTATTACAAAAAGGTTCACACAAGGTAGGTTGTTTGTCTCCTTGATAAAGTAGAGAACAGAGATAAGAGAAGACTTTTTTCTCATTCCTTCCTCACCTTTCAGCTTTGGCTATTATATTAGCAATCTAATGGTGACAAGTGACTTTGGTTCGCTGGTCACCTCATTAATCACATTAATGATGTCAGACACCAAAAGGAAGGTAGAGGAATTGCTTGCCTTATCATCTAATGTCTTTCCATTAGGGACCCAGTCAAGGAGTTTTAAAGACATTGACATTGACAGCAAATAGGCAGTTGATATTAAATCAGCTGAAAGCAATAATAAAGCATTCAGATTCCAAACAAGCTGGCAGTAACCTAATGGGACTAGGTTAATCATTTCATTTATCAATGTTTAAATTATTTTCCAGGAAAGCTCTTTAGGAGGTTGGAGGATAATATTGTTTTTGAAAAGATAATCATAAACTCTGGTATTTATTTGCACAACTCATTCCTAGGCTTGATGGAGCTCCCAAATTTATTACTGGACCTAGTATGAAAAAAGAGTCATGTCTTTTGTAGGAATGGCCAAGGGTTACATCTCGGAATAAGAATAACAGGTTAATACTGAAGAGAAGTTGAAAACCATGCTGAAACATAGACCACCTTCCCAGAGAGATTCCATCAGGAATTTAAACTTTGGGTCAGTGTAGCATTTGTCTGATAAGGTATAGACTTGGTTTAATTTGATTAGAAATAGATGAGTACAAAAATGCTAAAACATACCTCAATATAGCATTAAATTAAGTGCTGGGAGCCAGTTCTCAAAAAATATATACAACCTCCACTGAAAAAAATGTAAAAATATACTACATATGCCTTTGGTTTTATTCATGCCACGTGAATAGCAATAATGCACTAAAGACAGTGGAGGTACTTTAACATCTTTTTCATTATAGTGATCAGCATTTGATTAAATTGTCTTTTGCATCCTGTTCTAAGAAAATGTTCATGATATGTTCCAAGTACGAGGCACATACCAGTATTGAAGAAACAACATCTTTCTTTAATTTTTCTTCCTTGGATACTATACTTGGATACCTTGCTTACTATACTCTGCATTCAGTAATTCCTTAACAAATATTCTAGACATTCTTGTAGAAGATAGGAATCTAACAATAAACATGATATACAAGTTTCCTATCCCCAATCCAATCTATATTGTTATAGTGACAAAAAGACAATAAGCAAGTAATCTAGATAATTTCAGATAGGAGTATGAACCATGAAAAACATAAAGCTTTACCTGGGGTATAAAGTTACCTTAGATTGGTCAGTTAAAAACATTTCAAAAGCTAACATTTGAGCTGAAACCCAAGTAAGAAGGAGTTACCTCTGTGATGACTGGGTGAAGGAAGAAAATTTCTTGTAGAGGAAAGTGAGCGAAGTCAGAAGGGACTTAAGTTTTGAGGCTATGGTAATAGGATAAGAGACTCGAGAGATAGGCAAGTCCAGTTCATGTACAATCTTCCAAAAGAGGATAAGGAGATTATACTTGATTCTTAGCATAATTTATCTACTTCATGATAGTCCTCTCCTTTCTTTAAAATAGAGATAGCAAAACAAAGGGCCTATATTGTTCCTAGAAGGGTTGCGTCAGGTTGTATTTTCAACTGAGAGAATTAGGAACACCCACATGTTTGGTACATCACTGGTCCTAGCTACCATGGCTGCATCTTGTTACAACCTATATCACATCACAGAGTAATATGCCATTATAGGATAGTATCGATGACACAACTTAATCATCAGTCAACAGCCATCAGTTGTTTACATTGATTGGCAATATTTATCTCTTTCAGATTTTTAACCATTTATCCAAAGTTGCTTAAGACTGGCAAATAAAGGCTAACTCATGGAACGTTGGGAGAACTTTCTGCTCCATTAAAATTTTGAGAAAGAAATTTTTGGATTCTGGAAATTTCTAGAAAATTCCTCAGAATTATTTTCATTTCCATACTTCACCTCAGGGTTCTTTCCTAACTTTCTCAGATGGATTGAGAAATAAAAGAGGGAATCCTGAGACCTTTTCTCAGAAGTCTGCAGAAAGCCACTTCAAGCCCTCTTTCTTTCTGAATGCCATGTTTTCCAACACCTAGTCCCAGCATAGAGCTTGTGTACAGATAGTATCAGTAAATGACAAATTCTAATATCTTGGACACCCCTTAAAAAGGATAGGTTGCCCCTGGCAAAACCAACCAATCAGCATACTTTGTAATGCTTCCTTAGCTGCTTAGTATGGGGAAGTCAAGTCATTAACATGTTCTTTTGAAGTGATGATTTATGTGGTGTATTGTCAGGGTTTGAATGCTCAAAGGTAATGAGTTTTGTTTCTTTTGTTGCCTTTGCTTGAAGTAATGCAAAAACTAGCTGGTGTTGGCTGCACGGCTTGAGCTGCTCACCCAGTAGAGAAAAATTAAATGTTTAAAGTATTGGGTTGGTCAGTAGTGCTTTAAAAATATGTATAAGTGATTGGCTCTGCCTCTATCCAAGGGAATAACACCTGACTTTAAATGAAAAGTCCAGTGGTTGTATTGGCTAAGGCTATAGCACCCCATGGAAATCCTTACTAGTGCCTTTGACAGAGATTTTCATGCCATTCAGTGTGGTCTGTTCCCCTATTATCCAGACTAGAAAGATGACCTATCCTGCATTTGGGAGCCATACAGGGTTTCTAAATCCTCTTCAAGTGGTATGCAGAGAGCAGGAGGATTAGGATGGAGCTACTTGCTAAAACACTTGCTTCCCTGAGTGGGTGGGGCTTAGCGGTAGTAGGTGCTGACAGAGGCAGTATTTGTACTTGAATATGCATTACTCTCCATGAACCATGACCCAGTAATGCTGGCATGTAGGAGGAGAACCTAAGGGATTAAGTGCAGGGAATTATACCTTGATAATTCTCCTTGGAGGGAAACCTAATATATGGGATTCCTTGCTGTCTTTGCCCAAGAAGGGATGCCAGGCTTATAGGAAAGCTAGTTTTACTAGTAGAAGTAGGTAGTTTCCCAGTAGCCTAACCTAGTAGCTTGGGCAAACCAAGTTATGCCCTCAACATTCCTAGGCTCTTTAAGTAATATCTATGTAATTATATCTGTAGTTAGAGGGAGAGAGAGAGAAAGGCAAAGCCCATCTCTCTTTAGTCCTCCAATTTGAACACACTCCTTCTAGGTATGTGGCTAGTAATGAAAGCAGTAATTCCCCAGTTGGAATAGCTGAGATTTTGTTCCAGGGAATATGAAGAAGTAGAGTTGTGTCTAGATGAGTAATGGAAATATGTGTTCTTAATTTTTTTGGTATATATTTCTTTTGCAGTTTTCCTAAAATGAGCATGAATTATGATTCAAATGAGACAAACGTTATATTTAAAATTATGTTCAGCATTTTCCAGCAACAAATTTCAGCACTTGTTTCTTATGCTACTCCCTTTCCCAAAGGATTGAGCCCAGGCGGAATGCAAGAATTTTAGTACCTTATCTACTCATTTCAAAAGCATTCTTGAAATCTATCACAAGTAGCAGCTATTATAAGAACTTTCTACTCCCTTAAACACCTAATCCCCTGTGACACATTCCATTTATCCTTCTTTTGTGGAGACTACAACTTTAGCTGCCCCATGTGGTGAGATGTGCTGATTTTATTTCATTGCTCTGGATTGCTGCTTTCAAATTGCTGGCAAAATGAACTTATTCTATGCCGATCAGTTTGTCGTATTCCTCCTTTCCCAAGTTACTGTTCTAAAGTATCATCCAGTGTCTGAGATAATTCTTTATCTACTCAATATAGTTCTTGTCTTTTACCTTGTACCTGCCAACCACTTTATATTGGTAATTTGTGCAGGTCTATGCTAAGAGCTTCTTTGAAGAGAAAGTAAATTATGACTGCTTTGAACTCCTTCTAATCAAAACCTGCTGTTTGAAATTCTGACTGTGATTTTGCTTCTGCTAAACCGTGGACAGTTTTGGCATAGTTATTTTTATTCTTTCCAGCTAATGAAAATCTGAGAATAAAGAAATGATCTTTTGGTTTTACATTTCTAAAGGTGCATTTGTTTAACTGGCAAAATTATCACAGAGTTTTGGAAAGTCAGATTTGGAAGGGACCTCAAAGACCATCTGGTCCAACCTTCTTATTTGTTAGGTTGAGAAAAACCAGCATCAGACCTCAAACATACAGTAACCAAACTGAAACTAGAATCCATATCTCAGGTTTCCAAGCTCAGTACCTTTTTCCCCCCACTATATCTGATCTGTTATACTTTACTCTCAGTGGAAAATGTAATTTCATTTCCTAATTTCCAAAAAAGAGAAACGTAAGGAATGCAATCTTGATTCATCAGAGGGGCTTTAGTTGCAAAGGACAGAAACTAACTCTGGCCAATTTAGAAATTTTCTGAAAGGTCATAAGAGGCTCACTTAATTCCTTAGCACAGGTTTTCAGAGTGGGGAGTGATTAGGGTAACTGAGGGAGAAGCAGCATGTTCACTGACAAAGATGGCTTCAGTGTTCTTCTCACCATCACTAAACATAGACAGTTTTCTTTCTGACTATAGGCCCCTGAGATTCCTTTCCTTAGAGTATTTACTTTAGAAACCTTGCAACTATAAAATCTCTCTCAGCCCCTTAGAGATATAAATCGTTTCCCAGTCTCCTGCCGGTTTTACAACCCAAGAATGTCTTCCTTAAGAACCTAGGAGCCATTCCTTTGAATAGTAACCATCAAAAAAGATAGAGCCTCTATCTCGCAGTCTCTGTGGAACAGTCAGAGCCTTACTTCAATAAATGTCAATTATTAAATACAGATGGTCTTCAAGATTTGTTCAGTGCCTGAGTGATGTCTGGAAGCCAGCCACTTTCTATCCTTTTGTTCTACTATCCTTGACCTTTTTTTTTTCATCCTGAAACAACTAATGGCTGTGGAATGGCTGCCAAAGGTCCATGTATCACTTCTGTTCAAAAGTAGGAAGCAGGAGAGAAGTAGGGCAGCTTGAGAACTACTTCTTTCCTTTTATCTGGGAAGGATAGATTGTTGCTCCAGAAGCCCCCAGCATATCTCCCCTTATGCTTTATTCACTAGACATAGTTCACATGCTGCTAATTAGTGGCAAAGGCAATGGAATTAGAAAAAAAAAAGAGATTTATCCCCTAACAATGGATGAGAAAAATAAATATTCATCCCCCCCACCCACCCTCAGGGTTGTAAGAGAAGCCTACTTTCCTCAAGTACATTGCTAGCGATCTGATACCCAGACAAGAGCATGTCACTATTAGCCAGGGAGAATGGTGAAAAGGCAGTTATGTAGGGAGTCAACAGTGTGTGCTACAACCAACCTTGGGAGGCTCTGAGTATGTAGAGTTATGTGGGGTTAGATCTGGGTGAAGAGCAGAAGTCTGGAGCAAGGACTCCCAAGAGGAACAGACAGAGATAGAAATTGCAATAGATACAAGAAGCCCTGTAAGATGAGTGATAAAGAGGACTGTAGAGATTTCAAAAAAGCCCTAGAAGACTCAAAAATATTACTGGTCTAAAGGGTAATTGAAATAAGTTTCTGGCGGGAAATTTGCCAGCATATGTTAAATGCATTAAATTTTCATACAGTTTTTGACTTGAGAAACTCTACTTTTAAGAGTTTACACTAGGGAAACAACCAGCTCTGCACGCAAAGATTTACATATTAGCATGTTTATCATAGCATCATTTATAGTTACGTAGGCCTGGAAACAGGTAAAATGTACCATGGTAGGGACTTATGCAAATAAATCAAAAGTTCATATTTTTGAAGAATATTTAATGATTTGAAGTATAGTAAATGCTTCTGAGGAAAAAAGCAGTTTTCCAAAAAGGTTATGTGTGGGTGGGGGGAAAACGCAACATAATCAGGATCATCAGTCTTACATGGTAGACTTGCTGCAGATTTTTTATGTTATTCTTTATATTTGGGGATCGTTTCCAAAATTTATACAGTACCTATGAAATAAATTCTGTGAAAGACAGCCCTTAGTTTTGCCTAGGGTAGAACTGGAACCTGATGTTTATTTCAGATGCAGAATCTGTGGTCGGCCAGCCAAGCTTGTTTCACTTTCCATGCAGAATTTAAGTTACATGTAAAAACAGCTCACTTATAGCTCACAGTCTGTGGGTGAGGGAGCTGAAGCCAGAGAGGCCAAGTAACATGTTCACAGTGCTGAGAAGGGGCATCATCACTTCTCACTGGGAAGAGTATTGCTAAGCTAGGCCTCCTTCATTCTGTCCCACCTACTGTTAGTTCCCCATCCAGCAGTGAGTTTGAACTTAAAAATCTAAGTCAGATGATGACACACACACTTACTCAAACTTCCTAGAGGCTTCCGATCACACTCAGTAACACCCATATCCCGTGAGCCTATCTCTTGCTGTCTTGCCTACCTCATCCTCTGCATGGCTAATTTAGTCGTTACAATGGTTATCTCTTGTCCCTTAGACCCACCAAGACTGACCCTCTTGAGAACATTTGTGCTGGCTGCTCCCTCTTCTGGGAATAGTCTTCTGTTAGGTCTTTAAATGGCTTACTTCCTCATCTTCATTCATTTCTGTCGTTCAAATGCTTTCTCCTTGAAGAAGCCTTCCCTAATCACTACATATTATAGTCCCCCCTTTCTCCATCACCCCCCATTTTTTATTTTGGATCTATGTAACTCTTCTTTATAAAAGGAAATACTCTATTCTGTTTGTTTGCCATTTGTTTGTCTATCTTCCCTACTGGAATGTAAGCCCCGTAAGGGCAGAGATTTTGTCTTGCTTCCTGCTGTATGCCTAGTGTCTAGAAAAATGACTGGCACATAGTATGAGCTCAATAAAATCTGTTGAATAAATGTATCAATAACAGCCCATGCTATCTCACCTCAAATCACATGCTATTTTTATTATACCTTAATCAGAGTATTTGTATGGTTATAGATAATTTTAGACATGTATCAATGAATTAGTGATTAGAACACGTTTTTCATAATTCTTTCATAATTCTTCATAAAAACTAGAACATCAAACTGTATTTCTTTTTTTCTTTTCTTTTTTTTTTTTTTTTGTGGTATGCGGGCCTCTCACTGTTGTGGCCTCTCCCGTTGTAGAGCATAGGCTCCGGATGCGCAGGCTCAGCAGCCATGGCTCATGGGCCTAGCCACTCTGCGGCATGTGGGATCTTCCTGGACTGGGGCACGAACCTGTGTCCCCTGCATCGGCAGGCGGACTCTCAACCACTGCGCCACCAGGGAAGCCCCCAAACAGTATTTCTTAAGCAGCTGTACATCTGGAAAGAAAAAGTAAAGATTCATAATATTCTAATTATTTTCAGAGTTTACTTCAAGAGGAGGGAACATTATACTGACCAGAAATTCAGTTTAACTTGTCTATGAAGATTTATCACAATTAAGTTTTTCCTACTGCTTAAGCCCTGCTATTAATTAAAACAGGTGATTATGTTATAAACTATTTATAATGTGTTATAGCTATTAATAAGCTGTAAGTATTTAAAGCATCATTAGTATGAAAGTGCTTAGAGATAGAAAAGTTTACTGTGTCATTACAGTAAATTATGCAGTCCTTTAAAGGACTGCATAATTTCAGTGATGTGTGATGTGATTCCTGGGTATAATGTCAAGTGACTTAAATGTTGGTAGGTGGGTAATGAGAAATGAGTTTGAAGCTGATGAGTTATTATCGCTTCATCTTTTGCCCTTTTTTTGGTCTTAATATTCAAAATTCAGTTTGAGTTACCTCCTTAGATAACTGATAAATTTTATCTCCTTTCTCAGTGGTATATATTCCATTTTCATTATTCTTAAGTTTCAATTCCTAGACTTAATAATTAAAAAATGATAGCTACCATCTAGAGAGCATTTATAATGTGCCAGATATTGTGCCAAGTTCTTTGCACACTCTCACATACAATCCTCTTAGCAAGCTTTTTTTTCCTTTGTTTTTCTTTAGACTTTTAATTTTGAAATATTAGTTTGACTCATTAGAAGTTGTAAAATAATATAGTGAGTTCTTGTGTATCCATCACCCAGTGTCCCTCAGTATAATTGCTTACATAACCATAGTACATTGTCAAAACCAGGAAATTGACATTAATAAACTATTAACTTGAATCCAGACCATATTCAGATTACATCGGTTTTACATGCATTTTTTGGTATACAGTTTTATGAAATTTTACCATATGCATCTATTCATGTAACCATTATCACAATCAAGATACAGAGTTCCATCATTGCAAAGAAATTTCCTCAAGTTATCCCATAATAGTCACACATCCCAACTAAACAATCTGATAACCACTGATCTCTTTTCAATTGCTATAACTTTATTACTTTAAGCATATTATATAATTAGAACTGTCAGCAACCTGTTAAAGCAGGTACTATTATTTTCTTCATTTCAACCTAGGACACAAAGATGCCAAGAGTCTGGGAGGATGCCATGTTAAAAATCAGCTGGCCAGTAAGAAATGGGCTGGGATTCTAACACAGGCTTATTTGACTCCAAAGCCTATGCTCTTATCTATGCTGCTCATTTTTCTTCACTTACTTTGTAACTGATAAATGCCTAGGTCCTAATGATATTAAAATTATTATTTACAGGAGTTATACACAAGTTTCCCTTTGAAAATTTTTGTTATTTTTCCAAGTGAAATAGTCTTTAATGAGTTAGTTTAGATATCTCTATTTGAGTAGAGTAGAACATTATAGAATGTATGGCAGTAAATGGATCTTTCAATGGAATGGAGCTTATCTTGGAGGACGTCTACTCTAGCACATTACCTGGCCCTTTCTTAATGTTATATGCAAAGGAAATTTTGACCATTTTGATGTTACTTATACCTTCCAGTTGAAAGATTTGCCAAATTGGAGGATTCACAGGGGACCATAAAGGAAAGTAAATCAAAGATGGTTACAAATGCAGCAGCGTTAGGTGAGTCACTAAATACAAATTTTGAAAAATGGAATAGACAAATATCTATACTAGGTAGTTTAAATCAGATTGAAAACTGGTGTATTGTGTATTAAATATGGCCTACAGGTGTTTTTATTTAGTCTGTGTAGTGTTTGAAAAACATCATTTTGAAATAGTTACAAATATCTAAAAATGGAAAGTTATAATACAAACTCTGAGTTTCTGGCTTCTTTTGGAAAATGAAATAATCTGGGACATTGATTCTGCACTAAAGCTGAAGATAAGTCATTACTTTCTCCTCTATGTTGGATATATTCTTTTCAGTGTGCTTTAGTCCTGCTTTTGAGTTTGTGACATCTGGTCAGGAGACCGAGTGAGGTGATCTCTTGAGATCACTTCTGGTTCTACAGTTTTAAAATTCTTTTTTTAAAATTAATTAATTAAGTCAGTAAGTAAGTAATTTTGGCTGTATTGAGTCTTCATTGCTGTGCATCAGCTTTCTCTCTAGTTGTGGCGAACGGGGGCTACTCTTCGTTGTGGTGCATGGGCTTCTCATTGTGGTGGCTTCTCTTGTTGTGGAGCATGGGCTCTAGGTGCGCGGGCTTCAGTAGTTGTGGCACATGGGCTTAGTTGCTCCGCGGCATGTGGGATCTTCCCGGACTAGGGCCCGAACCCGTGTCCCTTGCATTGGCAGGCAGATTCTTAACCACTGTGCTACCAGGGAAGTCCCAACAATTTTAAAATTCTTGAATTAGAATTTTAATTACTCTCCCTAGAAAAGCATTTTCTATACTTTGCTCTGTAGAACAATGCTTCTACAAGATGATAGCAGATGACAAGGACTTGAAGGTCAAATAAAATTGGAAATGCTGAGTACTTTATTCCACTTTGGAAATTCATAATCATATTTACATGTTAATAAAGGCTCTGAGAAATTGACAATTATAAGGCCGGTTTAGCCTTGTCTAACTCAGTATTTCCTATATTTATTTGACTATATAAATACCTTGTGTGTATATATATAAGTGCATGTCTTATGTATGTATATAGGTGTGTGTGTATGTGTTTTTGTATACACACCATCACTTCTTAGAACAAGTTCTTTTATTTTTTATTAAAAAGTTTTTATTAAAAAGTTCTTTTGGCAACTGCTTATTAAGATTAGAAATGTTTGAGGGCTTCCCTGGTGGCTCAGTGGTTAAGAATCCGCCTGCCAGTGCAGGGGACATGGGTTCAAGCCCTGGTCCGGGAAGATCCCACGTGCTGCGGAGCAACTAAGCCTGTGAGCCACAACTACTGAGCCTGGGTGCCCCAACTACTGAAACCTGCACACCTAGAGCCCGTGCTCCTCAACAAGAGAAGCCACTGCAATGAAAAGCCCGTGCACCACAACGAAGAGTAGCCCCCCACTCACCGCAACTAAAGAAAGCCTGCGCACAGCAACAGACACCCAATGCAGCCCAAAATAAATAAATAAAATAAATAAATTTATTAAAAAATGATTAGAAATGTTTGAGCCTTCAGTTAACATCCAAAATAATTGAGTTTTTGGAAATAAAAGTCTTAAATTTTCATTCCACTTCTCTGAAATCAGCATGGCATACCCATTAATGCTGACTGAAACAAACACTCAGTTGAAAATGGGAAAAAGGTTAAAAATAAAATCCAAGATCTTTGAAGACTTGTGAAATTGGAGACATCAATGGAATACTCTATGGTTAACATATTTCAAATAAGAGAGGAAATAGCATCCTTTTGCAGAAAAAAACTGCCAGATTGTGGTTTCAGTTTTTGCTTTATTTACTGTTAGTAGGTTCTGAATTCAGTAGATGATTAGTGGTGATTTGCAAACTGGCCCCCATACATGGAGGGCAAGGAGAGACCAGAGAAAGAGGCAGACCACTCCAGATTGGTAGGTGGCAGTTTCACTGAGCAAGGGGACTTACATACAAAGCTTGCCTTGGGCAGCTGCAAAATGAGACCTTCGCACGCACCCACCAGAATCTTAAGTTTATGTAGAAGCCCTAACGGGATTCATTCATGTATATTGTCCAGATGGTCTCAACAACACATTACTCTCATAAGGCTGTGTCCTTGAAAACAGTTCCTACTTGGGAAGAGTGGGCAAAACATACATTCCAAGGACACAGGAGGGAGTGAGGAGCCTCCAATTCCCTGAGTCCAGATCAAGGGTCAACTGGAGGTCACATCCTCTTGATGATTTCCTTCAAAAATCAGCCAGGCTGATGTTTGAAGATGCATGCATGATTGTCCAAGGAGGAGCATTTATCACTTCACTGCATCATTCATTCTTTCAGCAAATATATATCTACAGTGTTCTACAGGCTAGGTGTAAATTAGCGAGTAAAACAAAGCCCAGCCCTCACAGAGCTCACAATGTTATGGGGAAAATGAGAAATAAGCTAGTAAACAAGGCAATCAACATCTAATTACCTGTTGCCCCAAGTACTGTGAGGAAAGCAAAGACTAGGCTGCTGAGTAGGGAATAAGGGTGAGGGGAGAAGATGTTTCTCTTCCAGTTGAGTGACTCTGGAAGGACTCTTTGAGAAGATGTCATTTATGCTGAGTCCAGAATATGAAAAGGAACAAAAAAGGATAAGCAGAAAGAATAAAATTCCAAGTGAAAGGGACAGCATGTGCAAAAATCCCAAAGTGGGAAAGACCTCAGTGTATTTGACCAGCTCCTGACATGGCCCTGTGACTTGGTGACAGTGAGTACATGGTGAGTGATGATGTGGGGTAGGTGGGAGAAGTAGGCAGAGCTCAGCCTGCAGGGATTCACCTTTGACCATGAAAAGGGGTTTGGGTTTAATTTGAAGTTCATCTGGAAGCTAGTGAAAGGTTTTAATCAGGTAAACGACACGATCATGTTTATGTTTTTCTAATATTGCTATGGCTACTATTTTTTTTTTTTTTGCGGTATGCGGGCCTTTCACTGCTGTGGCCTCTCCCGTTGCGGAGTACAGGCTCCGGACGCGCAGGCCCAGCGGCCATGGCTCATGGGCCCAGCCGCTCCGTGGCATGTGGGATCCTCCTGGACCGGGGCACGAACCCGTGTCCCCTGCATCGGCAGGCGAACTCTCAACCACCGCGCCACCAGGGAAGCCCTATTGCTGCTATTAATTTGGGTAGGGGATGAATTTAGACGCAGGGAGATTAGACAGGGGGTAAGGTAGTTATGCAGAAGAGGATTGATGGTGATTTTGACAGTGCTAGTGGTAGCAGAGTTGGAGACTACTGTATGGATTCCGTTCATATTTTAGATATGATAGCAATAGGATTTGCTGACAAATTCTATGTGAGATGTAAGAGAGTAGGATGACTCTTATGTTTCTGACTTAAGCAGCTGGGTAGCTTAACATAGTTTAATGTCATAGGGAAACCTAAAGGGTGGACAGCTTTGGAGGGAGAAGGTAGCAATTCATAATCAAATTTTAGAGCATTCTGCGGAATAGCCTAGTGGAAGAGTCAACATGGAGTGGGTATGAACCTGGAAGTCAGAGGAGGGGTAGAAGCTATGGTTTATATTTTGGGGCACCTCTACATTTGTTTCAATGTTTGAGAAACTAACAAACAGAATCTGATCACATATAGGAACCATTTCCTGTGAAGTTTTGGTTTCCTGGAGGGAAGTCCATTTGTACATCTAATTTTACTTATATGTCAGATTTTAAAAACTGTATTTTCCTCATTCATGTCTAGTAGTATTTCCAAAATCTAAAATTTAGGGAGTCTGGTTCTTGACATTTCATGGGTATAGTCCCAGAAGCAGGGAGAAGAGCCAGTTAATGGTACTCACAACTGGGCAGTTCGCCACCCACTCTTGGTTGAAGTCAAGTTACCCTGAATAACTAAAGGCTGATATCGCCTATTGAAGAGGTTCACTCTTGGATGTAACTCTGGGACCCCATTTTTTCTTAGTTTCCTTTTTCAATCCATTGATGGGCAGGTGGTGATGACTCAGTAATATTAAAATGTAAGCTTCATCTTTCACTTCTCTTGATTATTTAGAATAATGACCCTTGGATTAATCTACATGATAGAGAAGAGACTCATTTTAATAGAGGAACTCACGGGAGGTAAAAATGAAAAGTGTGGTTTGAGGAAGAGAGTCCTGGTCTAAGACACACCGTGATCCAGATGCCAGAACTGCTATTAACTGTTTATGATTTGGGGATATATTTATTTTCTCCCTTTAGTGTGTGGGGCTTAAACAAACATTTGAGGAAAATCTAAACTGAAGTGAGTTTTAAAATAAGTAGAATTACCTGACGTTCCAGTTTATATGGCTTTGTTTCCAGTGCTGTAAATATCATTGAGCTACTGTTTTTCTGGTTGGTGTATGGTTACAAGATCCCAAAGATCAAATGCTTTTTTGTATATTTATGGCATTGTTAGATGTAAGATAAAAACTATTCATTTGATGTATATGTTCTGTTTCTGTTGAAAAAATTAGAAAGAGGTGTTTTTTCTCTTTGCTTCATCAACCTACAAGTAAGCAGTTGTCTTATTTCTGAGATTCTATTGACAGCTCTGTGCCTTCTTTCCATTTAATTTTATTTGCCATTATGTCCCACTAAGTAATTAACTCTGCATTTTAGAAAATTTAGAGGGTAAAGAGAGCTATTTCAGAACACTGTTGAATAGTTTTCTTATTTATAATAGTTCAAGCTGTGTTAAGCTTTATCACAGGCTTTTAAAATGTGAGACCCACTTGCATGTTTGTGTCTGGATGGAAATTAACATCTGAGAGAAAAACAAAATTATCTCTAAGGGATTGAGAAATCAAGGCAATGGAAAATACAAAACAAAGCAAAAAAGCAACACCAAAAGCTACTGTCTTGACAATTTATTTATATCAAAATAACATGAATATTGACATAAACTTTCAAAGGAGAAATTGTTTTGCAGTTACACATTAGGTTTAATATATGGAAAATCAAGCTCCTCATGGGTCTCTTCTAACAGTAACTTCTCTCCCCAGGCAATCCCAAGTATGGCCAGGGCCTCAGGTAACAAATATACGTGACTATTCCCTTCTGTGAGCTATTTGGCTTCCTTTTCCAAACGTTTACTGAGCAGCTCCACTTGAATGTCTCAAATGCATGTCCAAAGTGAAATAATCTTCCCTTATCTATATTTGCTCCTTCTCTAATATTTATCTAAAATGTATCCAAATATAACTCTATATAACTCTCTCTGTCTCTGTCTCTCTCTGTCTCTGTCTCTCTCTGTCTGTCTCTGTCTCTCTCTCTCTCTCTCTCTCTCTCTGTATATATATATATATAGTTTGTTTGTTTGTTTGTTTTTTAACATGTTCTATGGTCCAGAAGTGGAAGGGGCAGTATCTGCATGGATACTCCCTCTCCCGTAGTCATCATCAAATCCTGCCAATTTAAATCAATTCATCTACTTTTTAACTCTGTGTCTAGTGCAAGCTACCATTTTTGCTCCAGTGTGCTATACATGGCCTCAGGGTACTTCTTATACCTACTCTGAACTTTTCTAAACTAATCTCTGCAAGATAGGCATAGTAGTCTTTTCAAAACACACAAAGTTTTCTTGCCACAGATACTCCTTTCTTAAAACCTTTCAATGGATTTTTATTGATCTTATTTATTTATTGAATAAATTCAACATATAACATTGTGTAAATTTAAGGCATACAATGTGCTACTTTGATACATGTATATATATTGTAATATGATTGCCATTGTGGTATTTCTAGCATTATATAATTATAGTATAATAATTGTCTATATTTATTACACTGTGCATTAGGTCTCCATGGCTTATTTACTACTGGTTACAAATTTGTACCCTTGAACAACATCAATCTTATTTTAAGGACTACAGGTTATAATATGGCCTTTAAGGCCCAGAATGACCCAGCCCCTGCTTGCCTTTTCAGACTTACCTCCTGCTAGTTTTCCCATCTTATGTCTACATTTCAACTCTATTTCCTTTTTTTAATTAATTGAAAGTATTTCTTAGTACATTCTCATTTATCTTTCATTCGTCATCTCAACCTCACTTTTTCTATGAAGCTTATTACCAATCTCCCAGATAATACCAAATCATCATTTATATCCATTTCTTCTTCCAGAACTTCTTGAAACGTGCTCCATATAGTTGTTTTGGGTTGGCCAAAAAGTTCGTTCAGTTTTAAGTAAAAATAAAAGATACATTTTTCATTTTCACCAAGAACTTTATTGAGCAATGTATTCATTAACCGAAAGAACTTTTTGGCCAAGCCAATATAATATTTTAGTTAATATCCTTTAACTACACTAGTCTACAAGTTTCAAAATGGGAGAGATTTTAATCTTTTATTTTCAACTTTGTATCTTTTACATTTAGAACAGTGCCTAGCACATAGCAGACACATAGTAGATAAGTATTGGCACTCTAACAGCATGTCATGGACCCATATTGGGATCTGTAGTAGATTCTGTCAGTTGTGTCACCTCAGCATACCCTAGGACAACTGCACATAGATCCCTTATATGCCCAGAGCCTTCTGTGCTTCTTTGCCCAAGGACTTTCTCTGGCTGCAGGAGTATGGCAACCAAGGGGAAGGCAGAAGTGCTAGAGAGCTAATATCCTGGAGTGACTTTCAACCCAGTGAGGAATGGGAATCTTCCACAGAGACTCTCAGAGGGTCTTTAGCAGGATTGATATCCAATTGTCTACAGTAGTAACTTGCTTATTTGTGAACCCTGTATTAACTTTTCCTCCCTTCCCTCTCTCGTTTTTCTGTTCCTTCAAAGTGCTTCCTGGTATCACCTTCTAAATAAACTACTTGCACCCATATCATTGTTTATGGAGACACTCAAGCTAAGACAGGGCCAGCGCGTTGCAAAACTCCAGAGGTGCTGTTCATGTTGTATCCTGTCCTTCAGTGGGTGCCATTTACATTACGGTATCTAAACAACTGTGGAAGAAATATTTAAGGAATAGACTTTGATAATAACTAAATCTTAGTTTAAATCTTTCAGCTAGTGTTTATTGGATGCTTTCTGTGTTCTAGGAGTAGAAGAGAGGGAAAGATGGAAGAAAATTAAATGGTATGTCTTTGACTTCATTGAATTTATTGTTTATTGAATACAAAACAGTTTGGAATACAATATGAGACTTTCTATATCCAAGTGCTGATTTTGCCTAAAAGATTTTGATCTGTTCCTAATCACAACATTTGTGACACCAAATGTTGCGGGGTTTTTTTCCTCACACCAACCAATTCTCCAACTTTCCAGACACCAACTAAGTGTCTTACAATTCAATTCAATTCTGACACTAACTACCTTGTGTTAACACAGACCCCAGAGGTTAAAGGCTCAGTGCTACAAGACTACCTCTTATTTCACATGTCCGTTGCAAGTTCTGGGCCTCCCATCCTTCTAGCCAACTGACTATGAGTGGAGGGTCCCCATGAACCCCTCCTCATGTTCAGTAATTTGCTAGAATGGATCACAGAACTCAGGAAGACACTCCATTTATTATCACTGGTTTACTATATTAAAAGGATCAGTCATGTTTTGTTTCCAGGAAAATTATACTCAGAGACTGAGATTGTTTTTGCCAATAGTTTATTTAACACAGGTTTACTGTGGAAATTGTAATAATTTCACAAGCCAACAGCATACAGGATAATGTCTCTTAATAAGCCAGTAAAGATGTAACATACTCCAAACCAATGACAGATTAATCACAGTATTGTTCCAGACAAGGGGAGATGAAAGAAATAAAGTTCAGATTTAGTTGAGGTGAACCGTTTCTACAAATTGCTTCTTGGGAGAGTGGGCTTAACCAACCGTGAGCTGACATCCAGCTGCCAGTGAAACAAAGGTCCCCTGTTGCTAGAGCACGTTGCTAGGGAACAATGGCCTTGATGCTGGTGGGCAAGATGATTCTCTTCTTGCAGCTACCGCACTGCCAGTAAAAGAGTCGCCTTTACTCCAGCGGGAGCTGTGCCCCACGGTCTTCGGAGAGCTAATTTAGACCATCAAAGGTTAGCCTTGCCTAGATGAACGATCTCGGTTAGTGCTCGTAAACTTTTGGTATTTACAGTCTAAATGTTCCTCCCCATAGTTGCTTCTCCCTATGTTCTTACTAATAAGGCCCCAGCAGGGCCCCTCAGGAGCTGAGCTTCCGAGTGCTTACTGGAAACCACAGATGTGGATAATGACATCCTGACACACAATTTTACTTTTATATCAAGACAAACACTTCATTCTTAAAAACAACTTTACTCTTAAAAACAACTTCATTTTTGTCATAAACAAGTGGATTTGAAATCTTATCAAAACAATCCACAGCAATCCACATGAACAGGTGTACAGAGTGAGGTCTGGAAGGGTCCTGAGTACAGGAGCTTCTTCCCTGTAGAATTGGGGTGCACCACCACTGTCCCGGCACTGGATGCATTCCCCAACCAAGAAGCTCTCTGAAACCTGTAGTTTAAGGACTTTACAGAAGTCTCTTGACACAGACATGATTGATTAAATCATTGGCCATTGGTGATTAGCTCAAATTCTAGCCTTTCTCCCTATCCCACAGATGGGGAAGGTATGGAAAGTTCCAACCTTCAAATCATGATTGGTCTTTCTGGTGATCAGCCCCCATCCTGAAAGTATCTAGGGGCCCTCAGCACCAGTCATGTCACTAGCACACAAAAGACACATCACTCTGGAGATCCTAAGGCTTCTAGGAGATTTGTGCCAGGAATCTGGGACAAAGACCAAGTGTATATCCCCTGTTGTACCACAGAGATGAATACCTGAGAGACTCAGACCAGAGGTTGGTAGAGTTTGTCTCTTTGAAGCATTGTCTGATGGAACCTGTGAGTAAAGGTGAGGGAGGATTTTGATCAGGTAGGATGTGGAACACCTTAATTCCATTTCATCTTAAGTGACATAAGTAGGAGTATATAATGCAACTTAAAAAAAAAAAAATCGGGCTTCCCTGGTGGCGCAGTGGTTGAGAGTCTGCCTGACGATGCAGGGGACACGGGTTCATGCCCCGGTCCGGGAAGATCCCACATGCCGCGGAGTGGCTGGGCCCGTGAGCCATGGCCGCTGGGCCTGCGCGTCTGGAGCCTGTGCTTCGCAACGGGAGAGGCCACAACAGTGAGAGGCTCGCGTACCACAAAAAAAGAACCCCCCCCCCAAAACAAAATCGAGGTAACATTGGTTTATAACATTGTATAAGTTTCATAGCCTGCCCATGCACATGAATTTTGTTCTTACCAAAGCAGTGGAGATGCTTCATCAAACTAACTTCACTTCTGGTTATGTGCTCATTCTATCAACACTCTCCCTCTTTCAGATTACTGTTGAGTAAGGAAGGACCAAAAGGAAAAGGAACTATGAGTTACCCCATAGTTCTCTTTTCTTCTGAGTCATTATTTTCAGCATAAGTGGTTGCCTAATACAGGAAAGTAACAGTAAAAAATGAATACAATTGGGTTTTCTGGTCATTTGTGTTTCCTAGAATGCTATTGCTTTTTTCTCCATTGAAGCAAACCTGATTCACGTGGAAAGTGTGGTTTTCAGGGGCCTCAATTACTCAGTTTTAGTAAAAATTCTTAGTGTTTGCTTTGAATCTTCATAACTCTACAGACTGGAATGTTGTATTCATGGGACCTCCAGAATGTGATATACAAATTTTATATGTGAATGGAGTGACCAGGAATGGTGCATATTGTATGTATTTTCTCTGCGCACATGTATATTCTATTGTCTCATGGGCTTTATTTACAAAACACAAATTCAAAGAGAAAGTTATTAGCACTTTGAAACAGAGACTGAAGAGCATTAAACCCAGTGTGAGGCCCTTATAAGTGCAGGGCCCTGTACACCTTCACAGCTCACATGCCTGTAAAGCTGGCCCTGCAAGGGCACGGGAAATACTGTTTCAATCTCAGTCACTTGCTTACCACTGGAGTTGTGAGTCATAATCAAAGTAACAGACTCAGAGTGGAAAAGGAAATGATTCTTTAAGAGAAGGGGAGAATGGACTGTGGAAAGATAAATGCAGCAGATGTTCACCATGGGAATAGAAGACAAGGGGGAATTGTCTGTGCTATTTTCTGCATCCATAAAATACCAAAGGGTTGTCCAGCCCAAGGGTAAGTGGAAAGTTTTTTCTCCAGAGTACCTTTTTATTTCTTGCTTTGCTTTATGTGAAATTTATCTCTGCTAGGAACACAGAATCTAATCTGTTTACATCTATTTTTAGAACCTATGCTATCCAGTACTTGTGAATAATATTAAGTTGATAATCCCAGGATTGTCTGTAAATGGAGATTACCATGGCTATAATGTGAGACTCCAAAGGAAATTGTCTTCAGAATGTTCCTGATGGCACTTGTTGGGATGGAAAGTTGATTCCATGTGCATGAATTGTTTTATCACATGATTCTGTGAATGTGTCCCTTTTATCTGTCCAAGCCCAGGATGAGAGGAAATGGTCTACTTATTTGTATTCCTAATAATAATATAAAGAATAATATCTGAAACATAATTCATGCTTACCAAATATTTGCTGACTATTGAATGAGTGCCATTATTACATGGTTGCTATTCTTTAGTTTTTATTCACAGGGCTTGTATTTTCCAGAGTTAAGAGACTGTGATATGAAATTCATTTGGACATGCTTCTTTTTTTTTTTAACATCTTTATTGGAGTAAAATTGCTTTACAGTGGTGTGTTAGCTTCTACTTTATAACAAAGTGAATCAGCTGTACATGTACATATATCCCCATATCTCCTCCCTCTTGAGTCTCCCTCGCACCCTCCCTATCCCACCCCTCTAGGTGGTCACAAAGCACCTAGCTGATCTCCCTGTGCGCTGCTTCCCACTAGCTATCTGTTTTACATTTGGTAGTGTATATATGTCCATGCCACTCTCTCACTTCATCCCAGTTTACCCTTCCCCCTCCCTGTGTCCTGTCTTACAACTTGGTAGGATCCCTGTGTTTATTATGCTATTAATTCCCCTTGCTTTCCCAAGAGTTGTTATTGGTAAAATCACAGGGAAAACCTTTAAAGAATCTGTCTAAAGAAGGGGCAGGGAAAGGAAGGGAAGAAGTCTTAAAACTGTATATCAGTCCATGGCAAACTGTGTAGGAAAGTAACCCAAATATAGAAATCAGGGTGGCTCTGGAGGGAGATGGTGGCTCAGTCCTTGGAGTTCTTATGAGATAAAGTTAGGGAAGTGCCTTGAAGCATATACCAGCACAAAATGAATCTTCATTGGACATGCTTCTTTTTTAATGGTATCATGTTGTTCTGAGTAATTTGCCCAGGTCTCCACTGTACAGGGCTCAACTTGCAGCAGTGCCTCAGAGGACTTTCCTGATTTTGGGGAGGTCGTTTTGGGAATGTCAAAATATTCCATGGTGCACTTACTGCATTGAGTGAAAAAAGGAGTTAGAAAAAAGATTGGCCACGCTGACTTCCTTATACTTCCTCACCCCAGTGTCTTTGCCTTTTTCTTCCCTCTGCCTAGAATTCTCTTTCCCCAAATATGCATATGGCTTACAACTCACCTCACTGAGATCTTTACTCAAATGTTATCATCTTGGTGAGCCTTTCTCTGACTATTCTATTTAAAATTGAAACTTGCTCCCCACCATGGCAATTCTATGCACCTTCACTGTTTATTATTCTCCAAAGCACTAATCATCGTCTGACACAGAATATATATTACTTATTAATTTTTATGTGTCTGTCTCTGGACACTAGAAAGTAAGCCCAGGAGAGCAAGGGCTTGTTCTATATTATTTACTGCTGTATCCTCAGCATCTAGAATAGTTAATAGCACATATTACATCTAAGGAATATTTGTTAATGATATTGCCACTGAATTGGAGAAGTTCATGGCCCACTGTAAAGTGTGTGACAGCCCATAAAGGGCCATGGACCACACTTTGAGAATAACTGCCTGATAAGACACCAGTTTATTAGTATATTGAGAAATATTTTTCTGAGGCCCCTTGGATTTGTATCTTTTCCCTCTTTCTTTTAGATTTTGCAAAATCCTCTGTCACTGAAGGTTATCTGATCAGTCATGCTCATGTGGAAGTGTCAGCACATGTGTTGGTCTTGTCAGGTGCACAGTCATTTTTATAATTTAATTAGGACTGAATGGGTAAGCATCTGCTGAAAATAAAAGCAGATTAAAAGATTGAGTTGTGACTGAATAGAGTATTCCTAATCACTTAAAAAGATCATACTTTTCCTTTATAATTCAACTTCAGCGTCGACTTAGTAAGTTTAATTTACTTTCTGATTTGTTCTGGTTTTTCCTTTCAGCGTATCTTCACATGTCCCAAATGGGGTAGGCTGAAATCAGTTTAGCCCTACAGAGCTGGGCTTAGAATAATGACATTGCTGCAAAAGGCACCAATGGGTTAGCTAAGGATAGTTCATGAAGTGGAACAACTCAGGTGGGAGGGGCAATTTCTACCAATAACTAGCAGGTACGGAGCATTTACTCTATACTAAATACCTTGATAAGTGCATGTGTAGACATGCATGTGTAGACATGTATTTTGTCAGTTAATCCACACAACAATCCTATGATATTACTGTTATTCTCATGTTACTAATGAGAAACGGAGGCACATGGAGGTCAAATTGTTTACAGTTAAGACAGCCGGTGATTACTGAATCTGACATTCAGTTGTGTCTGCTTGGACTCAAAGCTCATGCTCTCACCACTGTCTGCTGGACTGCCTTAGGTAATTTAAACTTTCAAGCAACATAAAGAAGTAGAATTCATTGATTGGTTAATTAATTCTCCAGGGGGTGGTTGAAGCTGCCTATATTTACATTTATTGAGTGTTTTGTACTTTTCAAAATGTTTCCATATTCTCTCTTGTGTCTTCATCTCTGTTTCTGTCTCTCTGTCTCTGTCTTTCTTTCTCTGCATCTCTCTCCTCTCTCTCTCCTCTACTTTTTCCTTTTTTTTTTTTTTTTAAACTAGGAGCTACTTGTTTGTTTGGATTTGATGATTGAAAAGACCAGTGTATAATTGCTGTCTGAGATGGAGCTGGAATGAATGGATACTTTTCAGGTCTGTCTCTTTTCTCTCCACTGTAAATTGGTTGAAATGAGACAGCATTACTTTATTAATAAAAATTTGGTGATAATTGGGACAGGAGCTAGGCTATGTTAAAATGAAAAATACCTTTTGATATGCAAATGCTTTCTTTCTTAGGAAAATTAATCACATACATTTGATTTCAGGGGAATATTTAAATGACTTTGGGCAATAGTCTTCAAGGACCTTAAAGCCCTTCACATACTTAGTTAAAAAAGCAGAACATAGGCCCTCACTGAGCATTTGGTTCGACTACTTCGTTTTGCAGATTTGAAAACTGAAGCACCGAAAGCTGACCTCTACAAGATCACAGTTTAAAAATTGGCTGAGTGAGATTTGAATCCAGATTTCCTGGTTTCTTGTCCAGAGATCATTCCTCCAAATCACAAGGATATAAAATACACAAACAATACTTGCAAATCCATATATTGTTCAACAAAGTAGCATGACAGCTGAATTGAATGATTGCATCAAATTCTAAAAACTAAGGTAGCATTTCTCTTATGATTTCCATAATCCAGAACGTCCCCTAATTTGCGTGGTACTTTATCCTTGTTTTGTTTGAAAATGTGGGTATTTAGTTTACTGCCTCTACTCCTCCTCCTGCTGTGGCTATTACTACTACTACCATTACAAGTTATCTTTATTGAGTGCCTACTCTGTGCTAGGCACTGCACTGTGACGAATACTTTATAGGTTTATCAGTCAGGTCAGTCAGGAAAACAGACATTATTCTAAGTATTTTGTGAAGAGAGGAATTTAATACAGGTGATTAGTTGATTACAAAATTATTGGATGGGCTTGAAGAGTGAAGGTCAGGAAAAGTCACCGACTTTCTGTTGGCTCTAGATTTTTAGAGGATCAAGAGGTTGCTGCTTTTGCCATGTTAGGAAAAGACAACTTGTAGCATGAAGACAGGTAATGCTGAGGTGTGGGCGGGGATGGGGGTGGGAAATATCCAGAGGCCCCTGTGAAGCATTATGTATGCCAGAGGTCACATGATTACCTGCTACTACCAAAGGAAGAGTAATGTACTGTAGCTGTCTGTCTTCCAAAACTCACCTGAATTGTAGAAACTAAACTATATCTAGAATCACATTGGCAAAGGAGTCTGAGAAATATAGTTCCTAAGATTCTAGCCTCTGTTATAAAGGGAGAAGGCTAGAAGAGGGTGAAAAGTCTGCTAAATCTCTACATTTAACTCATAGCAGAATAGTTGTTGTCTCCTTTTATTCTTTAAGGATTATACATGAGGAAACCTGAGACTTGGAAATTTTAAGGAACTTGTGTAAGTAGCCCCTGGATTACATAACAGGCTGACTGACACATGTTTAGTATAGCAGAGATAACCCCTGAAAGATAAAAAGTAATGAAATAATGTGTTATTTGACATTTTAAAAAGAGGCATTGAGGCAGTAATCCAGGGACTTATATATATAATTTTATATATAATTACATATTTTTATAATTTCAGATATATAAATATATGTATATTGATATTTTCTTTCCTTTTTATTTTTGAAATATAAAACTGGTGAGGATGTGGTAAGAACATCGAGCTTAAAGTCACACAGTTAATCAGTGGGAGAAGCAGGATTTAAGGTCTCTGGAAGTCTGACTCCAGAGCCTGCTTCTTTGCAACAAAACCAACTATGTTGGGCTTCCCTGGTGGCGCAGTGGTTGAGAGTCCGCCTGCCGATGCAGGGGATGTGGGTTCGTGCCCCGGCCCGGGAGGATCCCACATTCCGCGGAGCGGAGAGGCCCGCGTACCGCAAAAAACAAAAACAAAAACAACTATGTTGAGTCACTGAGGGGAGCTTCACTTAGTATGATTATTCGTTAGTTGGCATATACTTTAATAACTTCTCCTTTGCTCGTCCTGGATCTGAAAGATATATTTTACTTACTGTCACCCTATTTTAGAAGGAAAAGAATAAAGGTTGTATTATATTTTAGACCTATTGCTTTAAGCTAGAAAGCAAACAGTCAGGGCTTGTGATCTATGAGGAAATAAAGATCCCAAAGTAAATAGTCTTGACTTTTAGGGTGAAGAGGAACCAAGAAAACAGATGAGGATGAGGGAGTGCAGGTTTCTTTGTTATATAAACCTGGCAGCCACCCAGCTCTGAAGAGAGGAAACTGAGAGGGCTGCACGTTATGATGGGAAGAGGTGGCAAGCACTGAGTGAGCAGGCAGTACCCTGGGGTTTTAATCCCAACTACCCTTGTCCCTTCTGGGAGTTAACTCAGATTGTAAGTATAATAAACAAATGTGAAACACAGAATTTCATTTAGGTGGTTGCTGAGATTTCTTTCTGCTCTGAAATTCAGACTTTGCAGTCTGTGAAGCATTATCATAGTATAAAGTTTACTCTTGCTTGCCAGGAACTGCTGACATTTTCCTTACACCTTTGAGATTTTGAAAGTTTAATAAGTTTGAAATTCATGGTCACGTGATGCAATTTTGAGGTAACTTATTTAAGCACAGATTTTTCACATTTCTAAGTATATTTTAGTCAGGCAAATTTGTCATTTTTAAACATTTCTCTATCTGTTGCATATATTTTTAGTCCCAGGAGACAACGCTCAAGTTATTTAAAGGAAAAGATTTTTGCAGATAATTGCTGAATTTGCAAGTTTATTAGATGCATGTAGCCTCAGACCGAAGAAAACTAATTAGGATCTACGTTGGAAAAATAGCTATGTCTGCTCAATATCTGATTATTTTGAAGTTCAAAGCTTCAAAGTACTTTTATTTAAACTGAACTGCTTTTGTGTTTTTCTCCATTTTAGTTTAAAAATTGATAGGCTGGAAAACCTAACTGTTTTAACCAACTCCCACTGAAGTGATTAATTTGAGGTATAGATTATTCTCATCCAAATTGAATTAATATAGTAGAAGAAATAGATCACTTTTTTGTTGATTACTTTTAATTGGTTCCAGTTTAATAAGCAAACATTACTTTAATGAAGTTTCTGGGTTTATTATGGTAGGAGGCTGTTCACTCCAGTTCCAGTATTAACTTGTCACCTTAGGGCATACCTGCTTTATATTAGTACCTTTTCTTGTCTTTTAGGAATGGACTAGAAGTTTACTGTTATCAATTGTGTCAATTCTTATCCTGGGTAGAGGATGCATGGGGTACTGCATAGAGAACTATTTGAGTCTCTGTATATGCTCAATGAGTAAGTGGATTGTGATAGAAGAACCTTTGCCTATCCCAAGAGAAGGGAGAGAATGAGAGTGTACTGGGGAAGCAATGGCTATAAGAAGTAACAGGTAGCAGTCATTCGCTGTCACTGGTGTTATACACTGGGAGAAGCATGGCCCTGGAGATAGAGGGAATTCGGCTCTAGAATCCTGAATCAGCCGCTGCACGTATTTTGTAGGACAAGACACCTCATCTCTCTGCATCTCAGCCCCCTCATGTAAGAAATAAAGGTTTGACCCTGGTGATTTTGCCAGCTCTGAGAGTCCATGATCCTCTTTTGTTCAGTTGATTTGACAATTGACCACTGTCCATTCAGTCTTTGGCAGTTCATTTCAAGCCCATCTTTTTGAAAGTTTTGGTTAGAAAATAAGAACAAGCCTTCCTAGGAATCGAGAGTCATTCAGGGAGACAGTCTTATTCTTTAATAATACCAATTCTGTCCACTTCAGGTTTGTCCTGCAACTTTTTACTTGAGTCCTTTATTTTTTTCAGAAGTCCTGCTTCTTGGAATTTGCTAAAAAGTTGCTCTATTCTTGTAATATTCTTACATATTGAGAAAAATGTCCATCTTTCCCGTGTATAAGTTTTTAAGGTGCTTAACCACGTAATACTTGGAGGTACATATTCATAGGATGCTATTTTTCTTTTTAGAAACTCATAAATGTAAAAATATTCAATTTGATTCATACATTCTTTAAATTCTTTTTATTTCTTATGATAGATGTTTATATTTAATAAACTTTTACATTTTATAGTAGTTTTAGACTTACACAAAAGTTGTGAAGATAGTACAGAGAGTTCCCATAATACCTCATACTTGGTTTCCCCTATTATTAATATATACATTAGTATGATACATTTAGCCCAACTGATGGACCAGCATTGATACATTCTTACCAACTAAAGTCCAGATTTTACTCGATTTCTTTAGTTTTTGTCGTTTAATGTCTTTTTTCTGTTCCAGGATCCCATCCAAGATACCACATTACATTTACACGTCATGGTTCCTTAGGCTCCTCTTGTTTGTGACAGCTTCTTAGACTTCCCTTGTATTTGATGACCTTGATAGTTTGAGGAGTACTGTTCATGTATTTTGCAGAATATTCTCCAGGTCAGATTGAGATTTCTATATTTTCCCTCTGTTTATTTATTCAATCAGTTATTTAGATTAGTATGGATTTATGAGTATTTTATACTTTGGGTTATAATCTAATACAACTTTATTATTTGCTGCTCAAATTGTTCCAGCTTTGGCCTTTGGGAGCTCTTGCGGTTGATTTCTGTACCATTTTGACATACCCTTACCAATTTTGGCTTTTTTTTTTTTTTTTAGCAGTACGTGGGCCTCTCACCGTTGTGGCCTCTCCTGTTGCAGAGCACAGGCTCCAGACATGCAGGCTCAGCGGCCATGGCTCATGGGCCCAGCCGCTCCACAGCATGTGGGATCTTCCCGGACCGGGGCACGAACCTGCGTCCCCTGCATCGGCAGGCAGACTCTCAACCACCGTGCCACCAGGGAAGCCCTTGGCTTATTTTTAAAATTACTCTGTACAAGATATTCCATGCTCATCTTGAATAATTACTTCCCAAGTCCTAGAATCAGACATTTCTCCAGGTAGTTTTGGATTCTTTTATTGAGCATGGTATTAGAAATCAAAATTTGGGCTTTAGGTGTGTTAGCTGCTATTGGCATGTTGTTTCTCTTAGGCCTCACAACTGACAGAACAAGGAAGTATATGTAAGTATATAAACCTGTGCATATACACATATCTGTAAGTATTCCTATACATTTCCATCTATATTTATATTAAGCTAAACATGAGTTTATACTGATGTCTCCCATTCTAATTCATTACCACAAGGGTCATTCTAGTCTTGTCCCCTTGCTTGTCTATAATTTCCTCTCAAATAGTGAAAAACCTGCTCCCACCACCCACCATCCATTTACTTCATTGTTCAATTCCAGTATACATATATAGTTGTTTAGAATTGTTAATCTAAGCCCCTGTGGCAAAAAATGTTGTCAACTAGAGTACTGCTTATGTAAAAAAATTTTTTTTGCCTTTTCTTTTGCCGTAGGCTGCACTTTATATTTGAATACTTTTTTTAAAATTGAGGTATTATAATTATAATTGACGTATAACATAAGTTGCAGGTATAAAGCATAATGATTTGATACTTGTATATATGGCAGAATGATCACCACAGTAAGTCTAGTTAACATCCATCACCATCACCATACATAGTTACAATTGGTTTTCTTGTGATCAAGATTTTTAAGATCTACTCTCAGCAACTTTCAAATATGCAACACAGTATTATTAACTATAATCCTCATGATGTACATTACATCTCCATGACATTTATTTTGACCCCCTTTGCCCACTTACCTATCTCCTACCCCCCACTTCTGGCAAGTATCTATGAACTAGTTTTTGTTTGTTCATTTGTTGTTTTTTAAAATTTCACATATTAAATAAGATCACATGGTATTTGTCTTTCTCTTTCTGACTCATTTAACTTAGCGCAATGCTCTTAAGTTCCATCCATGTTGTTGCAAATGGTAGCCTTCATTTTTTTCCTGGCTGAATAGTATTCCATTGTGTGTGTGTAGTATAATATATGTATATACATGTACATATGTATATATATACATACATACATATATATGTGTATGTATATATATATATATATAAAATAATCATGTCATCTTTATCCATTCATTCATTGATGGACACTTAGGTTATTTTCATATCTTGGCTATTGTAAAAAATGCTGCAGTAAACATTAGGGTGCATATATTTTTTTGAATTAGTGCTTTTGTTTTCTTCAGTTAAATACCCAGGAGTGGAATTTCTGGATCATATGGTAGTTCTATTTTTAATTTTTTCAAGAACCCCCATACTGTTTTCCATAATGGCTGCACCAATTTACATTCCTTCCAACAGTGTACAAGGGCTCCTTTTTCTCTACATCCTTACCAACAGTTGCTATTTCTTGTCTTTTTGATAATGGTCATTTTATCAGGTGTGAGGTAGTATCTCATTGTGGTTTTGTTTTGCACTTCCCTGTTGATTAATGATGTTGAACAACTTTTCATGTACCTGTTGGCTATTTGTGTATCTTCTTTGGAAATATGTCTATTCAAGTCCTCTGCCCATTTTAAAATCAGAATTTTTTCTTTGCTATTGAGTTATATGAGTTCCTTATACATTTTGGATATTAACCCCTTATCAAATATATGGTTTGCATACATGTGCTCCATTCCATAGGTTGCCTTTTCATTTTGTTGATTGTTTCTTTTGCTGTGCAGAAGCTGTTTAATTTGATATAATCCCACTTGGTGATTTTGCTTTTGTTGCTTGTGCTTTTAGTTTCACATCCAAAAATATCATTGCCAAGACCTATGGCAAGGAGCATTTCGCTGTATTTTCTACCAGGAATTTTACCAGTTCAGACCTTACATTTAAGTCTTTAATGCATTGCATTTTTGTGAATGGTGTAATATAGGGGTCCAGTTTCATTCTCTTGCATGTGACTATCCATTTTTTTCCAACATAATTTATCGAAGAGACTATTCTTTCCCCATCGAGTATTCTTGCCTCCCTTGTCAAAAATTATATGAGCACATGTGCAAGGGTTTCAATCTGCACCCTTGATTCTATTCCATTGGTCTATGTGTCTATTTTTATTCCAGTATCATACTGTTTTGATTACTATAGCTTTATAATATAGTTTGAAATCAGGAAGTATCGTGCCTCTAGCTTTGTTTTTTCTCAAGATTACTTTGGCTGTACAGGGTCATTTGTGGTTACATACAATTTTAGAGTTGTTTTTTCCATATCTGTGAAAAATGCTATTGGAAACTTGTTAGGGATTGCACTGAATCTGTAGATTGCTTTGGGTAGTATGGACATTTTAACAATGTTAGTTAGTTCTGACCTACGAAAACAGGATCTCTCTCCATTTATTTGTGGCTTCTTTAATTTCTTCATGAATGTATTATAGTTTTCAGTGTCTAGATCTTTCACTTCCTTGGTTAAATTTATTTCTAAGTTTTCATTGTTTTTGACTTTGTTGTAAATGGGATTGTTTTCTTTATCTTTTTTTCAGATAGTTCATTGTTAGTATATACCAATGCAATTGATTTTTGTATGTTGATTTTCTATCCTGAAACTTTACTGAATTTGTTTACCAGGTCTAACAGTTTTTTTGGTAGTTTCTTTAGCATTTTCTATATACAAGATCATGTCGTTAGCAAACTAAGACAATTTATTTCTTCCTCTCCAGTTTGGATGCCTTTTGCCTTTTATTCTTTTTCTTGCCTAATTGCTCTGGCTAGGACTTTCTGTACTATGTTGAATAGGATGAGTGAGAGTAGGCACCCTTATCTTGCTCCTGATATTAGAGCAAAAGCTTTCAACCTTTCCCTGTTGAGTATGATGTTAGCTGTGGGCTTATCATATAATGACCTTTATTATGTTGAGGTACATTCCTTCTATACCTAATTTGCTGAGAGTTTTTATCATGAAATGATGAATTTTGTCAGATGCTTTCTCTGCATCTATTGAGATCATATGATGTTAATCTTTCATTTTATTAATGTGGTGTATCACATTTATTGATTTTTGTATGTTGAGCCACCCTTTCATCTCACGGATAAATCCCACTTGATCATGGCATAAAATTCTTTTATTTGTTTTATTTTAATAAATTTATTAATTAATTTATTTTTGGCTGCATTGGGTCTTCGTGGCTGCACGTGGGCTTTTCTCTAGTTGCGGAGAGCAGGGGCTACTCTTTGTTGCGGTGCGCGGGCTTCTCATTGAAGTGGCTTCTCTTCTTGTGGAACATGGGCTCTAGGTGTGTGGGCTTCGGTAGTTGTGGCACGTGGGCTCAGTAGTTGTGGCTCGCGGGCTCTAGAGCACAGGCTCAGTAGTTGTGGTGTGTGGACTTAGTTGCTCTGCGTCATGTGGGATCTTCCTGGGCCAGGGCTCGAAACTGTGTTCCCTGCATTGGCAGGCAGATTCTTAACCAATGTGCCACCATGGAAGTCCTAAAATTCTTTTAATGTGATGTTGAATTTGGTTACCTAGTATTTTTTGGAGAATTTTTGCATCTATATTCATTAGGCGTATTGGCCTGTAGTTTTCTTTTCTTGTAGTATCCATATCTGTCTTTTTTTTTTTTTTTTTGCAGTACGTGGGCCTCTCACTGTCTTGGCCTCTTCTGTTGTGGAGCACAGGCTCTGGACATGCAGGCCCAGCGGCCATGGCCCACGGGCCCAGCTGCTCCGCGGCATGTGGAATCCTCCCAGACCGGGGTACAAACCCGTGTCCCCTGCATCGGCAGGCGGACCCTCAACCACTGTGCCACCAGGGAAGCCCCATATCTGTTTTTGGTATAAAGTAATGCTAGCCTAAAAAACTGAGATTGGAAATGTTGCCTACTCTTCAATTTTTTGGAAGAGTTTGAGAATGATTGGCATTCATTCTTATTTAAATGTTTGGTAGAACTTATCGGGGAAACCATCTGGTCCTGGGATATTCCTTGTTGGGAGGTTTTTGATTACTGCTTCAATCTCTTTACTGGTTACTGACCTGTCAGATTTTCTATTTCTTCATGGTTCAGGGTTAGTAGGTTGTTTGTTACTAAAAATTTAATTAATTTCTTCTAGGTTGTCCAATTTGTTGGCATATAATCATTCATAGTAGTCTCTTATGATCCTTTGTGTTTTATCAGTTGTACTGTTGCCTTTTTCATTTATAATTTTACTTGTTTGAGTACTCATTTTTTTCTTGGTGAGACTAGCTAAAGGTTTGTCAAATTTGTTTATTTTTTCAAAGAATCAGCTCTTAGTTTCATTGATCATTTCTTAGTTTCATTGATCGTTTCTGTGTTTTTCATTCTCTATTTCATTTATTTTTGTTCTGATCTTTTTTTATGTCCTCCTTCTTCTAACTTTGAGCTTAGTTTATTCTTCTTTAGCTAGTTTCTTAAGGTGTAAAGTTAGGTTGTTTGAGATCTTTCTTTTTTCTTAATGTAGGCATTTATTGCTATAAACGTCCCTTTTAGCACTGCTTTTGCTGCATCCCATAAGGTTTAGTATATTTTTTCATTTTTATCCATTTCAAGGTATTCTTTTGATTTCCCTTTTGATTTCTTGTGACCCATTGGTTGTTCAGTGGCATCTTGTTTAATTTCCACATTTTAATAAATTTTCCTATTTTTCCCCTGTTATTGATTTCTAGTTTCATTCCATTGTGGTCAGAAAATATATTTGGTATAATTTCAGTCTTTTTAAATTTTTTGATATTTGTTTTGTTACCTAACATATGACCTATCCTGGATAATATGCCATGTGTGTTTGAGAAAACTGTATTTTGCTGCTCTTGGATGGAATGTCTGTATATATTTGTCGGGTCTGTTTTGTCTAAAGTATAGTTCAAATTTAATGTTTCCTTATTGATTTTCTGTCTGGATTAATCTATCCATTTTTGAAGTGGGATGTTGAAGTAACCTACTATTATTATTATATTATTGTCTATTACTCCTTCAGATCTGTTAATATTTGCTTAATATATTTAAGTGCTCTGATGTTGGATGCATATATACTTACAATTGTTATATTATCTTAATGAATTGACCCTTTATCATTATATAATGACCTTCTTTGTCTCTTGTTACTATTTTTTACTTGAAGTCTATTAATTTTGTCTGCTATAAGTATAGCTACCCCGCTCTCTTTTGGTATCCATTTGTGTGGGATAACATTTTCCATCCCTTCACTTTGAGCTTATGTGTGTCCTTGAAGCTGAAGTAAGTCTCTTGTGGGCAGCATATGGTTGGGTCTTATTTTGTCTCCATTCAGTCATTTACATTTAAAGTAATTATTGATATGTAAGTACTTACTGTTGCCATCTCATTAATTGTTTTCTTGCTGTTTTGTAATTCCTTTATTCCTTTGTTCCTCTCTTGCTGTCTTCCTTTGTAAATTAATTATTTTCCATGGCAGTATATTTTAATGTCTTTCTCTATCTTGCATGTATTTACTAGAGGTTTTTGCTTTGTGGTTACCCTGAGGCTTACCTCAAATATCTTATAGTTATAACGGTCTGTTTTAAGCTGATAACAGCTAAACTTCAATTGCATATGAAAAGTCTACTGTTTCATTTCCCCCTCCACATTTTATATTTTTGATGTTACACTTTACATCTTTTTATATTGTGTATCCATTAATAAGTTATTGTAACTATAGCTATTTTTATTACTTTTGTTCTTAAACCTTTATATTAGTGTTAAGTGGTTAATATACCACCATATTACAGTATTAGTGTATTCTGAATTTGATTATATATTGCCTTCACTAGTGTGCTATTTATTTTCATAAGTTTTCATGTTACTAGTTGGTATCCTTTCATTTCATCTTCAAGAATTGCTTTCAGTGTTTCTTGTGAGGTAGCGGTTAGGAAATTCTTTATCTCATCTTCATTTCTGAAGGATAACTTCGCTGGGTATTCTCGGGATGGCAGTTTTTTTTCTTTCACCACTTTGAATATATCTTCCCATTCTTTCTTGGTCTGTAATGTCTCTGCTGAGAAATCTGCTAATAACCTTATGGAGGTTACCTTGTATGAAAGAAATTTGATTTTTCTTGCTGCTTTTTAAACTCTCTTTTTGACTTTGATTTTAGGCAATTTTCTTATGCTGTGTCTTGGAGAAGATTATTTTGAATTGAAGTTTTAACATGACCTATGTTCATGCTCCATGAACTTGAATATCCGAATCTCTCCTCAGGTTTGGGAAGCTTTCAGCCATTATTTCTTTCTTATCCTTTTCTCTCTTCTCATTTCCCCCTCCCTGCCTGAGATAAAAATGCAATAGTATTTTGGTAAGTCTGTAACTTTTTATATTTTAAAGGTACCTCATAGGATGTCACTTCCTGTATCACATTATGATTATTTTTGTTTACATATCTGTATTATTTCCTGCTGGGCTATAAGCTGTTCCTGAGCTGGAAATAAATTGTCATCTCTCTAGTGCCTGATGTGATGTTTGTGTTATACGTAGTGCTAATTAAATGTTTGAATCAATGAATCTTTGAGTTTTATGCGAGCAGAGCAATGCCGTCATAGTGAACTAGGCTTACAGAGCTGGGTTGCCTTCAAACAGGAAGTTAAACTGCCTTTTGGGTGTTTACATGCAACATTTAACCTGATACATAGTGGTGTGATGTCCAGGGTAGGGTCTCTGGAATCAGAATGTCTAGCAATGAATCTTGGCTCTACCACTTACAAGTTGTGACCTTGGGAAGGTTATTTAACTTCTTTATCCCTCAGTTTCCTTATCTGTAAAATGTGGGTAATAATAAAATCAAGCTCATAGCGTTCCTGTGGGTTGAATGAGGACATACTTGTAAAAGGACATGGACTATATATAACTGCTTTAAAAAGGTCAGCATTATTACCATTGAATAATTTTAATATAATTTTATTCTTAATTGGCATATTTAAAATATTCCTTCCCCTTTTCCTTTCCTTCTACTAGAATATTTTTAACCTTAGTTCTCAGCCTTAATTTCTATAGATTTGATTATTTTTCTCCTAATATTTGTGTGTGTATGTCTTTTCCCTCAGCAGTGAGCAGAATCATTGTTTCTCAGAGAGCACACTCTTAGCTTGGATCTTGGCTTGAGAAGTAATTATTTTGTCATTACCTCCCATTGCTCTGAATTTGCCATCTGTTGGCAACATCACTGAAATGATCCAAGTCTTCTGTAATCTGGCAGTAGTTAATTAATTAATTATTATTATTATTTTTTGCTTTAATGCCAGCTTAAGTTCTGTCTCTCAGATGGGGAATTTGGCTAATATTAGAAGTAAGCCTGACTATTTGGCGTTTATATAGAACATCTATAGTTTGCAATTTGGAAAGACAGCTATTTTACTTTTTAAAATCCTATTAAATATGAGAGGAAAGAATAACTTGAAAAGAAAAGAATGGCAGAAAGTTGTTTTAATTTTGGTTTATGCTATTATTTGTATTAACTCAGAACTATGCAAAGAATGGCCCATCTTTGTAATTTCTACATTGGGTATGGCAGTGGTCTTTGAACACTGAGATGTTTTAAAGATAATCTGTGCCTTAGAAACTTTATCATGCAGACCATCTAGTTTCAGATTCTAAGCCAATTTCCCCATAGGTCTTCCAATTGCTCGATGTTCTTTTACAACTGTCATTCTCAAGAGCTATTCATCAGGCTGAGTTTGCATCCCCGGAATCACTGTTCCTTGGGGTCTTCCATGTCACATGAGGAATGTCTTTACCACTGCCACATCCGTCTTTCTTTTGCACATTTGTATTTATCTTTCATGTGGATCTATTCCAAACCTCCCATAAATCTTAGTAGAGTGCCTCTTAGCCTCTGAATTCTCTTTATCGTCATGGAAGCATATTCTTGAAAGGATTCCAGGAGGGCAGTTATAATGAGTGATCCTCTCATTTTTCTCATTCTTTCTTTCAGACCTGCCAGAGAAATTGCTTATTTCACAGAAGGATGGTGCTGGCTGAAAGACATTCTTGAAATGGAGGGATTACTGCCTTCCACAGGTTCCCCTGAAGATGTATTTTATTTGCATTTTAATTCTTAGAGCTAAAAGGCACGAGCATGAACTATTGAGGATATTAACTCTGAAACTTTGTCTGCATTGTTTCTGTTTGCATGCTGTATAGTGTGTTACATAGGAATCTATCAACAAAAATATATACTCCTGGCTATAAATTAGGTTTGACTATTCATTTGATAAAAGCTACACCTATCCTTTTGATAATAAATAAATAAATACACAATAGATTGATAATGTCTAGTGTTGGTGAAAGTATGGGGAAGCAGTTACAGTCATTCTTACATATAGTGGTGACTGCTGCAACATTTTGGGAAGGTAATCTGGACAGCATGTAGCAATATTTTAAAATCCTTTTTTTCTTTTAGGAATTCATTTAATGACAACCTATTGAGCACAGACTATGGAGCAGCAACCATTCTAGTTACTGGGGATATGGCAGTGGCAAAATGAAGTCCTTAACCTCATGGATCATGCTTTTATTTGGAGTGGGAATGGAGACAGAAAATAAACAAACAACTAAGTACAAAGTATGTCAGATGGGGACTAATGCTCTGGACAAAATAAAGTAGGGTAAGGGGGAATAAGAATACCTGCTTCTTTTGGGGAGGCGTGTCATTTATTTTATATAAAGTGGTCATGAAAGGCCCCACTGAGAAAGTGACAGTTGAGTAGTAATTTGAAGGAAGTGAGAGAAATAAGGACATCTGGAGACCTGAGCAACAGAGTTCCTAGTAGGGGCAACAGTGAATATAAGAAATTCTAAGGTGGAGGCTTCTTATTGGATCAATGGACTAGTGCTGAGGCCAGTGTGTCTTTTGTAAACATTGATAATGGCATTTCATTATTCAAATTTCTGAAATGTTTCTGTTTTCAAATCTATCAGCCTCTTTCTTTACAGTTTTGAACTTCGAAAATATGTTTAGAATGACCTTCCATGTGCTCACAATTATGAAAAAAAATACGGTTGGCCCTCTGTATCTGCAGGTTCTGTATCCATGGATTCGACCAACTGTGGATTAAAAATGTATTGTAAAAAAATTCCAGAAAGTTCCAAAAGCGAAACTTGAGTTTGTACCATGCCTGCAGCTATTTACATAGCATTTTACAACTATTTACATAGCATTTACATTGCAATAGGTATTATAAGTAATTTAGAGATGATTTAAAGTATATGGGAGTTGTGCGTAGGTTATGTATGAAAATGCTATGCCATTTTATATGCGGGGCTTGAGCACCGTCCAATTTTGGTATCTGTGGGGGATCCTGGAACCAATCCCCCATACATACTGAAGGATGACTGTAGTTTTTTCTTTTAAACTCTACTGATAAGTGTGTTCACACTTAGAACTTTTTGAAACTAGATGTTAACTATGAAAATGATCATGCAGTGATTGTACATCACTACAGTATGTATCCTAAAATCATCTATGTTTATGTTGACAGATTCTTTGCTTGATTGACCAAACTTTAGTTAGGGTCCTGAACCTTCTCCTGGACTCACCTGTATACTTCCTTGTAAAATCCAGTTTTAGCAAGAACCCTGCCAAGTCAGTTTAGCAAGAGACCCCCATCCTCAATATCTGATCACCCTCTATATCTGATCAGGTTCTTCATCCTTCACCACCCCCAGATGATGCCTAATTACCCTGGCCTATCTTCAGCAAAGAACCCTGTTAGGTCAGTTTAGGTGAAATTCTCCTTATCCCTGGTGTTCCCCTTAATAATTTTCCATCCACTACCCTCCCTCCCCTTCCACTCCTGGGCTGTATATTCCCACTTGCCCTGTATTTGCAATTAATCCAGGTTTGGTACTGAGTCACTTTTACCTTATTGCGATAGTCCTGAGTAAAACTTGTTTTTGCTGCTTTAACTACTGCCCAGCTCTGGTTTTTATTCGAGAATGTTTAGTCTGCAGTGGAGCATCTGAGTCAGTCTAGAGTTTTGTAGGTTTCTTAATATTAGGAAGATCATTAGCTATTATAAAGTTAGAAATCTTTGTGTGAGTAGGTGACTATGTTTTTCTTTTTGTATTAGTATGAATAAGCATTTAATATGGTTATAATAGCATATAACTCAATGTCTTTTTTTGAGAAAATACTAATCATGAATTATTATGATGGATCAGTGTTGGATGATATTATTTTCTGTGGTTACCTTAAATATATAGTTAAAAATGCCTGTCAATGCAAAAGATCAAATTTGACTATACTCTACCCAGTGATGAATGGCAAATATGCTGAAAACTTAGGTTAACCCAGAATTATTTACTTTCTTCAAGATTCCAGTTATTAAAACTTGCAAATACAACACTAGATTAAACTTTCATTTTTTGTTTCTGGCTTGGTCTAGGTACACATGGAGTCCTCCTTTTGGAATGTAAGTCTTATGTATGACTTGCTTTGAGGAAGAGATGCTCGTTAGTATTAAAATTTGTATATGAACAGTTAAATGTTATACTATTGATGGGTTATATATCTTTTATTGTTACTAATTATATTGCCCTTAGAACCTTTGAAAAATCTGTTGATAACTTCCATTTCTAACAGGAATCATGTTATTCATAGGGCCTCAGCTAAAGGGATACTAATATATATATTAGAGGTGCATTCAGTGTTGGAATTGTGTGACCTCTTATACCATAATCATTAAAACCCAGGACTTCTTCATATACTGCCTTAAACGGGATTCTGGGATCCTTCTATGTATACTGGTCTAATTTCCTCAATGACATTAGAAGTTCCTTGAGGAGATTACACGTGGGAAAATAGCACAACAAGTTTTTAAGTGAAGTAGGGAGGTAAACATTACAATTTTGACCCATAATTTCAGAGTAAAATATGATCATTATCAGCTAGCAGTCATGTTTTTCCATTTCTGGTCAAATTAGGTGTCCACTGTTTCTCTAACATTTGCAGAAAATTGGTTCAATAGTCTGTACATGAATTATTCCCCTTTCTGGTATGAATAAACATGCAATGGAAAATATTAATTAAAGCAAGTCTGGTTATTCAAACAATGCATTATTTAGGAAAGATCTCTAATATTTAATGCTAATTTTCTTTCTTGTATGTCAACAATCTCCATGATTTTTTGTTGTTTAAATTTATAAGTGATTAATCAAAAGCACAAATAGATATAGGAATCTTAAGATCTAATATCCTCATTCATAACAACTCTTTAGTAGTGGTCCCTAAAAGATATCAAATACTTATTGTTTTACAAAGCCTGGTGGTAACATTCTCTGTGTTGCCTAAGGGTAGCAGTTCTTCAACTGAATGTTTTTACTATGACATTTTTTATTTCTTGTTGTGATGTACATTAAGGTTAATATAACTTGTGTTCTTAAAGCGATTCCTTCAAAAGGAAATGTCGTGAGCTAGAAGTTCATCTTCAAACCCAATGGCAAGGACAGCTCTTTAAAGTGATTTTAATGAATTATCAATTTTATGCTGATACACTACAGTGCCTATAAATACCTACATATTTTCTGGGAATGCATGCATGAAACTATACACACGTTGTCCTTTGTTAGAATGCAAAGCATTGATGTCTGTCTTTAAAAACTATTTTCAATTTCATTTGGAGATGGCCAAGTTTTAATTAAATAAAAATGTCAGGAATAATGAATAAAGATGGAAAAATGAGATAAAAATTCATCAACCTGGCAGACCTTGCTGATTTGGCATTAAAGAAGTTGTATTTAAGATCTAATTTTAACAACATTCTTCAATAATGTGACACAGTAAAGGAATATTCTTCACGGACTACTTTACTTCTAATTTGCTAAATAATGCATTTCTAATTGCTAAAATAATAGTCAGTGAAGGGACTTCCCTGGTGACGCAGTGGTTAAGAATCCGCCTGCCAATGCAGGGGACACGGGTTCTAGCCTTGGTCCGGGAAGATCCCACATGCCGCAGAGCAACTAAGCCCGTGCGCCACAACTACTGAGCTCTAAAGCCCACGAGCCACAACTACTGAAGCCCACGTGCCACAACTACTGAAGACCGTGTGCCACAACTACTGAAGCCTGCGTACCTGGAACCCATGCCCCGCAACAAGAGAAGCCTCTGCAATGAGAAGCCCTCACACCGCAACGAAGAGTAGCCCCCGCTTACCGCAACTAGAGAAAGCCCGTGAGCAGCAACAAAGACCCAACGGAGCCAAAAAAAAAAAAAGGTCATTAAATTGTTAAATTGCATTATATTACTGAAGTACAACATATATTTAAAATATAGCTTTTTAACTGAATACTTAAAATTTTTGACTCACAGTAATTGTGGTGGTTTTAAAATGTGTCCCCCAAACCTTTGGCACGCCTGTCTATAAAATGTGGAGCCTAATTTCCCTCCTCTTGACTATGGGCTGTACTTGGTGACTTTCCTCTAATGAATCAAATGTGGTGGAAGTCATGGTGTGTCACTTTCAAGGGTGGTTGTAAAATATACTGAAGCTTCTGTCTTTCTTTTGAATCACTTGCTTTGGTGGAAGTCGGCTGTCTTGTGAGGACACTCAAGCAGCCCTAAGGAGAGATCCTTGTAATGAGGAACTGAGTCCTTCTGCCAAGAAACAGTACTGACTTGCCAGCTACTTGAATGAACCACCTTGGGAGGAAATCCTCCAGCCCATTCAAACCTTCAGAAAACTGAGCCGTGGCCAACATCATGGCTGCAACCTCCTGTGACACTCCAATCCAGGATCACTGGGCTAAGTAGTTCTTACATTTCAATCCATAGAAACTGGGAGGTGATGCATATTTTTTGCTCTTTTAAGCCACTAAGTTTTAAGGTAATTTGTTAGCCTTAACCCTTTAATACTTTGAAATCAGCCTGATAGAGTTTTTGGTTTAACTAGAGTGTCTATAAAGCTGTATTTCAGGATGCTTTTCTTCCAGTAGTTTTAAATTATCCTCTGGACATTTATTTTTAGTAGTAACTTTAGAAACCTTTTGAGTCTCTGTACAATAGGTAATTAAAGGCAAGCAAAAGTAGATACTTTAAGATTAAAAAAAAAACAAACCTTTTGGTCATATTTATTCTTGAAACAATGATTTTTAAAAGTCTTAAATGTTAACCTAGATGTAAACTAGATGTTAAACAGGCTTTTATTGACCTGTAAGATTTGGAAAAGATTACTTGAAACTTCATTTCATATATAACAGTATGACCACCTCTCCAGGATTTGCATGGTTCCCAAAGGGCTTACTTTCTTAAAATCACTGCTGCCTTTCAAATTCTCCATTAATTAATTAATTAATTCATGCATTCATTCCTTCAACCAACAAATATTTATTAAGCACCTACTACATGCCAGATACTATTTAAGGTCCTTGAGATGAGTGATGAATAAAGTCATCATCTTCTGATGAATAAGGTCAGTTTGGGGATGGTCTGTCCATTCTGCCTCTGTCTCTGTTTCACACCACATGAACCAAGAAGCAGCCTTCTTAGCCTTCCCCCTCACTTTTCACCAAACCATTTATTTAAGGAATTTGTATCCAGGTTTTCCTGAATTTTTGAGTAGATGGAGAGTTTTACCCTGAAGAAACACATAGAACTTAAAATTCACAGTAAGACATGCCTGTTTTTAGAAGTCCTGTAGCTATTTCCAGAAGTTGAGTTTCAGGCTCCCTGGTTGTGTTTCCTCACCCTCTTTGTGCCTCCTTCTCTCTTCTTTGTTCTCACACCTTCCCCACTTTTGATTCTCTGTGTATACAATAGGTAATTAAAGGCAACCAAAAGAGGATACTTTATCTCTTTTTCTCCAGTGCGGAGAATTTTAAATATTTCTTCTGTTGTGCTTGTTTTTGCCAGCCTATCACCACTTTCACTTTTCCCAAACTCGCTTTTGTTTCATTGCATTTCCTACACAAGTTGGTTCCCTCCACAAAAAGAAATGCGGTGCTATCTGTTAAAGAAATAATTTTCACACTGCTCCAAGTATTTTTTCCCTGAAGTGAAACATTGATGAATAACATCCAACGAATGGTCGAACTAGTGGTAAAAGTAGTTCAAAGATTATTTGCTGTGCAGCCACATATATACTCTGTAAATCTTTATTTACCAGTGAATTAGGGACACAATGATAATCACGTAGTCCAAGAAGGCTATTATTTCCAGAGAAATAAAAAAATTGTTTTTTCAATCTTTAATTTAAACCCCAAATTGGCTTTTTTCAACCTGTGTTCTGTTGTTTGACACAGCAGTTCCATCCAGACCATAGTTAATCTTAACATTAGGATCATTATTCCATTAAAAGTCTAGGCTATAAATCATACTTTTTTATGTGAGAAAAATACCAGGAAGAATAGTGAGATTGAGAAATGTATGTTTTGGGAAAAGTCATTATAAAATCTTTGCTTATTTTTCTTCTTGCTTTGGATATGCACAGATTCTTTACCTTTTAGAGGGTTCAATTATGGAATATCTTTGAAAGCTATAAAAACACAATGTTTTAACTTTCAAGTTAGGAGTATAGAACACAGGTTTATCATACTACTATTGTTATCCCTAAACAAACAAAAAACTTGTAAAGATGTAGATTTTATAATGGATTTGGTTTCCCTATCAAGTGAAGCATATATATGTATATATTTGTATATGTGTGTATATATATATAGTATTGTGTTGCATTGTATGGTATGGTATGATATGGCATGGTATGGTATGGTCTGGTATGGTATTGCATTGTATTAGTATTGCATTGCTTACCACTTCTGACAATATTCTGCTATTGATGTTGGCAGAGACAAAATCCGAGAACAATATAAATTTTTTTTCTAAATCTGAAAACCTTGAAAAAGATTCGCCTTTGACAAAATACAAGGTCTAGTAATTAAGCTATTTCTTTCCCTTCCCTTCTCTTCCCTTCCCATCCCCTTTCTCTGTTTCTTCTTCTCCTTTCTCTTTTCATATTATAGGCTGGAGAACTTGAAAATATATCAAGCCAGATGAGTGACTATGTGGGACCATAGCATGTGCCCAGGCAGATGTAGAGACTATTATCTATTTCCTCCCTCAAACAGGGATCCATCAGTTGTCTTCTCTTAGAAGTACTTAGAGAATGTAAGTCTGGTTTAAAAATTGCTTTATGTTTTATCAATCTAAATTTTCTCTATAAAGATTGAGGTTTGTTTTGTATATTTTTTCTAAGCTGCTCAAAGAAAACATAAATATGAGTAGAGAAATATGGATTCTAGTTACAGTTAACTTTTAAGTTTGATGTTAAGCATGACATTTATGCTATTCAGGAAACATTTTTATTTATCTATCAAATATATATGTTACATTAGCTGCTCTCTAAGATTTCTTGTAGTTTTTAAGCTGTAAGAGTTTGTGATACTAAGTATCACTTTACTTTGTGTTAAAGTGTGGCATTATTTAATGTAAAATTATCACTGAGCATAACTGGTGCAGTCCATGGCTAACTCAATACCCCCTGGTAATAAAACTTACCCTTCAATTTTCCAAACAAACAAAATTTCAAAACCAGTTTAGTGGACATTTGTTGATATCTTCTTTTATAACCCTCTCCTCAATCCCTTTTGAAAACACTTGCCAGTTTCTCTTGTGGGCATCTAGTGGTGAAGCCAAAAACCTAGGTAGACTAAGCCAGTCAGATCAGTTCATTTCATTGATTGTATGCTTTGGTTCTGGGGTTGCCATCCCATTCTCATGTCACCTTAGTTCTAATAGAAGTGAAATTCAGGGTTTTGCTGAGAATTCAGGAGTAAAGATATTCTCTTTTCCTGCTACATGTGGATAAGGAAGCATGTATACCATGCATTAGCAGCCATCTTGAGATCATAAAATACGCTGGTTTTAGGAATATGTAAACATCTTGGCATGCAGAGTGAGATATGGGACGCACACACACATACATACACACATTCACATGCACACACAACTTTTGTGATACCGTTGAGCCTAAACTTTCTGGGTATTTCTTTTATTGGTGACCAAAGCCAATGTTTAGCTTTTTAAGTGTGCTGGCTAAAGTAAGTTCAGGGGATTAATCACAATTATATGGGGGGAAAGCAACTACATGATGGAACAAAATTAGGAGAGGTCCTTAAATCACTGTGAAGGATCCTCAGCTGGTTAAATAAATGGTGATATAATGTGAAAAGTATGAGCTTTGGAGGAAGGTAAACTTTAGTTTAAATCCTGACTCATTTACTTAGCATTTACTTAGCATTAGCTAACATTTATTGACCATTTACTGTGTACTGAGTGCTTCTTTTTATCTCATGTAATCCTTTTACAGGTACTATTTTTAATCTCCATTTTACAAATGAGAAAACTGAGGATTAGAGAAGCTAAGGACATAGTTGTTATGTGGCATAGTTCAGTTTCAAACCCAGGTGTGCACTATCCAGAATCTTCATTTTTTTACTTATCCACAGGTGTATTTTATTTGGCCTATGTATTATATTTTTAAATTGTTTGAGCCAGCATTTAAAAATTGAAGGACTTCATGTAAAAATCCAGACTTGCATCTTCCCTTGAAAAATGTGTCCATATCCTAGGGGAACTACCAACTAGAGAGTTACTCTGTCTCCTCCATTTAGTCAAGACATAACCTCTACAGTTTGCCATAATATCTATCCTTCTATATTGTTGTCCTGACTGCAAAGCTGGGACAATAAGCAGTGACCATTTCTTTCACATTGTTGCCTTTCTTATAATAGAGAAAATGTACCTTCAAAAATGAAGGATGGATCTAGAGGGTGGGGATTTTCAAGGAAAAGGAGACAGTGTTCTCTTTTTCTTCTTTCAGATTTATTGAGATATAATTGATATATAACATTGTCTAAGTTTAAGATGTACGTGTTGATTTGATACACTTATATCCTACAAAAGGATTAACACCATAGCATTAGCTAACACCTCCATCGTGTCACATAATTACCCTTTCTTTTTTTGTGGTGAGAACATTTAAAATTATAGTCAATAATACTGTATTGTATACTTGAAAGTTGCTGTACTCTTAATTGTAGAGGCAAAGAAAATTTTTCTTGTTTAATATGCAAGTGCCACACCTAATTTATTCGTTTGTCTTACCTGCTTGGCTCCTGTGAACATCTGAGTTTGTGAAACTTGCACTAAACAATACTTTTTTCTTTTCTGTGTAATTTGGGAATCTCTTCTTCAAGGCTTCTTTTCCTCATTTTAAGAATGGACATTTTATGACAGGATTAAATGAGATAACCTATTTAAACATCTTAGCTTAATACCGGTTCTGGTGGTTGCTCAGAAAAAGAATCCTTAGCTTCTCTAATCATTCTTTTTCAGGTATGAATGTGGCCTACATTACTGTAATACAGTTGTTAACACAGTATTTTTTTTTAACATCTTTATTGGAGTATAGTTGCTTTACAATGGTGTGTTAGTTTCTGCTTTATAACAAAGTGAATCAGTTATACATATACACACATTCCCATATCTCCTCCCTCTTGCATCTCCCTCCCTCCCACCCTCCCTATCCCACCCCTCTAGGTGGTCACAAAGCACCGAGCTGATCTCTGTGTGCTATGCGGCTGCTTCCTACTAGCTATCTATTTTACGTTTGGTAGTGTATATATGTCCATGCCACTCTCTCACTTTGTCACAGCTTACCCTTCCCCCTCCCCATATCCTCAAATCCATTCTCTAGTAGAAAAACAAATACCATATGCTAACACATATATATGGAATCTAAGAAAAAAAAAAAAGGTCATGAAGAACCTAGGGGCAAGACGGGAATAAAAACACAGTATTTTATTTTTTTTACCTTAATGGCTTTGCTGTCTATATCATTTGCAAACTATTATCTACTTGGTCTTTTGCCTCGTGGACCTGTGGATAGTGCCTTTTGAATTTGAGGGCTGTAAAGGGAAAATGAATTAGTGCCATGTGGATGAGATTTCAGTGGGCTGAAACTTCCCATGGTATGAGAGAAATCAAGTAGTGGTGTCTGTTTCCTCAAACTGCCATCCAAGAGAGAAGGTTTATGACAGAAAGAGGCCAAATTGCACATCTAGAATAAAATAGGTACTGACTGTCAAGAAAAAGAGGCACTTTAATTGGTGATGGTACTGTCAAATTTCCCAGAAGCTGTCACCATGGGAGTGACCCCTCCAGAGGAATGTTAGGTCAAATGAGGGAAGAAAAATATATCCTTCTCAGTGCCTTGCCCTTTTGGAGCCATTCAGTATGCCAGGTAAAATAAGAGTTTCATGATAGGAAAGTCAGTCCCAATATCTATCTGCCTTTAACTTTGGAGAAAAATAAATATTATTTATAGCCATCAACATATCCTGGAATTTAGCCCATCATTGAAAGGATTGAATTTTAAACATTTAAAGCAATAAAAAGTAATACTGTTTAATTTAACCCTTTTACTGTACAGTGACTTCTCTGAATTTTTCCAGCTGGTTAACTAGATACTGGAAACCAAGTCTTTTAACTTTCAGGGTAGTGGTCTTTTCACTGTACTATGCCTGTGATTGTGGTTCTTTTGTGAGCTGATGCTTAAAGGACACTGTTAACATTCAAAAAAAATATAGTGAGAGTGGATGCCTATCCATGATCCTCTCAGCCCCCTTAACTTATTGAGGTCTGCTTCCTTTTGGGGAGCAGGTAATTGCTCTCTCCACCCACATGGATTAGAGGGAGCTGCTATATTTGTACAATATGACCCTTGCTCTTTAACCACAACCAATTTGTTGAATGGTAGGTCTATAAATCAAAGCAGTCAAATCAGTCCTTTCCATGAAAATTTGGAATTGGGACTTTGAAAAAATAAGATTGACCTCTTTTTGATTGTCTGAATTTGTAACATATAAATTCAGTAGCCTGTGGCTACTCTATTAACTAAAAAACAGAAAGCTAGTTGAAATGAAGAAGACATTAAATTAATTGCAGAGGGAAGCAGCAATGAGAGGGGGAGAAGGAGGACTCCTTGCGTTCCCCATTTCCAGTCTTGTGCTCCATGAGATATCACTGTAATCTCCTAATGGAGTCCCTCTTCTATTTAAAGTAGTTCAAGGGGGTTCTCTCTAAATATCTTTCATTTTTTTATAATCAGAGTCCAAAATTCTCATTTGATATTTTGTATCTTTATATTTGGGGTTTTCTTTTTTTTTTCTTGCGGTACGCGGACCTCTCACTGTTGTGGCCTCTCCCGTTGCAGAGCACAGGTTCCCGGCGCGCAGGTTCCGGACGTGCACGCGCAGGCTCCGGACGCGCACGCGCAGGCTCAGCACGCACACGCGCAGGCTCCGCGGCCGTGGCTCACGGGCCCAGCCGCTCCGCGGCATGTGGGATTTTCCCGGACCGGGGCACGAACCCGTGTCCCGTGCATCGGCAGGCGGATTCTCAACCACTGCGCCACTAGGGAAGCCCTGATATTTGGGGTTTTCTTGATGGCAAGTTGCATCTTGTTTCTTCTTATCAGTGGACGGTATATAATAGTATATACCACTTACAAAGCACTTTCTGTGTGCCAGGCACCATCGTAGGCACATTATAAACATTATCCCTAAGCCTTAGCCTACAAATAAGGAAATAATATGGACATTTTAGAAGTGCCATTTAGAATGATTAAGTAACTTGCCCAAGATTCCTCATCTCATAAGTGACAGAGCAAACTTTATACCTATTTCTTCATTTATTCCTTGAAAAACATCTCATTAAATGCCTACTATCTTCCAAGTATTCCAAAGGCACCGAATATGCATAAATGAGCCAGACAGACAAGGTCTCAGCTCTCATGGTTCTACATTTTAATGGAAGATGCAGGCAATAAACAGACAAGTAAGTATAAATATAAAGCAGTGGTAAAGGATATAGTGAATACAATATGAGATGGGGTAAAAATGAGAGAATGTGGACTATTTTACGTTAAAATTGTCAGAAAAGTACCCTTTGAAAAAAGGACCTAAATGGAGAAAAGAGTTAAGCCAAGAAAAGACCTGCCGGAAATGCTTTCCAGGTAGAAGCAACAGCAGGTGCAAAAAAACTCTTGCTAATAGATAAATTAATCAATGGAATGTTAGAAATCCTAGAAATATATCCATATATCCAAGTATTTCATGCTTATATATGAAAACATTATATTACAGAAGTGCTGTACTGATGATTTGAAAAAAGGTGGGCTTAGCAATAAAAAAGTTAATGGGCACACGTTTGTTTATGTGGAAAGATATGAAATTGAATCCCACTTCACTTCTACAGACCCACACACAAACATCAATTCTTGGTGACATTAATTATAAAAGATGTAATTACATATTTTTAGAGAAACATATTCTTTTTTTTTTTTTTTTTTGCGGTACGCGGGCCTCTCACTGTCGTGGCCCCTCCCGTTGCGGAGCACAGGCTCCGGACGCGCAGGCCCAGCGGCCATGGCTCACGGGTCCAGCCGCTCCGCGGCATGTGGGATCTTGCCGGACCGAGGCACGAACCCGCGTCCCCGCATCGGCAGGCGGACTCTCAACCACTGCGCCACCAGGGAAGCCCGAGAAACATATTCTTTATTATATTCTTAAACACGACACAAACCGTCAAATTATACAGGAGAAAATTACTAACTTTACATTAAAGGTAAGACCTTACATTTATCAAAAGACTAAATCATGAAAGTGCAAACTAAAAACAATGATGTATTTGTAATACTTATGACTCTCATAGGATTAATATCCAGACTGTCTTGTACACGATGTTCTAATGATGAATACATAGGTGATGATGATGATGACACAAAAACATCTTAAATAGTTCTTTCCACATAGTTATTAGATTTTCACACAAAGACACGCACACATACACAACAGATAGGTTTATTAAGTGTACAACATGATGATTATTTACTACATTAAGTAGAAATGGATCATCATAAAGGTCTTCATCTTTGTCGCCTTCACGTTTAGTAGGCTAAGGAGGAAGAGAAGGAAGGGTTGGTTTTGCTAAGGAGTCGCAGAGGCAGAAGAGGTGGGGGAGGTGAAGGGAGAAAAGAGGGGCAGGCACACTCGGCAAACTTTATGGAAATACACTGTAATTTCTGTCTGACTTTATAATTTCTCTGAAGTTTTTTATATGGTGCCAATCCTTTGCTGGAATTAAACTCTCCAGCTTTATATACTTTGCCTTCCTTTTGCTTTAAGTTGTCATATATTGACTTCACTTTTTCTCCAATCCTATTAGGGTCTACAGGTATCCTTTCTTATAACAATCCTGCACCCACATAGAAGCTGCATTGTTAATAAGAGATTAAAAGGTATTTTGCAAAATACAAGGTTTTCGTGCCTGCTGGTATAGCTGCAGGGATGGCTTCATGAATTTGCTTTTCTTTTTTTACAATGGTCCTTACACAGGATTCACTTATCTTGAAATGGCGGCAACAGCTGCAGACCTTAATTTACGGTACATAGCAAGCAATTCAGACTTTCCCTGTAATGTCATGACCTTTCTCTGCTTCTTCGGAGCACTTCCAGCACCCCTAGTGGCACTTTGTATGGGTCTCATGGTGTTATTCAAGGTTTAAGGTATTTCACTAAATACGATGGAAAACACGCGAGAACTGCGAGAGCTCATGTTCCCGCGAGATGAGATTTTACGGGCGAGACGCACGGGCTCAGGTGGGGATGATTGGCGTCTCTGGCGTTTGAAGCTGATGCTCGCAGCGCTCGAGCTCCCCGAAGTAGCAACAGGAGGTGGCTGTGAAATTATCACAGGACTACGGTATGTACTACCGTTAATTTTATGCAGTTATGGCTTAATTCTTCATCTTTACATTTGTTTACATTTCTCTTGTCTGTAAATGGCGCCATGTACAGTTTGTATGCATAAGTTTTGGTAAATTTTAACTTTTTATGATAGATTTCTGTATATTTTCTAGTGGTAAATGATAAAATAGACTAGTATCTACATATAATTTATGAATTTATGACGTACGTAACTTTTTCTTAATTTTATCGATATTTCTAGACTACTAGGTTCATCTGTGAGTTTTTTCAAATTGTTGCAAATCTCCAAAAATTTTCCAGTATGTTTATTTAAAAAAAATTCCTGTATAAGTGGACCCCTGTTGTTCAAGGGTCAACTGTATAATCACGTGGGAAACATTAGTATTATCTAGTAGTAAAGCAGATGCATGTACCTTAAGAACAGCAATTGTATAAGGTATTGTACGCTCACACCTTGGATAAACTCTTACACATTTCTAAGTGATAAGATATGTGTATTTATCACAGCTCTTTTTCTTAATAGAGGAAACAGTCCAACTTCCATCATTAAAAACAGTAGATAAGCAAATTTGGTTTGTGCATACAGTGGTTTACTATTTAGTAATGAAACGTAGATGGATTTTAAAAACAATGCGGCTCAATCAATAAGTAAAAGTGGTGGAAAGATCTACCTAAACCTTAAAAACATGCATGAGCAAGCTTTTCAACTAGGGACATCTGTTTGTAGGGCAAGTCTAAGGAAAACCAAATGATGATTAAAAGAAATTTAGTACAGCTGTTACCTCTCAGCGGCGTATGGAGGGGCTCTGTTCAGGGAGGAACATCCAGAGATCTTCAAAATACCCATAAGGGTCTCTTCCTTAAGCTAGGTTCTGGGTGCTAGGTGTTGTTTTTATCATTATTTAAACCATACATCTAACAAACTTTAAGCATTATAGGTGCTATTTTCTATGCACAAAATAGTTCACAATTGAAAAATAAATAAAACATAAATACACCATAACACTATACTTCCACAATGCAAACAGAAAGCAATCATTTTCCCATGCTAGTACAATTCAAACTGATTCTCTTTATTTCTTCCTTTAAGCATCCCTAAAATTCTTCCACAGGAAACCAGTTTATTCCTCATTTATCATTTTATACCCTGTTTCTCGGCTTTAAAATTTGGTGAAAGAAATACCAATTTCATGTTTGGATATGGGTAATCAAATGTGCAGTTGAGTAAGTAAAATGTAAATTGTTATTGTCAAATACTGTTTTGCACTTCTTTATGTACCAAAGACAACTTGTTTTCTTATTAGATGCTTTGAAAGCCCTTCAGATAGCAATCTGTAAAGAAGAGTTTGAGCTTTTAATTTATTTTTTTCTATAGAGATGAACTAGAAAAAAATTCTTACTATAAGTGCATGAAATTGAAGGCTGGAAGAAGAGATGTGTAGTAAAGGAAGACTATAGAAATTTATGTGCATAGTATTCTATTTTTCCCCTAAATATTGTTCTCTGTTCTTCATGGCTGGCTTCTTATTCTTTGATAATACTGCCCAAGCATTTTGATCGATTAAGTAAGAAAGAACTTCTGATCCACCTATACAAAGGTAGTAACCTTCAACTAATGCCACTTTTAATTTCCCAGTAATTATAATTTATAGTTGATATAGGAAGAAGACCAAAGATAAGGACCATTTAGGGAAAAGGCTTATTTTTCTGTCTCTCTGAAAGGTGCCACATGTAATATAAAGAGTAGTAAAGATTGAAGCTAGTTGGGCTCTAGGAACAAAGTTCCTTCTACTGAGTATCTTTTTTCCCTTATTTCTTACTGTGGCTCAGGTCAGAGTATCTAATTCTTTCCGATACTAAATCCTCTACTTAAAAATATAATAAAGGGCTTCCCTGGTGGCACAGTGGTTGAGAGTCCGCCTGCGGATTCAGGGGACACGGGTTCGTGCCCCGGTCCAGGATGATCCCACGTGCCGTGGAGCGGCTGGGCCCGTGAGCCATGGCCGCTGAGCCTGCGCGTCTGGAGCCTGTGCTCCGCAACGGGAGAGGCCACAACAGTGAGAGGCCTGCGTACCACAAAAAAAAAAAAAAAAATATATATATATATATATATATATACACACATATAAAAAATAAAATTGTACTTTAAAAACAGTGGTATATTGGTTCAAATCTTTAAATTTCCTTCAGTGCATCAGACAGCTAGAATTAAATCATTAAAAATACCTGTATGCCAAGACATGGACATGAACTGCAGAAGCTCTGAGTTATAAATCAAACTTTTGGAACTATGTAGCACTTTTTCTGTAGAGTTAACCTATATTTTTCTTTCAAGAATTGGGGGGATTATCTTCTCCCCATTTGCTTTAGAAGCACAGCACTCAGAGATGTAGAGGGACTTTGGGGGCTTGTGCATTATCACATTTGGTCTTCGCTCTTCATATCAATTATGGTTCTTTAGTCGAAAGCAAATAAAACAAACTCTGATAAGCCTAAGCAAAGTAGATATTTGTTAAAAGGATATAGAGTAGTTCAGAGAATTGTTGAACAATTGTGTAAAGATTGTAAACTTTATAAATGACTACAGTTGCTCTGAAAATTCAGGGAGCAGAAATGGATGGTCCTTATAGGGTACTTCTTTTGGGTGAATGAACTTGAACTTTTTAATCTGTGGTTTTTTCTGCTTAAAATTCAAGTTCCAGGAAGAGAGCATCTGGCATGCTGCTCACCCTTGGCCAGGAGTTGAGGGGATCTTGATCTATTTTCCCACTAAATTTATATTCAGAGAAAAATCAGGGTCCTGTGACACACACACACACACACACACACACACACACACACACACACACACACACACACACACAC